>NW_028301637.1:3324994-3627266 GCF_987345545.1 Pholcus phalangioides
TCCGAGAATCATAGTCCGATCCTTATGAGAAGGACATAGCCCACCAGTGACTATTTTTGCTCATTATTGGTAGGTGAAAAGTCTACTGAGCTTTTTGGTCCACCGATTAGTATGTTAAAAAAGCTTGTGGTGGGGAGTTGTCAATGGAAAAATTATTTCTGAAATATTTCAGATTATTAAGTTATCCAGTAACCATTACCTTTTTCTTTTTCGAAGAAAGTGAAAGGTGAAATCCTCCATGTTCAATGTAAATAGTCAATATTGAGCTGAGAAGTTGGAAAAAAAAAACACAATAGCAAATTATTTATTTTAATAAAAAGAGGATTTGGTTTGTATAAATCCAGAATTACTGTATTTTAAAAGAAAGTGTAACAAAAATTTAATGTACGCGAAAGTCTTGAATTTTAAATGTGACTGTACAAAGTAGAAAAATCGGGGAATTATTTCATGAAAATGGGAATATGTGAAACAGGCATATATTTTTTTAAAATCAAACAATGGACTCTATCTATAATATCAAATACCGAGGTTAACAATAGTAAAGGTTCAACAGATACGATATTCATGTTTATACCTGTTGAAAAACTTTTCCAATTATCGCAGTAAATTCTATAGTTATCAGTAGACAATAGCGTTCATCAGGAGTAGGTAGGATTAGATCTTCTGTGAGGTTTTTTTTTTCTTGTAGCTTTTCCTTCTGTATTTAATTTTAGTATTTAGCTCAGTTTCGACTCAAGTATACAAGGAGAAAAAAGGGTAGGATCCATGGCACCAACAGTCAGAAAGCAGCCAGCCAAAACCAAAAAGTCGGAGCCAAAACGTAAGGAATCCGCCGTTCCTGCCTGGAAAGTGATGTCCACGTCCGTCAAGAAGGGGAAAGAATCAAAAATTCGTAAGATTTCTTTGGATTGGGGCGAAATCTCGTGCGTGCCCGCCGGAGATCTCGGCAAAGTGATTCAGTCGAAATGTCCATACATCGAAGGAAAGCCTCTGGTGATGTGCGAAGGTGTATTGAACTACTTGCTGGCCGAGCTGTGCGAGAAGGCCCTTGCGGCTCGTTTGGTGAGGCCCGTTCCCGATACCGAACCCGTGACGTTGGACGACCTTCTGACGGGGATACGAAGTGACGATGAACTGAAGGCGTTGTTCCCGAAAGCGGAAGAAATATATCAGCGGTCGCAGGTGCCCAAGATGACCGAAGAGGAGAAATTACAAGCTGCCCAACAGAGACAGTGTCAGGATGAGTTTCTGCAAGCAATAAAAAGCGTCAAAGGGATTTTCAGAGCCAACGGTCCCCTTCAATAAAGTCAGTTTCTAGGACGCAGAAAATTCTTTTCATTATCCAATGTGATCAGTGCCTGGATATCAGTATCCGACTTAATTCAATCTCCTTTATTTCTCTAAAATTTTAGCGGAGAACGTAGCCAAAGGATTACTAGATGTGATTGGGGGAACATCCCGAATGAATATTGACTTGTGTTCTCTGAAATCGGTGTCATACTTTGATTGGATCAGCAAGTTCTAGGAGGGCTCAGTGCCGTCTCAACGCATGTGCTCATATGGGCACCTTAAGCAAAGAGGATGGGGGCTCACAAAAATGAAATATAATTGAAATTTTCGAGTATGCATATAAATTTGCCTGGTAGAGCCTCAGAAAAATTACTTGGCCCATGGTACTCTTAAGACGTAGAGAAAACGACGGAACAGGCAGGGACTGGGCCCCATCACACGAGCAAATGAGCATTTTAGTGCTCCCTAACCATTAATTTTTCGGGAGTGAGCAAAGAAAGAATTCGGGTTCTTGTCCAAAGCCTGGAGCAACAGAACCCCGTTGCACTCCTTTAGCTTCTGCCTTGGGAATCTTGGAGTAAGATTTTGTCGTTAATGTTCAACTCTGCTTATTTTGGAGATTTGAGATTAATTTTAAAAAATTCAACTCCCAAAAGGAAAGAAAATATGATGGCTCATCAATAAGAGCTGTAATGTGGGAAAATTTATATAACTTTTAGCATAATTCTGTGGTGTTGGTCAGAACATGATATTTCCAAAAAATTGCTTTTTGACTTGCTAATTATAAGTGAGATTAAAATGCACAAATACGTGCGTACGGCTAAACGACAAGCTGATGTATGATTTTTCATTTGTATTTGTGTGTATGCTTTATTTTTGATTTTTAAATGACATTGAGAGAAAATGCTTATATCTCAAAACTATTATTTTGGAGTTATGTTCTGACCAAACACCAAAGAATTGTGAAACAGCTGTGTACCAGAAAACAGGACAGTGCCTCCAGACAGTTTAGTACAGGCAAGCACTTTTTGTTGGATGAACACTGTGCGTCTTTCGACGGATGAAAAACAAGTTCATCCCAGATAAGCCCCTTGGCAAAAAATCCTTTCAGCCTCCCACCAAGGTCGTCGTTAGGGACGGCAGGTAAGTTCGAGCCGCCCTTGGGTGGGGAGGATTGAAGATCATTCTTTGCAATAAGGTTTGCCGTTTACTGGAAGCTACTATGAGCGATAACAAGTCGTGTGTTTGCGCAATACTACTACAGCAGTTTTGCTCAGAAATGCCCCTGAATGAATGAACGCCAGAATTTTGCCACTGGACTTACCCCGTTGCCGAGATCTCTTCCAGCCCAGCTTCGTGGCAGAGTCTAGAACACTTTATTTTGTGTCAAAAAAAACATACAAAATTTTTACAACATTCTCCCCGGACAATTGGGTACTGTCGCGATTGACAAATTTTGTGATTACAGACGAGATGGGGTTGGGAGTTGGAAAAAAGTTTTGGGGTTTCGTTAAAAGACGGAGAATATGTACACATATTAGGATGGAGGTATATTTTAAAAGCAATTGGAGGGGGCCTCCATGCCATCTCATCTGTTATCTTACACTTGCCATATTATATACACAGGATACAAAAAAAAAGAGCAGAAAGGCCCCTATACTTTCAAACCGAACACAACTCAGGTGTATCGTCATGGGCAATTTATTACTTAGTGAGTTGTGCCGGAAGTGTAAGTGTGTGCACCTAAGTGAGTGCGTATCTAGTGAGTGAAGTGTAATGATTGAATAATTGTACTGTTTGCCTGTTGAGGCCTGTTGCTCTCGGCGGCGAGACTTTTTAACGGGGAGATCGACTCGCATTCTTGCCTTGAAGTTGGGAACCACAGAAAACTAATTTCAGCCTACTACCACTGTGATGCCGGTGGGGTTCGAATCCGGGACCTCGCGATGCGAGTCTGTCACTATGACCACTCGACCACCACAGCGGCTATCACTACTCTGACGTGACGTGGTCTTGCGTCACGTCAGTGACATGGTGAATTCTGATACGTGGGGAATGATATTACCATGAGCAGTGTGTAGTGGTCCTCAAGCGCTTTATCAGCTTGAACAAACTTCATCTGTGAGGCATACGCAGTTCCGCATGCATCCATTGCAGGAAAGCGGCTTTAAGCTCCACTTTTGTCATGTCTTTGCTAGGCAATGTGACCATTTCGAATCCATTGGAATGTGACTTGACTCATGTTTTCGAAATACAATATCGCCCACTGTTTAAGGGATTGTAGCTAATAGATGGTACTGCAGTCTAGGTTAAGTTACTAATTTTGCGAACCGGTGTATTTAAAGTTCCAGGCCTGCTGGGAACGTACTGCGTACTTGTTTCATCTTTCTATCTATCGCTTTTACAAGGTTAGAGAGTCCTTTTGGACACAGCCTGTACGCACATAATTGTGATCACATCGGGTAAATGAATGGTGCTGCTTGTCTTGCAGGGCACTGTTAAAACAGCTTCGTCTCAAGCGTTGGAGCAGGAGTGAAACGAAATTGCTAGACATAGACAGGGCCATCTTCAAGCATGCGGCCCACCGAGTCACATCCCAGGGCCTCGTGATAATGATGATGATGTCTGCAGTCCACCGCTCTGAAAAGAGCTATCGACGGGCATGATATCTGACATCATCATTTTCTAAAGTAAATTCGTAGGCACAACACAAGCACTACCAACCAGGTGGAGGACCCCAGAACAGTATTTTTCCTCTTGTGCCCATGATATCATCAATTAAGACATCCCTGGTGATGGATGGTGAAGTGATCTCAGCTAGGAAGTGAGATAAGATTTGTTATGGCTGAAACAGCTGTAAAGAAACGACACCATCTTTACTACTTGGCTACATGAAGACGATGAATTTAAGCCTTTAGTTGCAAGAGTGGAAATACCGTATTCCCCGCATTAGCCGACATGCAGAGGCAGATTAACGATTTTCTCGCCCTTCTCTCATTCTAGTTTAATTTTCTTGGCCACTCATTACTTGCTTTCGCCACTCTGTGCTGCAACCTACTTCCTCCCCCCACCTGTAAATATGCCTGTGTCTCTAATATAAAATAATATAAAATGGCATAAAGTCCTCTTCATGCCATTTAACTCACATGCTTGCGTGCGCTTTTGGCCACACTCACACACTCTCTAGGTCACTACTCTTATGCACACACTCTCTAGGTCACTACTCTTATACACACACTCTCTAGGTCACTACTCTTATGCACACACTCTCTAGGTCACTCTTTTGGCCATTCACATACTTGGACACTGTTTTGGCCATTCACATACTTGGACACTGTTTTGGTCACTCACATGCTCGCACACGCTCTACGTCACTCTTTTGCTTACTCACATGCATGCAAGTTCTCTAGGTCACTCACTGACCTAGTCTCTCGCTCTTTGCGCAGAGGTGAATTCATGGTTGGCTATAAAATTTTTGCCGCCCTTCTCCCATCATGTACTAATTTTCTTAGCCACTCATGCCGCTTCCGGGAAGCAACCAGGAGACTAGTATGCGGGAAATTAGAGTCACAGATTCTGTAAAATGCTTAAATATTTTGTCGATTCTTGTGATCGCAACCCATGAACGGCAATCATCAAATTTCAGCATCCATGTTCACGCGGGAAAGGAGGAGAGAGAGGCCAGAGTAAGGAAAAATCTGAGCAGTGGCTTGAAAAAATCTGTACACAACTGCATTGCGCCTGCGCAGATACGGCAAGAGGCGGGAAATCCCATTCGAATCAGAAATTTTTGCCATCATGCTGTTGTAGCCGGAAATCACTAGCTGAAGATCGCTGCTGATGGACGGCGCTCTAGACTTTCTGTGCAATGGAATCAGTCTTGCGAGTACAGACATCTATGAGTGACTAGTTTATCGCTTCAAGTGGCTTCCAGTGGACTACCGAACTTAAGAGTCTTGAGTTGAAAGAGCGCTTATCCAGAACATTCAGTTTGATGTCACTATTCTTACCATATTGTGTATGTATCGTATTTATATGTACGCTGAAAACATTTGCGGTGTAGGTATCCTTTTCTATGCATTTTCTCTTAGCTTAATCTTTTACTCTGCACGAAACGGTTCAAAAATTACAAAAGAGTAATGAAGATACATCTGGAAAGTGATTATGAGGTCGGCATGAATTAATCGGTCTCTAGCTGAGCCGCAACAAATACTTTGTCAGCAGGGCAAGCACGTCCACGTCACGTAGTCTTGTGCGTCGTGTACGAGGTCTAGGTTTTTTTTATTCAAGTCTTAACTGGCAGTATATCTGTCATAATTTTCAAATGTTTTATCTAAAAAAAATAATATGTGCATAGTGGTTAATATACATTGACAGTTGCCGTGTGAATCGTATTATTCGATTAAGCGAGTAAAAGTTGATATTTTATCTTAGCATTGTCTCTATGGAAAAAATTTTGATTCCAGGGTATTTTACCCGTTCAAGAAGGGTATCCATTTCCCAATTAAACGGGACGGACTGTATTTGAAAATAATTCTATTTCATTCGATCTTTGATTGCGCAAAGAAAAACTGAGACAAATAGGCATCCCGAATGCCTTTTTCGGTACAGTGAATTTAATGGCGAACAACTTGTAGGACTGTCACTGAAAGCCGGGGCATCTCGCCAGAAAACCTCCAATTTTTTTTTTTTTATTTAGCGTTTTTAGTTTAACACGTTTCATTCATTACATTTCCCTCACTATGAGCTTGAGAAAAAACTCATAGTTTAAAAAAATTGATTGCAGATGGAAGCACACTACACATAACAAGCATTACACAAAAACGAATTTCACGGAATGTTCACTGTACGTGTACACGCATTTCAACATGTACCAATTCGTTAGAAGTTCCGCAGAGCAGGGCCGCCTTAAGAGCATCATGGGCCCCCGGTCCAAGTGGTTTTTCTGAGGCCCTTATCTTGTAAATTCTAGAAAATTTCAACCGGATCTCATTTTTGTGAGGCCCCCGAGCCGTGCGCGAGTGGGCCCATGCGTTAAGACGGCACTGCCGCAGAGGAATATGGACGAGGTGAATGTCTGGTTTAGTAGTGTTTAACACGTGATAAAACACGGAAATGTGAACATATTGAAGAGCATGAATGTATAAGAATTTTTTGAGATGAGCAAAAAGGCACATCTGTCAACTCTTTCCTCTTCGTGGAGACAGCCTGGGCTATAGCCCCTCTATATAGGAAGACGTCTGAAGGCCCGTTTACACGCGGTAAGTGATTAAGTTGGTAACTAAATTTTAACTTACCGATTGCTCTGAAAAGTGTCCACACGTAAATGGTTTAGTAGATGCTCATTGGATAATTTTTAAGGAGGCGAGCGCAATTAGCGCATGCGCGCTACATTCGACTCGAATCAACGGAGGGAGAGAGCCGCAACTCGCGGGAGAATAATAGTAATAATTTATTATATATTTGGCATTCAAAGAGGTGTTTTGTTTTTCAAAGCTCATAGAGCTTCCGCAACAATGGAGGAAGATGATCCGGTAGAACTTACGACTACTGTGATCAGAGCCACATTAAATGATTTTTTTTTTTGAAGAATACATTTCTTCACTTTCACTTATACAAGAGGGGGAAAAAGAATGCACAACATATTATAGACTGACGTAAATATTATGCTCTGTATAATTATTATTGACGTAAATATCGATTATGGGATATTTTAATCGGAGTTAAAAAGGAGATAAATTATTTATTATATAAGCCGAAAAGATTATGGGAGAAGATTTTTGGCGTTTGTAGGAAATTCTAAGGGTTAAAATTAAATAATAAAAATTCATTAAACAAAAATTATTTGAAATTTTATTATTTTTTGCAGTTGCATTTTAATGCACATACTATCTTTGTTAAATATTTGATTATGTATTTTTACAATAGATGGCAGCAAATTCCTTCTGGATGAGAGAAATATCCTCGTCCAGTTTTTAATACATAATAAATCTTCCACACCCGATATATTTTTTGAATCTTCAATTTTTTTTTCAACTCCTGGCAGCACGTCGACCGAATATTCCACAGCTACTATTTCTAACAGTGATTAATTTTTAGCTTGTTTGTTAATGTAGTTTTCATTTCTATAGTTCAACAAATGTCCACGGCGAAGAATATTTTCAACAAACTTTGAAGGTCGTGTCCTCTGGCTACCTCACCATCCAATATTTCCGCGGAATTCTAGCGAAATTTCAGGAGACGACGGAGCATGAACAGGTTCACGTTTGCGATCAAAATAAACTCCTCCGTGAGAGAGCAAAAAGACCCCTCCATAGCGGCAGGTCACGTTCACTGGCGCATGCACATAGGTCTACTTAACCGGGAAAAATAGAACCGTTTTTATTTCACTTATCCACTAAATCACTTGTGCACTTGCCAACTAAAGTCGTGTGAACGGCCCTTATCGTCTGCATACATTGTATCGTACTTGGCAACTTAAAATTTAGTTTTCAACTAAATCACTTACCGCGTGTAAACGGACCTTTTAAGTCTGGGTAATACTCCCTTGTTGATAAGATTATCTAATCTATAGGGTCCTGGTTTCGAACAAAAGATGAGAATTTCTGTGGGGCTAACGAGAAAGAGAGCGGGGCTTTTCTTTCTCGTTAGCCCCGAATTTCTGGGAATGACGTCGCAGCGATCACTTGTTTTGTTAATTCCAGTCGTTATGGTTGCTGGAATGTTTGTGAAAAAAATTCGATATTTTTTGGTGTTTGTCTGCCGGGGCTGTAGAGCAGTGTTTCTTAACCTTTTTCATCTCATGGCCCCCTATGGATCACATTTTTCTCTCGTGGCTCCCCTGTCCTATCTAGGGCCCCCCTCTACCCTCATCCAAGAGTGAGATACTTTCTATTTTTTTTATTATGAATGAAATTTTAATAAATCCGATCAATCTCTGGAATCCTGGATAGGCACGGATTCAAATGGTGGATTATCATCTCTCCCAGGAGTCAAATTATATTTCAAAAAACGGCCTGTGTAAAATACGGGACGATCCAACGAATATGCACGATAAATGGACTCTCTCAACACATCAACCGTTGCTCTGGCGGCCCTCCATACTTAGCTGGAAGTAACAGCTTACATATGAAAATCATAGTATCAGATCCCATATATAGTAAAGTCCCCCTCCTTCCATTATAGACATGAAGACCCGGGTCATGCCCCACATAGACCCAAGGGTTAAGATGCTCCTGGTTGTATGGACGGATCTGATGAATTCTGAAAGTAGTAATATTTTTCAACCATGTTTCACTTTTAAAGGGTTTCTCTTCACAGCTCTCTATATGACTCCCTTCACCACCTGTTGTGGATCACCTTCTGATTTTCTCCCGTGGCCCCCCTAGAATATCCTAGGACCGCAAGGGGGCCATATGGACCCAGGTTGAGAACCACTGAGAGCACTTTATTTTCCTCCTGCTTGTGCTTTTGGTGTGTGTGTACTTGTCTTCTGTGATAAATTTCATAATTTTTTTCAACTTTTCTTTTTTTTGTAATAATGGTGTGTTTTGCATAAGTCCCCAAATATACTCAAACGTCAATATAAAGATGATTACCCAGACTTTGGATTCACATCCATGCATGATCAAGTGATCAAAAACAGTTTGAAGAGTTTCCACAGTTTGAAGAGCTCTCAACAGTTATGAAAGGTCAAGGATCACACCGATGTAAAGTAACCATTTTTTGCAGTTATTTCATAAAATATTTGATTTTATCTTTATTCGAATTTTCTGTTTCTAGCACTTTATTTTGCATACTTTCCTATTGTACATACAAATCAGTGATTCTCCATCTTTTGGAGACAGAGGTCCAATAAATTAAATTTTATGATTTTTTGAGTCAAGTTCTCGGTCTCGAAAAGTCGTGCATAACGGGAGATTCATTGTCTTACGGACGGTGTGACCAGTGCTGTCTTAACGCATGGGCCCACACTGGCACGGCCAACACCTTCTATAGCAGAAAGCCTCCGCGTGAAGCTTTGAGGTCACTGAAGTCGTCCATTTCACCTGTAGTCATTGAATAAAGCAGGATGACGTATACGAAATCTTTTCACATTTTTTGCAGTTCATTCAATGACTATAGGTGAAATGGACGATTTCAGTGACTTCATGAGCTTCGCGCGGAGGCTTTCTGCTATAGAAGGCCTCCGGCACGGCCCGGGGGCCACCACAAAAGAAGAGGGGCCTCAGAAAAACGAGAAGTAATTGAATTTTTCCAGAATTTTCCAGGTAGGGCCTCAGACAAATCACTTGGCCGGGGGGGCCCATGATGTTCTTAAGACGGCCCGTGGGTGTGACTGAAGTCCCGTCCCGACCGTTGAGAAACACTGGTGTAGATAACTTTCGCAGTGCCACCGGTAGTACTAATTTCCAAAATTAAACATTTCGTTAATAAGTAGGGTGATAATATGGCCGTCTTTACGTTCTAGAATAAATCTGGCCCATTTCGCAACCAAGCTTACTTGAATTTTTTATTCTTTTCTGCAACCAAGGATGAAGAATATCTTCATAACTTATACATTATGCTATGTGCTACCCTTCGTAGCCACCCACCAAACCGGTCAAAAATTAGAAAAAAATTTGTATTTCGGTAAAAAAACTAATATATCAGAAGAAAATACTTTCATATACGCTATTTCTGTCGATTTAAATGCTTCTTGAAGGCAGGCCCGTCATTTAGGGCCCCCCTGGATTTTGAAAATACACTACAAATGTTATATATATATATATATGCGTACCTTTAGTACATGCTCTTTGCCCCCCCCCCCCCCTCCTGGAAGACGTTGAAATGACGGCCCTGATTGAAGGGTAGCAACTCAAAATCTCTCGGGGGGGGGGAATTTGTGCTTCTTTCCCCAAAGACTTTTGTGCCCCCCCCTCCAAAGTTTGATCCTGCGTACGCCCCTGCGAGATGATTACCACCATATATCTGAATATTTAGCTCAGATATATGTTCGATATTTTTACGTGGAATTCAAATTGGTAAAAAAAATTACATTTTATTCTGTTGGGATTTGAGGCAGCTCTTTCTTTTGCATCCCTTTGCAATTTTTTACATGTTTTGCGGTTTTTTTGGTGAGAATTGATGTCCCATTTTTATTTCGATTAATAAGAAAAATTATAGAGCATTTTGTAACTTCAAAATGGGTCCATAGGTCGCGGAAATGATCATGTTGTTTATTTTGGGTCGTGGCTGAAAAAGGTTAAGAACCCCTGACGTAAGGTGCCCAAATACTATCCCCCCCCCTCCCCCAAGCAAAATCGTTAATTTTAAAAATTTATTTAGAGTAAAAAATAATTTAAAAACTAACTGAAGTTTACTTCAGTTAGTTTTTAAATTATTACCCAACCCCATACCTAATAGTGCTGCAAGTGTGATTGTACTAAATTAACTTTTTCTAACCCAAAAAATTAATCGAAACAACGCAAATTTTGGATTTTCATCAAAGGTGTCTTAACTCCCCGTTCCCCCCCACTTCCAGTTACATTTACTTTTACTGAAAACTTGATTAAAACAGTGATATAAGTTCTCTTATAATAAATTTATGGAAATGAAAACATGTTTATACATTTTTATAAATAAGCAAAATAAGTTTAATATAAGTTTATGGGTTAACATCTAAATTATTTAGTCATCGAAACAGAAATCGCAAAGTTTTTGGGTTTTATTGACGATGAACACATCTGGTGGCACCAATTGCAGCATTTCGAACACTTTACCAGTTTTAATATATCTATAGAGTCATATTTATGTATTTTGTTGATGATGTTGCAGGCTGATATTTATCTTCAATGATGAGACCTTTTTGTCCTCTGATTGGGATTGTTTCTCCTTTTACGTTCTTCCACCATTTCTTTCTTTTCCATAGGAGATCTTAGAGATGTTTCATGAGGTCTCCCAGTCACCAAGAATAAGGTCCCAGCTCTGAAAGATATGGAAGGCTAGAGGTGAGTGTAAAAAGGTCAACAAAGTGATTATATATCAATTGAAATGAGTCTAGAGAGTAGTCAGGAAAAAAATAAAATGCATCACAAGAACCGTACATTATGAGTGTCCTAAATCCGTCCCGGGGATATATTTGACTGTTCGGACTAAATGACTATGACGATTGCAACCAATATTCAAGTAACAAAATCTGTAATTATTATCAATCTTTAAACTGGTGAAAACTTACTGTAATAGCTGTTCAAATTTGATTTCGCACTGTAACAAGTAGTAACAAGAACTATTTTTGACAAATGAAAGTGTAAATGTGGACAGAGCAAAGCAACTGCGTCACTGCAAGTACTCAATTGAATGGCTCTGAAGAGCTTCCTGGCACTCTCGCAAGATAGCAGTTCTGTACATTCCAATTAGAGAAGGGGACGGATTTCGTGCACTTTATCTTAACACTGAGGTCTTCAACTTGTTCCAGTTGCGGTTTGTAAAAAAGTTATCAGGATTTTTTTTTGGTACAGAAAAAGTTCAGATTTTTTCAATAGGGGCCCCTACACGGAAGTTCGGCAGAAGTGATTCGACCTGAATCTTTCGTCAATCTCTTCTGCAACTGAAACGTTCTTGAAGCTTCAGCCGGTGACTCATGGTAGATAAAACAACTTCACGAACAGTGCTTTATTCATAAATGTCAACATCACAATAAAAACCTTATATGAGCACCAGTAACAGGAAAATTCACAAATGAGTTGTAAATCGTACACCCTGCATTTTAGAGGACTCCAATTTCGCATTTCCCGTGATTTGCTTTCGTGAAACGCCCTCTATTGAGGAAATTTCGAATTTGTTTTTTTTTTCTGTACCCAAAAAAAAATCTCTGTTGAGAATAACTTTTCGCAAACCGCATTCAAATGTACCAATTCGTTCAATTTATATGCATTTTATGAACCATTTATGAATCAAACGGCAAGCGCACCCTGTACTCTTTGAAGGGGTTGCTTTGTTTAAATGGAACACTGAGCTGTAAGTAAACTTTCCTTATAGCTTAGTGCAGCGGTTCTCAACCGGTGCTCCTTTGGCAGTTCCCAGGGGCTTCGCAGCACCTCGAGGAAAGCAAAATAAATCAGTAAATTTGATTAATAAATAAATAAAAAGGTCTGAAGGATTCCACCATATAAGTTATATATTAAAAAAGTCTCCCCGAGGGCTAAGAACTCGGGGCTCCGCCACAGAAATTATACGTTGGAAAGGGCTCCGCGAGTCAGAATAGGCTGAGAACCAACCACTGGCTTAGTGAAATGGAAGGGAAATTTCCCTTTCATATGTATGAGCTAACTGTAAATATATTACATCTACACAGTTTGTTATCAAGTATTCATATCTTTTCCGGCAGTAAAGCAATTGATGTCATGATTTAGTTTCTCCACAACTTCAAAACTTGAAGGTTATAATTTTTCCTTTCAATTTATAATTTTAAGTGTAAAAATTAAGATTAAAAGTTAAGATTTAAAGATTAAAAATCTTATGGAAAAAAAAGAAATTTAATCAAATTTTATCTCTTCTGATTTCATTCCAGGAGAAAACAGAGTTCCGTAAAGGTAATGTGAATTTGAATACTTTCCTTTTTCATTACTAAGTTATTATGAACCAGCTGTGTACTCCCGGCTCCGCTCACGTCGACTTGGTAATCTGAAAATTTCTCCCCCGTATAACATTTGAAACTATCAATATCCCCTTGGGGATAAAATTTTCAGAAATCCATATTTTCAGAAATTTCATATTCATAGCTTCAGCGATGATTGCTTCTTATAACCTTTGCCCCCCCCCCCCCCAGGGGTTGAATTTTCAAAGATCCCTTTACAACGAGTTTCTACGTTACAAAATAAAAAAAAATATACTAACCAAATTTCATATTTCTTACTTCGGTGGTTTCGACTCGGCGTTATGCCTCTATGTAACGTTTGAGCCCCCCCCCATGCGACCCCTTCGGGAATGGAATTTCGAAAAAGCCCTATTTAGTGAGTCATCATAAAATAGAACTACCGACTTTCACGATGTCATGGCACAATATATATATATATATATACAGGGTGATTCAGAAAAGATGGGAAAAACTTTAAGAGGTGATAGTACACACCAATGTAAATAATTGTCATCAAAGAATGCATGGTCTAAGGCCCCTTTCACACGGAGCGGATGCGGGTCCGCATACCCTTTTACACGAACACTAAAGATGCGGACGAATCGCCCGCAACTTTAGTTTGAAATTCGTGCATAAAAACTATTTTTTCGCAATTTTTGTAATTATTTTTCTCCTTCATCCCTGATTCAGTGCCCATAGGCAGCCTAGAGTCATTCTTCGGTGGTTTAATCTACAGCCCCATGGAATATGGGAATAAAGATGTCTTCATTCTGATCCTCACAAGTAGGCGATGGGAGAAAATGTTTTCAAATATTTTCAAAAGATTTTGAAAAAAAAATCTGTCTTTTCGGAAAAATATGAAAGAAAAATTCCGAAAACAACCAATGTTCGAAAAATCCCGAAAACAACCAATGTTCGAAAAATCCCGAAAACAACCAATGTTCGAAAAATCCCGAAAACAACCAATGTTCGAAAAATCCCGAAAACAACCAATGTTCGAAAAATCCCGAAAACAACCAATGTTCGAAAAATCCCGAAAACAACCAATGTTCGAAAAATCCCGAAAACAAACAATGTTCGAAAAATCCCGAAAACAACCAATGTTTGAAAAATCCGGAAAACAGCCAATGTTCGAAAAATCCCGAAAACAACCAATGTTCGAAAAATCCGGAAAACAAACAATGTTCGAAAAATCCGGAAAACAACCAATGTTCGAAAAATCCAGTCCAAAAACATCTAAAACATTCGATGTTCCAAAAAAAAAAAAAAAAATTCAGGAGATATCAAAGAATTTGCAAGTAGAAAAATGGGGGGGGGGGAGACTTTCAAAATGCCTGTGCTTAGAAATATTCACATCACAATTCTGTCTTATGCCGGGATTACACTATAAAAGTTTTATAAAAGTTCGTTTATAGAACTTGAAAAATGCCACCAATAAGATTATCAGTTGCATTTGCTCGAATGTAACCTATGAGCTTTATTGGTTGAATTTTTTGAGTTTTAGAAAATGGATTTTATCAAACTTTTGTGGTGTAATACCGGCCTCAGGCCGGGATTACACTTTAAAAGTTTTGTAGAAGCTGTTTGATAAAACGTGAAAAATTCAACCAATAAGATCACCGGATGCGCCTATTAGTTGAATTTTCAACTTTTATAAAATATATTTTATAAAAGTTCGGTTGCATTTGCTCGAATGCAACCGATAAATTAATTGGTTGCTTTTTTCAAGTTTTATAAAATAACTTTCATAAGCCTTTTATAGTGAAATCCCATCCTTAGATAAGTCATTTCTGAAATATAAAATTTCATTTTTTAAGTTTATAGACTGAATATTGAGTAAAATATACTTTGTAGGTCTCGGGGGAACCACCAAAAATATTCAAGTGCTAGGGTCTTCAAACGTCTTAATCCGGCCCTGAGTGAACGCCGTACGTGGATAACGTTGTTTAATAAAATCATTTTTTTGAAGTTTAAAAAAATTAAAGGATTAAAAATTTAAAAAATATTCAAAATAATTTTAAATATTTAAAAAAATTAAATTTTTAAATTAAATTTAAAAGTTATTAAAGCATTTAGTCAATTAAATATTCGTAATGAATTACAGAACGGCTTATAATTTTGGTCCCGTCAGTGGCCGTTGTTAGCAGTTTTTATTGCATAAAATTGTAAATTATGGACAAAAGGCAGTTAAAGTTGCTATATCTCCTTTATCTCAGAAGGAAACAAAGGGATAGACGCATGTGGGTACATCATATTTGATGAACAGGGACCCTCATATGGTGTTTATAAGGATATTTATGGCAAATAATTAAAAAAATTCAGTGCGAAATAAGCTTTAAAAAGTAGCCAAAGATGCGGACGAATTCGCTCCGCATCCGCATCGTGTGGATAGCCTCGAATAAACCTATTGTCAAAACTTCTATGTGCGGATGCGGAGCCCGCACTTAGGTTTTGACACATGCGGGCGACGCCCGGACCCGCGTGAACATTCCCTAGGTGCGGAGATATTTCGGCTCGTCTGAAAGGCTCAGTATATTCCAATTGTTAAAACTTCTTCCTGACCCGCATCCGCTCCGTGTGAAAGGCCTCTAATATGAAACGCAAACGCGGTTGCGCATTTCGAAACGGCCGCTCCGCAAAACTGCATTCCTGTTGAAATTTATCGGGAGAAAAAGAACATCATGCGTGCAAATGTAACCTGGGGAAGAAGAAACCGTATGCAAATCTATGTCACAGTGAATAAAAGGGACGGACTCAGTATTACTAAAGTGCGCCATTATCCCGTACGTTACACCTATTAGAACGGTTGCACACTGCAATAACTTCACAGGGCTAAGCCTTCCTTCAAAACCGGGACGTATGTCTGCTTATACAGGGGTCGCCGAAAAAAATGTTCGGTCAAAAGGGGGTCGCGCTTCAAAAGGTTTACGTACTACTGACTTAGAGCATGTGTAAACGTTTAAATGATCAAAAGAGCATTAAGCTATAAAGCAAGGAACCCTGTCATTGAACGACCAAACCAGTGACGTGTGCAACTATACTGTAATTGACCAAAACAGTGGGTAAGCATGTGTGACAAAAACAGTGTGCAAGCATGTGAGTGACCAAAACGTTATGCAAGCATATGAATGATTAAAAGAGTGACTTAAAGCGTGTGTGAGAATGGGAGTGACCAAAGCAACAGTGACTTGGAGACACAGGTGTAATAGCAGGAGTGGGGAGAGACCAAGCGGGTTATAGCACAGGGTGGCGAATTCGAGGAAAGAGCAGTCAAGAAAATTATATTAGAATGGGAAAAGGGAGGCAAAATTCGTGTAGCCCGCAGTCAGCAAAACCATAAATGCACCTCTAGTTTAGATCCGTGTTTCTCAATCACTGGTCTTTGGGAATATCCTGCCGGTCCGCGAAAAAACTTCGCCGAATCCATATAAGGCTGGGATTACACTATAAAAGTTTGATAAAAGTATTTTTATAAAACTTGAAAACTTTAACCAATAAGTTTATTGGTCACACATTCTAAAAATTACAACTGATGACCTTATTGGTTGCATTTTTCAAATTTTATAAAAGGACTTTTATCAAACTTTTATAGTGCAATCCCGGCCTAACTGCTACATAATTTTGGTAGCTGAATTGTGTTGTCGGTGAACTTCCGTGACAGTGAATTGTTTCTGGCGAATTTCCCTTGCGGTGAATTTCTTGTCCTCGAAATTCTCGTTGAATATCAATATTTTGTTGGTGGTGAATTTTCCGGGGCTTTGGAGTGAGAGTTAGCCAATCGCACGCTGTGTATGAATACCGAACAATAAGGTTCGCAATGATTTCTATTTCCGTTCTACTAGTGTACATATTTGTTTCATAATGTACTTTTCCACCAATGTATAATATCTTTTGCAGGACATTGTCGCAGCTAAAATGGTCTGCACATGTCAATGTCATTTTTAGAGCCCGTATTATATATATGAACCCATTATATTCATATGAGCCAGTATGTGCGCATATGAATTATAATGTGTTGGCCTTTTTTAGTATTAATGCATATAAATGTACAAAATCAAAGAATTTTCGGAAAAGTGCATATTTTTGAAGAACGGAAGTTCCATCACGTTTTTTATAATTATTCAAATGAATATACTTGACCCTTTAAGCGGTTTTTAAAATTTTCCTGATCCACATTATATTTGGCATATCGAAAACTTCACAAATTGCCACCTATTTTCAAGAACAATTTTTTTTTCCGATTTCGAGCTGAAAACTGCTTTTCCACCCAACCAAAAAATTACTCCACACATCGCTCTTATTTCCTCTACTATGTTACACAAAAACAACTGCCATGACGCGTGTGGCTTTATAGGAAGAGAAATATTAATCTAGGAAGGGGGAAAAATATTTTTGTATTATCTATACTCAGCGTGTTTCTATACAATGCTGAAAGAAAGGGGAAGCAGTCTTTTTTTTCCCCTCGCTTCTTCTCTTATTTAACCTTGAACAAGAGATGACTCCACCCACTAGCAGCTGATTGATTGGAGGGGGGCGGGGGGAAAGATGGAAGTCATATTCTACTGTTATAAGAACTTTAACTCGTTTTTACAGCCGAGATAGTGACTGGAATAAAGCAGATGACGAGATATCTCGGGATTGCCGCTGAAAAGGTTGATATTAATTCATTTGAATTACAGAATAATATTGGCATTATTCAAGTATGCTCGTCTCACCCAGAAACACATTAAAAAAATGCCGGCAGAGTGCCGGCATCTGAGTGTCTTCATAACTCAGGCCTTGTGTACCAATAAGGACACGAGTTGCTCTTCTCTGCATCCCCTTCAACCAAGTCTATGTCCCTCTGTCGGTTTATGGTCTCCAAAACCTTACAGCATACTCCAGCCCAGGACGAACCAAACCTCGGAAAAGCGGAAGAATGACTTTCGGAGAACGCGAAGAGACCTTTTTGAAAATGAAACCGAGCATTCTATTCGCTTTTTTGACCACCGTCAAACAATGTTCAGAAAACCTAAGCCGCTCGTCAATGAGAATTCCCAAAAATCGGTGACCCTATAGTTACATCTGGGACAGTGACACCATTCAACTCGTAAGAGAACCGGTGTCGAAATGTATTAGAACTGTAGTATTTTCGTGTATTTGCCTTATTCGTTGGTGTCGTCTTAATGTCAACCGTCTCTTCTGTCAAACTTTCCCACCGCATTCCCTTGTATAGGCCTCGGCCAAGCAGTATTGAATGAATAAATAAATAAATACGAGAATTTTTATCGAAGTGTTTCCAGAAAAGATCGCGAATACGAAAACCGCGAGTGTGAAATCCGCGAATACCGATGACTGACTGTAGTATGGAAATTTCAGATTTAAGTTTTAAGAAAATTCTATTAAGTGTGGGGGGGGGGCGACTGTTCGCATATGCAAAGCATAACAGTAAGTTTTAAAATATAAATCGGTTTAAATGGAACACACCCTAATAACTATCCGTATAGTTATCAAATTATGTTTATTAATTTTCACAGTTATGAAGGATAAGTGTCTCGTTCGTCGTGAAACGATGGCAGTCTTCAAGGAATACAAATATATCCCAAAAAAACCTTTTTCTTTCTGTCTTTTGACCCGCTCCTAAGAAAGTTTACCCGTCACTGGCCTAATCTATCGATGCTCTGAAAGTAAACACGACTGTCACAATTTTTGCATCCTGTTCAGCATTTTCTTATCAGGTAAGCGACGTACAATAGTTACCCGATAACAAAAATTTCCACGTGCTAATTTGTTTTCTACGTCTTATCGTGGGCGCGGTAGCCCGGTCGATAAGATGCTCGCCTAAAGTACCAAAGGATGTTTAGAGGTGTCGCGAGTTCGATACCCAGTTCGTCCTTGTCAGAAAACTTCCCTGACACAGGGCAGGGGTACAACAAAAAAAACGGCGACTTGACCGCAGCAAAAATTGCTACCGCAGGGAGTCCCCCATCGAGGGGTTAGCGCACCAACCTCTCGATGAGTATGAAAAACAAGCCTGCCGTTCGGAATCGGCAATAAATTGTAGGTCCCGGTCTAATTAGCCCTCGTGTGCAGAAAATGACCGTGGTGCGACAAAAATGATCAAAAATGATCAAACGTCTTATCGTTCCAGTTTTTGCACAGACTCTCATAAAAGCATGGATAGACAATTTTGATGTCCGTCAATATTTTTAAGAATGTTCTCGACTGATAGTTTAATTCGATTAGTTAAACGTATTTTATCTTGCACTGATAAGAATATAGGGTGATCTATATACCGGATGCATAGGCAACAGGGGTTATGGCATTTTACTGGCGAACCATCGATTCTAGAGGTATATTTCCAATTAGAAAAAGTTTCCAAATAACGTGTAGTATTTAGATAAGCCATTCATGTTGCAAGTGGTTGTATAATTATTAAAATAAAGCAAATATTAACTTTTTACACGATCCCCGTGTGACCCAAAACCTAATTAGAAAGTTGTTGTCATGTGTCTCCTAATGCCAACAAAAAAAAAAATTCAACGTTTCTAAGCACAATATTCACTGAGATATTCACATTCGAAAAACGGAAGGAAGTTGGGGAAAATACAGCGTTAAATACGGATAAACCGTTTTACCCGCATTTAGCGATGTTTTTTCCGAAATTTCCTCCATTTTTGGAATTCGAATATCTTAGTGAATATTGCGCTTGGAAACGTTGATTTTTTTTTTTTTTTTTTTTTTTGGCATTAGGAGACACATGACAACAACTTTATTATTGTGTGTGTGTGTGTGTGTGTTTGTTTTTTCTTTATACAAATCAACAATTTTAGACCGATCGTCGCCAAATTTTGCATTCATACCAAATGGGGCCCGACTTGAACGATAGGCTACTTTAAAATTTTGTCAGAGCAGGGCACAAAAATTGTCGGGCAACAATTTTTTCTTAGCCTCTACAATGACTTTTCGAATGTTTACTTTGGTTACCGTGGCTCCCTAGCAATGCGTTTCAGACATGTATGTGGCTTCACAGTAGTTCGTCAGTTGTTTAATGCTGCCGGTATTATGTATAATAGTTTTTATTCCTTAATAATGGTTTCACTTTTTCAATCCCCCCAGTAATTGAGGAAAACCCGGACACTGCTCCGGGTGTTATAGCTAGTTAGCAATAATAAAGTAAGCAGTTTAGACATACTGTGTGAAACAGGAACAATTGAAGACTTGGACCACAACTTGGATCCGCTAGGTAGACGTAATCGTAAAGTTTATGTCCCGCTACTGAGAAAAGTGGCATAGGTGATGGGGCACTGGTTACACGTGTTCTCTTCCTTTTCCAGCCGTGACCCAAAATCAATAAAACAATCAAATTTGCGACCCATTCCGAAATCAAACAGGATTCTCCAAATTACTGAGAGATTTCACTGATTATGAAATTATTTCTTTCATAAATAATGGATTTTTATTAATTCTGGGATTAATTCTTTCATTAATTTCAAGTCTTTTTTCAGTAATTCTGGCATTATTATTCATCAATTCTGGAAATGTTTCGCATTGATTCTGGGGGAATTATATATTCCTTTCATTAATTTCAAATTCTCATTGATTCCAAATTTTCATTAATATTTGTTTGGTGAGTTCATATTAAATAAATTCGCATTCTACGAATTCTTTAATAATGCTTGTAAGGTTCAGGAAAAAAGAGGTTGGAAAAAGGCCGAGGAGAAACAGGAGTGGCGAGAGAGGGAAACGAGAACGATTGGAAACATTCGAAAAAGAGGAGGTGCGAAAGTTGGTACCGAAGAGACAGGACGGTTTCGTGGAGGTGTTGGATAATGAATTAAATAAAGTGTTGTTTTCTTCTTTTGGGAGTCTAGAATCCAGTTATTTCGTCCTGGAATCGTAGTGGAGGTACCGCTGAGGACCTACGACCGATAAGAAGTCGGGGGAAACTTTACTGACGCAGTCGACAGGATAGGGTCGTGGCTTCAACGACTCAAGATTGTGAGCTGAATTCGAAGAAGAGTGTCCTAGCGATGGTGGAACCACCCCGGTTCGTATAGAAGGATAGCAGCAGCGTCGAGCTTCCACGCTGTTTTTTTTTTTTTTCGTGAAGTCAACACGACAACCGGTGCTGAGAGGGGCAATCCTGCCTAGGGAAGAGAAGCAAGTGTTGTGCGGCGGTATCGAGACGATAAATAAGGATAAATAATTTGGCAAAAGGGAATAAGGAGGATCTGGAGAAAATGGCCGCCAACTTAGGGGTAGAAGTCCGACCGGAGTTCAACTTAATGCATTTAGTGAGTACCATACAGGAAAGTGAACTGCACAACGAAGCGACATGCAGAGAGATGCTGAAAACGATCATAAGCAATAGGAAAGAGAGAGAGAAAAGATGGAGATGGAGGAGCGGCGTAGAGAAAAGGAGATGAAACATGAACTCGAAAGACTGAGGATCGAGACAGGAGCCAGAAGAGAGAAGAATAATCAAGCTGGGCGCGGCAGAACCCCCGGCCGGGATTTCCAGAACCTGATGCAAAAGTTCATGATGGAAGAGGACATAAGTCTGTACCTGGTGCTGTTCGAGCGGCAAGCTCGTCGTGTGGCCCTGGCACGGGAAGATTGGTTAGCTGAGCTCTTGGGACTTCTTCCCTACGAGATGAACCAGTTAATTGCCCGCGAACCGGAAGAGCAAGTACAGGACTATAACCAAGTTAAAGAATTATTATTGCGGAGATTCAAACTCACCCCAGAGAAGTTCCGACAGATGTTTTCTTCGCGCCACAAGAATCAAGAGGGCACTTGGAGAGACTTCTACCACGAACTGTGTACCTATTTCGATGGATGGACGGCGGCTTTGGGGGTCCGAGATGGAAAGCCAGCGGAAACCAGAGGCTTCAGGGTGAGTCCTTCCCACCTAAAGCGACGATGGGTTCGAATACCAGAGAGAGAGCCGCAGTCACTTGTTATGTTATGCGTGTGGAGCAGAAGGCCATATAGCAAGGTTTTGTCCTGCAAGAGTCCAGCAGGAGCCTTTGAGTCGGGCCCAGGCGAACTCTGTCCAAACAGAAGAGGGGGACATGATTGAAGAAGCCACAGTCCTAACAGCACATATCACGGTGCCGGCAGCTGGTGTCGGTGCGGACATTGACACACCGCAGACCGTGAGTTTGAAATGTGGTCAGAAGACAATAAGAGGCGTAGTCGATTCTGGGACCCAAATCTCAGTCGTTAGATCGGATTTGGTTGAGATCGACGACAGTGAAGGCGAGGGGAGAATAAGGATCAAGTCCGCATTTGGCGAAAGTGAGATAGCCCCTCTGAAAATATATATGATGAAGATCAGCGACGGCAAACACGGTTACGTGCCGATTTCTTGCGCAATGTCGAGTCGCTTGATAAATGAAATGTTAATATGTCCGACGGCGTACGACGCACTCTTGGGAAATGTACTAGTTCCAAGTCCGATGAATGAGCCAAACCGTAGGGACGGTGTGTGTACTTCATCTGCCGATGGCAAACAGAAGGCCAACAACGGCAATAACAACGATTTTTGCATACCTAACGAAGAACTTGAAGAGAGGATCATATCCCAAGTCGAGAGCTACTTCACCGACTTCCACATCATGAAGAACAACTTTCGGCTGAAACAAATCCAGAGAAACAAGGAGGGCTACATCAGCCTGAGGTTGGTTTCATCCTTCAGGAAGGTCAAGACCCTGACCAAGGGCGGGAGGGTCGTCCGGTACTGTCTCAGGAACTCGAACAAACTCCAAGTCAACGGAGGAGGCACTAAAGTGCGCCGGATTGTGCCCGTACCGGCTTTCGAGACCAGATGCGCAATAATGATCCTAGTCTGCAACATGCCGTTCGAGGAAATGACACCCGAGTCACTGTCGCAGTTTATATCAGAACACGGAGAAGTCGTCGACGTGGCAGTCGTCAATCGAGGATCTAAGATACCGGATGTCTGTACGAGGCGCTGTCTCTACGTCAACGGGAACATGGTGAAGAAGACGTTCGCCCTCATCCAGTGCAAGACCAATCGGGTCGCGTCCGCATCCGAGGGCAAGGACTCGCAGCTCAAGAACATGAACTCGAAACGATACGACGATGGTAGTGCTGTCAGAGGGAGGAGATCGGCACCGAACCGGTTCCCGGATAGGCAGGAAACGTCCAAGCAATCGAACTGACGATTGTTTTCGTGTCCATTTGCCAAAGGAATCAGCAGAGCTACGAACCGGCAGTCAAAGACCGAGAAAACGAGAAGCCAACCGGCTAAATCTTCAATCGCCAACAACGGCGTGCCCAGGAATCAGGGCAGGGAAAGGCCATCCTTCTCTTATGCCGGTGGTGACCACCACCCCATGAACTCTTGGATGAACAACCGTAATTTGCCATTCAAGGATGGTATGGCCGCCGCCGCCAAAGTAGCTGCTGCTGCACGATACAACGCTCGCCTACCAGATAGCGTCATGCGTTGGCGTGGAGGACCCGGAAGGGGGATATGCAAGGTAATGCCGACGCCCTCTCTCTCTCTATCACGGTAGCCGTGAGAAACCGAGTTACGCTCTTGAAGCATCATCATCATTTAAAAATGATGGATGTGCTTTTCGATGATGGGACGTGTAAGGTTCAGGAGAAAAGAGGTTGGAAAAAGGCCGAGCAGAAACAGGAGTCGCGAGAGAGGGAAACGAGAACGGTTGGAAACATTCGAAAAAGAGGAGGTGCGAAAGTTGGTACCGAAGAGACAGGACGGTTTCGTGGAGGTGTTGGATAATGAATTAAATAAAGTGTTGTTTTCTTCTTTTGGGAGTCTAGAATCCAGTTATTTCGTCCTGGAATCGTAGTGGAGGTACCGCCGAGGACCTACGACCGATAAGAAGTCGGGGGAAACTTTACTATGTTATCCTTTTTTTTGAATGTCAATAATCCCCACCCAGCCCCTATTTTTTGAAATCATAGCTCCGGTGGCCCCAAAAATAATATCTGAGTCCCAGCTCAGCCCGCCGAAATTGCTGAGATGCCTCTGAAAACCCCCCCGAGTGGCTGAAAAAGGGATTGATTACCAGATTGGGAGTGCATTTGTATGACCTATCTCAGAAGCCCCTTGCGACCCACGTTTAAGTCGCGAGCACATAGGTTAGGTTAAGAACCCCTGCGATAGGACATGTGTCACGTGTGTCAAATTGGAAAAGTACAGTTTGCGCACCATAGTTTATTTCAAATACAAACTTATGTATGAAACGAACATTTTTGGAAATGAAAAGGTGTAATGAAAGAAAGAATGCCAAATTTTTCAAAATTTGTTCGCAAAGAAACTTTAATTTTTTTATGACTTTTCGAAAATGAAATTTTTGAAAAGTCATACTTCAAAATTATATCAATTATCTAGTGAATGTGATGATATCAATTATCTAGTGAATGTGATGATATCAATTATCTAGTGAATGTGATGATATCAATTATCTAGTGAATGTGATGATATCAATTATCTAGTGAATGTGATGATATCAATTAGATGTTGATAGTTCTAAGTTAGTTCAAGTTAGAAGTGATGATATCAGTTATCTTTACGGTGAAATTTGAAAATGTATGATTAAACATGTTGGGGTTGCTTGGGACTATTTCCTATTGAGGTCCAAGTAACGCCATTTTTAGTTTAGCAACATACTATTAAATTGCATTGCTTATTAATTAGCACAGTAAAATTAAACTACACAATTACTTGTAAATTTTAATGTGTTAAGTGGTTCTCTATCTAGCTCTAAAACGTTTGTTATTTTCTTAAGGACTATACAGGGCGATTCTAATTTCATGTGGTCAAACTTAAGGAGGTGATAGAAGAGATTAAATAAGAACAATGGAAAAGGATGTCGAAATGCCAGGTTTGCACTTCTTCGTGTGGTTGATTGAAATTTTTAATAAATTTTCATTAATAGTAGTAATAAAATATACATACGGGTGACAATAATTTCATTCATTATTTGTTATTATTCATACTTTTTTACTTAAAAGATATTTACTAAATACTACGGTGGCTCATGATTAAGGCGACTGTATGATAGAATTATACAGGCTTTCCAAAATTGTTTGCATAAGTACAGTGGAACATTCCCTCTCCGTTAACGAACACTTTTCTGATCTCCGGTCCCGTAGAATAGGGTTTTAATGTATCTCATTCCCCGTTAGCGGACAGTAAAATCAGGCGAACTGTAATTTTTTCCCCAAACCCTAATTTATTAATATTTGACCGTAAACCGAGTATTTATCAAATTCAATCAAGACTATGTTAAATCCCTTGCTCGTATTGATAAATATGACAAACCGTCAATCAATTATATAATTAACTAAACATAACTAGGGTCCAGGATGGTTAATTCGAATGATAATGTTGGTTTTGTTTGTTTATATCAGTGAAAAAATTCAACCTTATAAGACTGATAATGTTTTATGAATGTTTTTTAACTATTAATTTCATTTTTATTGCATAATATGTGTAGTGTACGTATCATGTGTAGGGGAAAAATTAATTGGTTGAATGAAGAGAAGAAAGGTTACACATTTTTTTCCATATTTATTAGACTTCCCAACTTTATTTGGTTATTATGCATAATCGCCGGAAAAAGAGGAAATTTAATCAAACTTCCATACGGCGAGTCTAAATTCATGTGGTCAAACTTTAAGAGGTGATAGAAGACTCTTAAACTAGCATTTTTGGTCACAGAATGTGCGGTCGAATTGCAATAGCAAAGGCAGTAGAGGGTGTTTTTGGAGAGTGCCAACTTCACCAGAAGCGAATATCGTATTTTTCTGACGGATTTGCTGCAATAAGTACAATCAATCTTTCGAGAGTGCAGGGTATTGCAATGTGGTAGGCCTTTTGCTGTATTTTCGAAATATATGACCATCCATATTTATTATGGGCATCTTTTTCTCAGCCACCTCGTTGGGCATTTTGCTTGCTATGGCCTTGTATTTGTATTCTCACGGTGCAACCCGGGTAACGCAAAATCTACCACAAGTCATTGTACTGCTTGCACAAACATTGCATTGCTATCACCACCTTCAAAAGTTGTGCGACCATTTTTGCGACACCCGGTATATACTGTGCATACATACATTTTATATTGTTTTATTTTTTAGTTAATTAATTTCATTGATTAGTTTATTTGATGAACTATCTTGGTATTTTTCCAGCTCCAAAGCGCCTGAAACGGGAAGAAAATGTAATTTTTTCCAACAAGAAAAACACACTAACAACCAAGAAAACTCTGCCGTCTGACAGGAAGAATGCTCCGCTCATGGTTGAGCGCATGTTTCGTTTAGGCGAACCTAATTTGGATAGAGGCGGAAAATGGATTCTGTATCTCGACAATAAGTACAACAGCGAAGATGACAAGCGCACTGCACTGGACAGAGCCTGGATCGCATTGAAAAAATTACGTGCTAAAGAAAAACTGCTGGCGGTGGAATGGCTGAACCCTCACCTTAGCACTTCTGGTGGTGTAATCTGTTGCCACACGCGTGATTTTTATAACGTTGAAGAAGTCAAATCTGCAGCTTTTCTTATCAGAGATGCTGTATGTAATTACCACAAGAACATTTATTATAAGCAAGCCAAAGACTGCTATTGTGAGGGATCGTCTCTTTATATGCTCGATATTGAAAAGAATTTTTTCGTATCTCATTCCTTTGGTGAGTAAAAGTAATTTTGATCCATAAAGTGACATGCAGTCCAGCCCTGCTTGATGTGATCATATTGGGACTCGGGCTTTATGATAACAATAACCAAATGATCCCGTTTCCAAGTACGGTGACCTTACATCCCGTTTGGGTGGACGGGACGTATGGTAAACGAGTAATGACAACTCTGTTTTTCTTTCCCACATAATTGTTTGCAAAATGTTCAACTGTTCCATTCTTTTTAAACTTTTGAAACGAGACTTTGTTTCTTTAAACCAGACCTTTAAGCTAAAATTATATTGTTTTTTTTTTTACTCAGCAAGTGTGAGGACTTAGAATGGAACTGTCTAATGTAGGGGTGAGCCTTCAACCCTTGGCCCACCAATGACATTTAGTTATCGTGCCCTGAGCGACCAAATTCTTCTTCATTCTTTACAGGGAAAATTTTTTTTGGGATATTTCTTCGATAATAGAGAAATCTTGTCCTGAGATTCGTGTATGTGAGTTGAAATTTTCTTTTACAGTATTTATCCCCCCCCCCCCCCGTATCAAAAGCTGAGTTTTTGCAGTTTAACTCTTAATTTAATTTTGAATAATAAATGTAATTGGAGACTCCGCTGCAAGACAGCACGATCTCTAGGCATTTAAGTGCCACACGACACACCGTTGGAAATTACTAACCTATTTGGTATTTTTAATGGAATGTTATTCTCAAGATGGCACATCTATCCGGTTAATCTCGTGGCACCCTGAGATGCAGCGGCACACTATTTGGAAATCCCAGTGCTAAACACTTATTGGCTATAATTAGCTGGATGATCTCGTTTTTATCTTAATAAACAACAGTTAGTCTTTTAAAGTACAATTTCTGACGCAGAAATAATTCGACTTACGGAAATTATGTCGGCGTAATGGCTATACATATATACAGTATAGCGAAAAGTTTAAAAACGAACGTATTTAGCAATAGAGGAATTGCACTCGAACTGAAAGGTAGCCTTTAATCACTGATCATCTCATAAGGGCCGGTCCCCTATTGTCGAAG
Source organism: Pholcus phalangioides (assembly GCF_987345545.1). Lineage (NCBI taxonomy): Eukaryota > Metazoa > Arthropoda > Arachnida > Araneae > Pholcidae > Pholcus > Pholcus phalangioides. The sequence goes on from NW_028301637.1 coordinate 3,352,609, forward strand.
TGGAGAATAGAAAAGGATTTGGTCACTCAGAGCACGTAACCAAAGGAATGTCCAAAATGAATCGCGATCAAGTTTCAGATAATGGAATACCGATTTTTTTACTATTCGGTGTCTTGGCGGACCGGTTACGTGCTCTGAGCGACCAAGGAAATAACGTTGGTAAATAAAAACTGTGCGAACAATCGGTATATCTTATCAATTTTTGATCAAAGTTCTTGTTGACTAGTTCCCCACTTCGAAGCAATAAGAGAGATACGGAAAGTTTAATTACAAAAGCAGTTAAGAGAAAATTTTCTGAATTAGATCAGAAAAGGAGGGAGGGGCCCTACCCCAATGATTCGGCGTATAGACAGTTCCACAATGATTCATCCCTCCCATTAAATATGACCTTCGTAATTTCACGAAACTATTGATATGGCCCTCGAATGCAAAACGTTATATAACATTCGGACACCCTTAAGGGTCAAATTTTAAGAAATCCCGTCGTAGTGATTCTCTGTATTTTAAAATATAATATTCACCAAATTTTTCCCATTTATAGCTTCTGCTGTTTTCACTCGGCGATGATTGTGGCATATAACCTTTGGAAGTCACCCCCCCCCCTTTTATGTAGAATTTTGAAATATCCCTTTTTAGTGTGTGTGTGTGTGTGTGTGCGCGTGCGCACGCGTGCATTACAAACTAAAACTACTGACCAAATTTCATAATTATAGCTCCAGCGGTTTCGGCGAAGCTTGATTTCTCTATGTTACCTTTAAACTCTCTTATGAGTCGAATTTCGGAAACACCTTTTTGGTTAGTTTTTACGTTTTGAAATGAAACTAATGACCAAATTTCATAATTAAGCTCCAGAAGTCCAGGCTCGGCGTGATTTCTCTGTTACCTTTGAACCCTTTTATGACCCCCTTAGGGGGTTGAATTTAGAAAAAAACCCTTCATACTGAGTCCTTGAAAGTATCGACTAAATTCCATATTTATAGTTTTAGCGGTTTCGTCTCGACATGATTTATCTATATAACCTTTGAACCCCGTTTTGAACTCCCGATGATGAATTAGTGAATCAGTCAGGACATGTGATTATATACTTATATGGATTACCATCAGATGGTAAAGCCTAATTGAATGTAATAAATCACTTTCATGAATAAAGTGCATTTTCTTGCCAATATTAACTTTTGAGGAGAAATTAATGCTCCCTTTTTACTCATTTGACGCATTTTCCAGGTTTTCGTGAATCGTTTGCTTTGCGTTTATTCTAGATCCTGAGACCGAAACTGAAGGAATTCCTCCGTCTAGAGTGACGAATGTGCCTAAGTTAAGTTTCGGAACGCCTGATTGGAAGAAAGGCGGGAAATGGGTACTACGCCTGGACAACACTTACAAAGGCGAAGAAGATGACCTCACAAAACTGGACAGAGCTTGGCAAGCCGTAGTGAAATTGTACGACGATGGTAAATTCCAGGCAGTTGAATGCTGTACGGCCGTCTCTTCAGACGGCCTAATCTATTGTTACACCAGTAATAAGCTGCTTGTAAAGGAAATCGAATCAACTGCTGTTTGTATCAGAGAAGCTGTACCCGATTACGTCGAGCATTTGGAATACAGAATGGCCGATGATAGGCATGGCAAGGCTTTGTACAAGTTCGACGCTAATAAAGAACTTTTCATATGGGATGAATTTGGTAAGTTGAAACGGTTAGGGGAATGTGGTAATTTTAAAGCAATAACTAAATACTGCCTTGCTTTTTTACTGCACAGTTACTGTGCAAATTATTATTTTAGTTCGAATTATCCAATTTTCGTCAATAGAGAGATCAGTAAAATGACAACCAATTCTAACTTAATAATGAACATGTGTCACGTAGGATTCGCAAGTAATGTAGGTATGTTGGTTGCTACATTATTTCACTCACTATTCACTGGAATCGGCATAACTAGAATTTATTGACTATGCATACTCATTTACCTTTTAACATGGTGAAAACTTTGCTCTAATAGAAATATCATTAAAAATACTATTTAACCATCGATTTAGTAAAGTAGGCCTGCTGCACATTCACAGATCACTTAAATGACCCCGCGACACAGTTTCAGAACACTTAAGCGATCCGTGGCGCAATTAGAAATCCTTTGAGTGACATGTGCCATAGTTTTAGGGCACAGTTTAGGGCCACCCCCAGTGTGGTTCTACATCACTCAAGTTACCCCGGCACATTCCCAGATTACTTAATTGATCCGCGGCATAATTACGGATCACTTGAATGATCCGAGGCACCGTTCGAGAGCACTTAAGTGGCCCAAGCACATTTCTAGATCACTTGAAGGATTCACGAAACATTTAGAGAAGATCACGGCTCTCTAGGAGACTTATTAGTAGGAAGATTGTTAGTTCAGGTGCCCACAAACCACAGTTCGGGATGCCATTAAGAATATTTCATATCTTTATAAAGGGTGGTTGATGACGTAGGCATCATCCAAGCACCCCCCCCCCCCACCCCTTATCATCAAAAGTCAGCAAATCGGAAACTCCCCCCATCGATGCTGACGTAATACTTGAATGACCCCTAAGGCAAATGCAATGGAAAAAAAAATACAAAACTCCTAATGCATTTTGACACGCTATGAACGTCATCTGCAAAGGATAAAAAAAGTATATCAAGGATCTGACTTGTATCCGTTACCAAATCTTCTCTCGGTTCCTCAGCGGAAAGAAAAAATACACGTCTGTCATCACACGTCGTGACCAGGATGAAGTTGAGTGCTTCTTCTGTAACGTCCTGTCTGGCTGCTTGCGAAATAGATTCATCCGATTGGTCTGTTCGAATTCCTGTTCATAATGAACCTACTCCACTGCGGCACGATCGGTAGTGCTGATTTATTGTCGTTTACTAATTTATTTTTTTGGAAGACCCGAATATATGTGCCCCTTCGTAGAAGTCTAATATTTTCTTTCCGCTGAAACAACCGAAAGTTAATGTTTGGTAAACAATCAAAGTGGGATCCGCGGTCAGCTTGATATATTATTTATCCGCTGAAGAGACGAACGACACTTAGTGGTTATTCAAGTATTAAGTCAGCATACGGGTGAGGGGGGTTTCGGGTTTGCTTAGTTTTTATCGATGTTTACGTCATCAACCACCCTTTATAAAAATATGAAATATTCTTAATGGCATCTTACTCGGTGGTCCAAAAACGAGGTAAAAACCTTTTGCTAGTTTGTGGGCACCTGAACTAACATTCTTCCTACTGATAAGTCCTCTACAGAGCGACTTTGGCGATCTCTAAATGTTCCGCGGATCCTTCGAGTGATCTGGAAATGTGTCCGGACCAAGTGTGTCCGCTCAAGTGTTCTAGAAATATGTTGCGTGCCACTTAAGTGCTTTAGAACTGTGTCAGAAAACTCAAGTGAGCCGTAATTATGGCCTATCACTAAGGTAATCTGGGAATGTGCCGCGGATCACTTAAATAATCTGGGAATGCGCCGTGGGTCACACTTAAGTAATCTGGGAATGTACGGTGTACAACTTGAGTGTTATAGAACTGCACTACGGGCCGTTTAAGTGCTCTAAAACTGTGCCACATCTCACTTAAGGGATCTCTGAATGTTCGACGTCCCGCTTAGGTGCACTGGAACTGTGCCGCGGGTCACAATTAAATCTGCAAATGTGTCGCGGGCCAATTAAGTGATCTGTGAATGTGCCATGGGCCGCTCAAATGCTCTGGAACAGTGCCACGGGTCACTTAAGCGATCTGAAAATGTACCGCTCAGTTCATTTTCACAAAATTAAATTTGAGATGACGGGTCACATCAGGTAACCCCGAGGACCGCATTTGGCCCGCTGGTCATGGATATAGCATATATCGCTTAGAGCATAGTTCCCAACCTTTTTTGCCTCATCGTCCCCTTCTTCAGAAATTTTTTTTCCCCCCATCGTCCCCTTCTTCAAAATTTTTTTTCCCCCAACACAATCTAACCCATAGGATCCTATGTTATACCCGTAGCTTCTACCCCCCCCCCCGGATCATTCCATTGCCCCCCAGAGGGCGTTAACGCCCACGTTGGGAATCACTGGCTTAGAGCGTAGGTGGAAATGAATTTATTTAAAAAAATGAGTTCTTAGGCTTTAAATAGCATTGGAATCAACAGAAATTGATTATGACATATAAATGTAATTTCTTCAGAAATTGCATTTTGTTAAAAATATTTTTCGCATCCAAAAACTAATTTTTTGATCGTCTGGAGGGGGGGGGGACGTATAGGGAGGTTCGTGACCCTTCCCCACGTACTTCTTTGATCCTAATATGCGTTAGGAGGTAGGAGGCAGAGCTGATGAAATTTTGTTGACACGGAGGGGGGGGGGTGCAAAGTTTTGTTAACTTTTGCTGATAAGGGGGAGGGGGGGGGGTCAATAATTCCACAAATATCTGCTGACGTAATTGAACGGCCCCCTTATATCGTTTGCATTATTTCCTTACATTTGCCTTATTCGTTGGCGATTTCCTAAGTATTTACTATACATAGGCAAGAGTTTATCTACTCTTCCAAGACAAACCTACTCAAGTAGATGCCTTTTACTGAAAAAAACAAACTGCCATGCTTGGTCCAAGCATTAAAGATAGACCGAAATTATAGAAGACCAAAAATACTAACAACGTGATAAGGACAAATAACCACTTGGAATAATGCACCAACATGTTCTGGCATTCATGGGTCGCGAAACATGTCGGTGTATTATTCTAAATGGTTATTTGTCCTTATCACGTTAACATTTTTGATCTTCTACAGTTTCTGGCACAGCTGTTCGTTTTGATTAATAGGAAGTTTCATACTGAATTTTGCAAATCTTTATCTCATCAAATGTCTCAAGCAACCTTTTGGGTCATAAAGTCCATCCTCTAAGGCAGCGGTTCTCAACCTTTTTTAACTCGCGGAGCCCTCTTTAGTAAAAAAATTCTATGGCGGAGCCCTGTGGGAGGATTTTTTAATTACTGATCAAAGTTACTGTTTACTATTTAAAAAGTGTTTATAATCATTTTTTTAAATTTTACTGTTTTTTTATTAAATTCGTGGAGCAGCCGTGGAGCCCCTGGGGAGTGCATAAGGAACCCCAAGGGCTCCGCGGAGCACCGGTTGAGAACCACTGCTCTAAGGAACTGTTTACATTCTATTGTGATAATGAATAAAAATCAGAGTGAATCGCCGTGAGGAAAGGTTATTTTAATCGCAGCTAATGAAAAACTTTCATTTTTAGATCCGAAAGGCTTTTTCAACAAGGAGGCAACCTTTACTACCTCGAAAGACGGAGTAATTCCTTCTCGAGTGACTAATGAAAAATGGTTGAGGGACGAACGCCATCCCTCTTGCGATGAAGAAAGCGGGAAATGGATGCTCTTTTTCGACAAGAGGTACAGAGGTAGAGATGGACTCACAAAACTGGACAGGGTTTGGTCCGTCGCTAACAAAAAATTTCCCGAAATGAAAGTATTTAAAATTATATGCTCGACGGCACATCCCGACAACTTGGTTCTCTTCGAAAATGACGGCTGTATCTGTTTTTTTACCCCAAACTTCAAGGACGTCAAAGGAATTAAAGCAGCAGCATTGGCTATCAGAAAAGCTGTGCCCGACTACCCTGGTGACATGTATTACAAAAGAGGAATAGACTGGCATGACCAAGCAAAATCCCTGTACAAATTCAGTGTTGAGAAGGAACTTTTCAAACTAAATGAATATGATTATAAGAAGGTGATTTCAAGTTAAACGTGTAATTAGAAGCATTAATTATACATTCTTCAAATTGCATGCTCATATGCATGCTGTCTATGCCATTTTTCAAGTGTAAGCGAATAATGTTTTGGTACCCCCCATCTGAATGATAATAAAAGTGTAGGAAATTGTAATGGACAAGAATTCTGCAAAGAGTTATTACTAGGGCTCGGATTTCTATTTTTTTTTTTTTTTTGCATATTTTCTTATTTATACGTCACTACGACGGACGTAGGTCCCTTGGGAGATCACACCGTTGTATACAGTATGTGCGTAGTTCATGTGTTGTGTTGTTTTTGTTATGTCGTTGTATTTAGTTTATTCGTACAAATAAACTTTTACTAGCTATAATACCCGGTGTTATGAGGATTTTTGTATCACGTGATATCTCCCTCTTTCTTTGAGGGACATACAAACCGTGTCCAAGGTAACCAATATGGCGACTTCCTGCGCGACTCATGAGAGAAACAAATCCAGATTTAAAGAGACGTAGAAATGAATATTTTTTTCTCTTTTTTAAGGGGAGCTGGGTATTTTGATTTCTCCCACCCCCTGAACTTCAAGTTATCCATCTCTGCCTGTTTCTGCTTCAAAAAATGCTTAATTAAAGGAATGTGCTGTGGAATGCTGTGGAATTTCTTCAATGTAATTTACGGGCCCATAATTAATTTTAAAACATCCTAACTATATGAATTTATGCAGTTGAATATTAAAAGGCAATACGGAGACATTAATTTTCATGCTTGAGAGGATATAAATATAAAAAGTTGAAATCAATGTTATTGCATGAAAGTGTGCCACAAGTCACTTGGATGATCTGAAAGTGTGCAGCGGGCCACTTGAGTGGTCTGGAAATGAGTTAAGAGTGTCACTAAAACCCAATCTATAAAAAAATGCATCGGGCCACTTAAAGTGTTAATGTATCGCAGCCCATGAGGTGATCTGTGTGCTGTGAGCCACTCAAGTGATATCGAAGTTTGCTTCGAGCACTCAAATGATCTGTAAATGTGCCTCCAGCCACTTGAAGTAACCTGCAACTGAACTACGTGCCACTTGAGTGATTACTGGAGGTTTGCCGCGGGTCGCTCAAGTGATTTGGAAATGTGCTTAGGGTCACTTAGGTGATTTGGATATATGGCTGTTGGCAGCTCAAATTATCTGGAAATGTGTCGCGAGCCACTGAAGAGTAATCTGGAAATGTGTCCCGCTTGAATGATTTGATGGTCGTTCGTGGGGCCACTTGTGTGGTTTTATTATTCATCCTGGACCACGTGAGATAACTCCGAGGGCTACGGGTTATCAGGTGTGTTTTAAGGCATACTAGGTTCGTGTGTATGCTATTAACGACGGCAGTCGTCTTTGGAAAAAAAAAAGGCATTCAATGAACCATTGAATGTAGACCATTCTAGTCGTTGTATCCTTCGGGTGTAACGCAACTCCAGGAGGTGTTACATCAAGGGTGTTCAACATTCAGTAAAGTGTGGGCCATTTCGTTGATTTTGAAATGTGTCGCGGGTCACTGAAGCTGACCTGTAAATATGTCTGGGGTCAATTAACTGCTCTGGAACTGTGCCGCGGTGATCTTTAAATATGCTGCGACATATTTACTGATCAGGGGATGTGCCGCGGGTCACTTGAATGACATGTAAATGTGCCGCGGGTCATTTGAGTGGTCTGGAACTCTGCCATGAGTCACTTAAGTGTTGATGAGCAATGCCGCAGGTCGCCGCTGTGGTGGACGAGTGGTCATAGTGACGGACTCGCATCGCGAGGATCCGGGTTCGAACCCCACCGTCACCACAGTGGTGGTCGGCTGAAGTTGGTTTCCTGCGGTTCCCAACTTCGAGGCGCAAATGCGAGCCGATCTCCTCATTAAAAAGTCTCGCCACAGAGAGCAACAGGCCTGCAACGGTAAATCATTCAATCATTACACTTCAGTCATAGTTGGAAAAACTGGTGGCAGATGGCGGCACTACACATAACAAGCATTACATAGAAACAAACTTCACGCAAGATTTCACTACACATACACGCACATTCCAACATCTACCAATTCGTTAGAGGTTCCGCAGAGGAATATGGACGAGGTGCATGTCTGGTTTAGTAGTAGTGCCGCAGGTCACTTACGTAAAGTGGAACCGCAGCTCGGGTAACTTGAGCAATCTGGAACTGTGCCTCGGTGATCTGTAAATGTGAAGCGAGCCATTTGCTATGGCGTCAATAGCCATCGCTATCAGATGAAGCGGGAGAGTTCCAATTTCCTGCCCAATATAATAATAAGGGAAAAGGGGCCTTTAGCCATTTAAATGTACAAAACATCCTCTTTCACCTCCATCATCAACACTCCTTAATTTTATGGCCACCAACTTAAAGGGCCCCTTCAAAGATTACGTAATAGCCGCTCCGTATTATTCTTTTCTCTCTCTCCCCCCCCCATAACTAATACTGAAACCTATCTCTTGACCATTGCATTGCCACCTGCAGGCAAACTTTATGGCTTTATTTCATCTATTTACGCATTCCTTCCATGGGAATATGTGCCTTTTCTGACTTTCTTTGCTTCCTCTCTACTTTTCTTTTCCTTCAAACCCCCCTCCCCCTTCCTCCCTTATGCTCCGAAAGATCGTAGGGGGGTGGGGGGAACCGTTACCGTGAACAGTGATTCGAAGCACCGGCTTTCGCCGCATCTTCTCCATCATGGGACGCATTGAGTTTTAAAGCAATCGATATGGCTGTATACCCATTGATAATTTATTAAATGGGTGTAGACTAGTACTTGGTGAACCTCAACCAATGATGTTAATATTAATACTAATTTGTATCTACGTAATCCTCATCACCCAATAGAATCATCTTTCTTTGAAACCGAACAACCAATTGAAAAAAGGGGGTTGGTGCCCCTCAAAACTTTACTTTGGAAGTTTTCAAAAAATTCAAAATACAAGGATGACGTCACTCTCCGCTACTATACGAAGGTTTTTTAACAACTGGCTGTTGCGAAGATATATTTTGGAAAGAGAGAAAATTCAACTGCCCCTGCGGGGGAATCGAACCCACGTCCTTTCACTTTCCGGGTGAACGCACTAGACTACAGAGGCACCGAATCTCTCAATCTTTCCTTGGAGCTCGTGTACACTGAAAGGGGCCGTACATGGACGGCCAAGGACGTGCGTTCGATTCCCCGCAGGGGCAGGTGAATTTTCTCTCTTTCCAAAATATATCTTCGCAACAGCCAGTTGTTAAAAAACCTTCGTAAATTCAAAATAGATTGATTAGTGCAAGCTAGAAATCAAGTTGAGAAAAGGATGTAGCACTTAGAATTTGTTCATCGGACGCTGCGATCATCCATGACAAAGAGGATGGAGGAAAGGTAGGAAAGAAATTCTTACCACACTTTAAGTAAATTATGGATGTTAAGTAAGTTATGGATGGACACCTTCGGCGTGTGCAACTGGTCGTTCCTCATGTCCAAGGAAAGTCCGTATCTCCCCAAGAAGTCCACTCCGATGATGCACGTATCCCTTGTCTGCCATGAAGACGGTGTGTGGGTAGGTGACCGTGACAAACTTCATCGAGACTTCCAATTTTCCTCGTGCAGTCATTTTCTCTCCCGTGACTGTCTGCAGCGTCAACGATGGTAGTACGTAGAGAAGTCGTTGCTGAAATTTCCGTGCCAGTCCGTCCTGACGATGCTCACGTTGGCTCCGGTGTCGATGACCATCCTACACGGCAGTCCATCAATCTCGCCTCTCACGTGGACCCCGTGGTCTCCACCGGTAGCTGTGACTGAGCATACGCTCCGCAGGTGGCCTTTTTCGAGGCGTTTCCAGATTCCCAACGACTTGTCTTTCTCGGTCCCATGATCGTTTTTGGCACTCTTCTGATCTTTCAGCTCTCTGTCGGCAGCAGTGGAGGTGTTGACATCTTCTTTCACGGCTGCGCTCGTGGTCCCTATCTTGTTGATCACTACAGCGAATGATTTCTTTATCTCTTCGACGATGTCCAACTCCATCTGGCCCACAAATTTTATCAACTGGTTCAGCTGTTCTCGCACCTCATCCATGTCCATCATTCTTGTCTTCATGCAAATCTTGAATTATCCCACTTCTGACACCAAATTGTTCTGGATAATTTTCCACAAGACTTCGAGATTGCAAAACAAGAAACAAACACAGATTTATTTACAGAACAGCAATTTACACGTATTTACAGCCTAATCAGAGAGCTAACAACGTTCTCTCAACGTTTAAACACGACTAATCGAATCTCTCTATTCGAGTCTCTCTTTGCCTGTCTGAGCCTGCCCTCTTGTGAGAGCCAGACTATTTATAACCACGACAGAAACTTCGAGAAATAGAACATTCCACAAAATTCTATTTTACAGTTTCCTAGTCGGCGGCGCCACCGTACGGAGGGGTTGAACCAATGTATGGAGGGGCGGGACTTTCTAGAATGTTCTCAGCAATAGCATCCTTTTCCAATAAACCGAAACCAGCATCAACCGATTTCGATATTTTTGACATCCATCGAACAAGTCACGCCATCTATCGCCTACAAATCGTAACAATAGTAACGGCTCGATCGGGCGTCGAAAAAATTTATTTAACATTTCAAGCGCCAAAAAATGAAAACGGAACACAGCTCGGAAACATTACATTCAAAAACATAACTTCCGTTATATACGGGAATTACGTCACGAGTAGATAGCACAAAAATAAGGCTTTAATATCATTGAAAGATTCAGTTACGGATAACACATCAGTACTCAACAGAGTACAGTACGCCCAACTTTTAACCGAACGATGGCGATATCTTGGGTTCTAAAAGTTGTAGCATGAAGCAGTTTTCACCAAAAATTATGGTTTGTGATTTTTCTACCAGACACTGCAATTCGTCTTTATGAGGAGTAATCTTATTTATCATTGTTCAAACTTCAAAATCTTCAATGTAAACCGTTATTTTTTTTCCCCCATCGTATATCTGATTTATCGCATTGCATTTACCCTAAAAATAAAATTTCATCGCTGTAAGTACAAAAATGTGAGAGATATGAGTGAAAATGTGTTTGGGGACGCTCTTAAAATTGAGAAACTGAATTTGAAGGTTGATTGAAAGGGAAAAAAAACACACGAAACAAGTTTCGAACGATAAATACTCCATATGCTGCTACTACACGAGTGTTTGGATTTAGTACTGTTAAAAAAGAAATAGTTTTTATTTTATAAAGGTGAAAAAACAAACTTTTTTATTACTATATGACATGAATGTCGCACTCCACTTGTTAATACAAGATATACGGAAGAACGGATGTTATACAAATACAAATACAAATACAACGCCACAACAGGCAAAATGCCCAACGAGGTGGCTGATAAAAAGATGCCCATAAAAATATGGTTGTCATATGTTTCAAAAATACAGCAACCCAATTAAAAATGCAATTAACACAAATTAAAAACAATATATACACATGATAAAATATTATACAATGCCCATAAAGAATACTTATGGTTGTCTTATTCTAAGAATGGATAGCTTCTCGATTTACCCCAACATGTTTATCGTATTTCTTTTTAAACGTGTCAATTGTGTTACAATTTACTACCTCCGGGGGTAAGCTATTCCATTTATTAACAACCCTATTGGAGAAAAATTCCCTGCGACACCATAACCTTGCATTGTCCCTCACCAATCGATACTGGTGTCCCCTTGTAAAAGCAGTCGATTGGCGGTGTACTAAAAGTTCATGGTCCATCCTATCCATCCCATTGAAAATTTTGAACACTTCGATCATATCTCCTCGACACCTGCGTTCATCCAGTGTGAACATATTCAAAAAATGAAGTCTCTCTTCGTACCTCAAGCCCCGTGTGCCAATAAGGACACGCGTAGCTCTTCTCTGCACCCCTTCTACCAAGTCTATGTCCCTCTGTAGGTATGGTCTCCAAAACGTTACAGCATACTCCAGTCCAGGACGAACTAAGCCTCGAAAAAGCGGAAGAATGACTTTAGGAGAACGCGAAGAGACCTTTTTGAAAATGAGACCAAGCATTCTATTCGATTTTTTGACAACCGCTGAACAATGTTCAGAAAACTTAAGTCGCTCGTCAATGAGAATTCCCAAATCGGTGACTCTAGTTGCATCCGGGATAGTGACACCATTCAACTCGTAAGAGAACCGTGGGTTGTTCGAACCAAAATGAGCGACCATGCACTTATCTATGCTAAACGTCATGCTCCATTCATTTGCCCATGCTGCAATCTTGTTTAAGTTGGTCTGGAGCAACTCCCTATCGCTTTCATTTCCGATTACCCCCATTAGCTTCACATCATCTGCGAATTTGCTAGTAATTCCATCGATACCCTGATCGAGTTTGTCGATAAAAAGTGAAAAAAGTATGGGGCCAAGGACACTTCCCTGAGGAACTCCACTTGTGACGTCTGTCCAACCAGAGAATTCCCCGTTCACCATAACTCGTTGCGACCTATCTCTTAACCACGATTCTATCCAATTCAGCAAGTTGCCCCCTATTCCAATCTCGTGTAAACGCTTCAAGAGTTTGCCATGTTGGACCCGATCGAATGCCTTCTGGAAATCAAGGTAAACAACGTCGACATTTTTGCTCTTACCCAAAGCCTTAGTCAAGTAATCATAGAAGCAAAGGAGGTTAGTTACACATGACTTCCCCTTCCTGAACCCATGCTGATTATCCGACAATACATTATTCTCGTCTATCCACTTCACAAACTGCCTTTTGATGATAATTTCCAAAATTTTCGAGAGGGAGCTCGTCAAACTCACTGGACGATAATTAGACACCACTTCTCTACTACCCTTCTTAAATATCGGAACAACGTTAGCCAGTTTCCAATCTCTCGGAACGATACCCTCAGCAACACTACTCCTGTATATCTGTGCGACTGGCCCCAACAATTCATTAGCACCTTCCCTGAGAACCCTGGGATAGATATCATCTGGTCCTGGTGCTTTGCTTGCACATACATTTCTTAGAAGATTTAGGACCTCCACGTCTTCAACTTGAATATCGTTGAGCGTTTTATTACCCCATGCAACACCCGTATATCGAATATCATTATCTCCATTAAAAACCGACGCAAAAAAGTCATTGAAAGCACTACACATGCCTACATTGCTCTGTACTTTTGAGCCTCCTATCGAGAGGGGGCCAACTTGTGAAGATATTTATTATTTTAGATGTTAATTTTTTTTTTTTTTTTAAGGAAGGAAAAAACTCATCTCTGCCTCGAGTCACACCCGGGTCCCTCGATTGCCGGACGAGTGCTCTGACCACTAAGCTACAGAGGAGACAGATTTTCCTTCGCTAGAGCGTATATGTGCTGAACGGAATCGTACAATGGACGGTGAACCGATCAGCTAATAGCTCATGGACGACGAGCCACCAGATGGCTATATATATATATGACATGAATGTCGAAAAAAAAAAAAATTAACATCTAAAATAATAAATATCTTCACAACATCCAGTCTTCCGTATATCTTGTATTAACAAGTGGAGTGCGATATTCATGTCATATATATATAGCCATCTGGTGGCTCGTCGTCCATGAGCTATTAGCTGATCGGTTCACCGTCCATTGCACGATTCCGTTCGGCACATATACGCTCTAGCGAAGGAAAATATCTGTCTCCTCTGTAGCTTAGTGGTCAGAGCACTCGTCCGGCAATCGAGGGACCCGGGTTCGACTCCCGGTAGAGCCAGAGATGAGTTTTTTCCTTCCTTAAAAAAAAAAAAAAAAAAAAAAAAAAAATTAACATCTAAAATAATAAATATCTTCACAACATCCAGTCTTCCGTATATCTTGTTTTTTATTACTCTTCATTTTATTGACTATATCCTTGATTAAACGATGTGACAATGTTTGTGACGACAATTTAAAAAAAAAAAATTTCCCGTCGAACATTGCACTATTCTATATTATAATTTTGTTTCATTTTGCAATGCCCCAATTTTTAATAATGCTAAAAAAATACGGATGAAACGAAATGCTGTGGTTTTAGCAGAGAAACGGCCGCACCAATAGCCACTCCCCTAAACTTGGCGCATACTAAGATGATTTACGCTATTGAGAGAACCGTTCTTATCTCCGTAAATGTTAACATAAGTCTCATTGTATGGTATTAATTTGTGAATTCTTTGCACATTACAGTAGAATCTCGTTTATCCAACCATCAATTCTCAGAACAACTCGGTCAACCGAACACCTTTTCAATCTAACTCGTCTTCAGTTTTCTATAGTCAGTCAATGATGCTCAACAGTTGGTCTTTTCTTGGAACTTGAATCCTCTTATCTCCCAACTCGATAGCTTCGTTCTATTGTACAATAATCCACTTCCGGACAATTGTACATGTCGTACCTGTGAGCTATACATGTAAGTAGTAGGTATCCGGGTACAGTTTATATAGATAAAAACGATTGGCAAGCAAACAAACGCTTGAATAGGAGCAGATTTAGCTGCCATCTTTTTTTTTCGCGTGATGAATTCATCTTGATTTTAAGGGTGTGCCTTATAGAATTAGTTTCGAAATTGATTTTCCGAACTTTTCACTTTTCCAAACACCCTTCGGTCCCGAAGTGTTCGGATAATCGAGGTTCTACTGTATTGTGTTTACCATTTCAACTCATGAATGTTGTCTAAGGAATGAAACGAATTTCTGAAATAGTGAAAAATTTCAAAATTCCGTTGTTTATTTGTTTACTCGAATGCTTAAAAAAAGTTTGAAAACTGGATGGATGACTTATTTATCGTATCACCGTATACTTGAAACAACAATTTCCCATTTCAGGAAAGTTATGAGCTTAATATTTAAACATTTAAGGATTTTTTTTTTCTGTGGATAACTAGTAACAGTGCACTTAGCAAAATATTGCACTTAGAAATGTGGAATTTTCTTTTATTGGTATCGCACAGGAGTGACAAGGCAACAATTTTCTAATTGGGCTTTGTGGCAAACGGAGACTTTATGAACAGTGTAACAGGCAAGCTGTTAACAAGGATGTACAGCAATACTTTTATTCACGAGACACGTGAGATTTAAGTTGTATCGAGAGACGAAGACCTTCTCGAAGAGTTCGATTTTAACCTTCATCACGAAGGGTTGTATGTTTCGCAGGTTAATGCAGAATAAAGGAATGCTTCATGTTCGTCGCTTCGTATACACCTCACCAATCGTCACATTGGCGCCCAACGTTTAAAATAGACGCGTGAGTGTTTTTAGCTAAGCGGGCATCCTAATTAGGTACCAAGTGAGTGAAAATGGCATACTTGGCGAAATATCGAAAAGACGAACTCCGTCGCCTTGCCGAAGAGATGGGCGAATCTACCGAACCCGAGATGAAAGTGATAGAGCTGAAGAAGCTGATTACGTCCAGTAAAGAATACGATGAGGTCTTCGCAAAAGGAGTGCTACAGACCCTCGTAGAAGAGAGAATTCGACAAGAAGAAGCAGAAGAAAGAATTCGACGAGAAGAAACAGAGGAGAGGATTCGACGGGAAGATGCCGAAGAGAAAGAAAGAATTCGACGAGAAGAAGCAGAAGAAAGAATTCGACGAGAAGAAACAGAGGAGAGGATTCGACGGGAAGATGCCGAAGAGAAAGAAAGAATTCGACGAGAAGAAGCAGAAGAAAGAATTCGACGAGAAGAAACAGAGGAGAGGATTCGACGGGAAGATGCCGAAGAGGAAGAAAGAATTCGACGAGAAGAAGCAGAAGAAAGAATTCGACGAGAAGAAACAGAGGAGAGGATTCGACGGGAAGATGCCGAAGAGAAAGAAAGAATTCGACGAGAAGAAGCAGAAGAAAGAATTCGACGAGAAGAAACAGAGGAGAGGATTCGACGGGAAGATGCCGAAGAGAAAGAAAGAATTCGACGAAAAGAAGCAGAAGAAAGAATTCGACGAGAAGAAACAGAGGAGAGGATTCGACGGGAAGATGCCGAAGAGAGGAACCGGCGAGCAGAAATGCAGTTCGAACTCGAGAGACTGAGGATAGAAGCGGAGAAGTGCCAAGATTCCGTTCGACCGGCTGTGACAAATCGGGACTTTCAAGTGTCGGTTCCGCGTTTTGAATCATCAGATGACATTTCATTGTTCCTGGTCCTGTTCGAACGACACATGGGATTACACCAGATTCCGGAAGAATTGTGGATTACGTATCTCATCAATAGCTTACCGAAAGAGGTGGCTAGGATCTGTGCAAGGGAGCCTGACGAGAAGTTCAAGGACTATCGGTATCTCAAGGAACTGCTGTTAAAGCGATTTAAGCTACATGCGGACAGATTTCGACAGCTTTTTGTAGAGCATCGGAAGAACTCGGAGAGTTCATGGCGTGATTTTTATTTTGAGTTGAAAACGTATCTTGAAGGGTGGTTAACAGAAGTTAAGGTTACAACATTCGAGGACTTGATTAATCTAGTCATAGCTGATCAGATGAAGAAGAAGTGTCCTCCACAAGTGAAAGAACATTTCATCGACGTATGGGCCATGTTGATCTCCCCATCGGAACTAGCTGAGAAACTCGACGCGTATGAAGATGCCAGGAGTACCTTCACAAAGAAATTAAACCAGCAGTACGATGTCGAGGGTCGTCGAAAGCAAACACCGAGGAAATATCCATGGACGTCATCAAAACCAGTGATTCGTGCAGATGAACAGACACTTCCCATGATCAGCCTGGATGAACAGCGACCTGTAAGTTGCTATTGATGCGGATATCCGGGGTTAATTAGAGCGCAGTGCCCGACCTGTAATCCTGAAACCACAGCGACAACCGCTCAGTTTGGTCAGTTGGAACTGAATCTATGCTCTTCTGTAACAAAACCCGTAGCATTGCTTAAAATTCATGTAAATGGCAAAGTGGGAACTGCCTGTGCCGACAGCGGTGCTACGCACTGTATCGCAAGTGATACTCTGCATCGTATTTTGAAAGAGCAAAACGCCAAATTCCATCGGGAAACTATCGAGATGCGTCTTGCAAACGGACAGCAATCAACGGTGAATGTGTTGACCACAACGGTATTGGTCAACATCCAATGGAAGCGAGTAAGGACGAAATTTATAGTTCTTCCTGGAATCGTCGGTAACAGAACTCTTTTGGGAATCGACTTTCTAGAGAAAGCTGGTATCGTGTTGGATCTCAAGCGAAGGCAATGGTTCTTCGGGGAAAATACTCGGAAGCGATTCCACTTTGTGAACGAGTCTACGATTAAAACTGTTCAACATGTAGTAGAGCATGTTAACTTGAATTCTTGCCAACTACGACAAGTTGAAGGAGAGCAACGGAAACAAGTGCTGAACAGGTCGTGGAAAAAGAAGGACAAATTTTTCAGTCCAGGGGGAGGGAACACTCCCGAAGGCAAAATTCACCATGGTGATATGACATCCGAACCCCAGCGGTGGGATCCGTCTAGACGTCTCAGGAACCAAACAGGTCGCGTCCGTGACTGTCCACGTCATGTTTCTGGCTATCCACGTCCTGCTGTCCATAGCGAAATCCACCGATCGGCAAGAAGCTTTCATCACCAATCGGTGCAAGGGCAACCACGAGTTACTCCGACAGGCAGGCAAGTACTAGACTTACGTTTCCGCAGGAACGAACGAGTCGAACTTTCCGGTGCCAGGCGACGCAGTCCAGGATCACCAGGATATTATCACAGACTGCATCGTTGTAAAATGCCAAGCCAAACAATAACGTCTAGCAATAGCTTCCATGAGTCAAGGACCCAAACAAGTATAAGCAGTGCTAGAGAAGGGAACGATAAATGCAGGGGGAGCGGCATTAAATATTCTGATCAAAACCCTAACGCGCGTCGATCAGAAAGTCGCAGCCATGCCCAAAGAAGTCGTGAAAACAGGTTGACTCCCACGCAAAGCCTTACAAGAGTTTCTGTGAAGCAGAAGGTGGAACAAAAACGGGATGAACGCAAAGGTTATGTTGACAACGGTTCCAAGCAGAGTTCTCGAAGGAAGAACTGGTCGACAAAATTCACACCACAACGAGACGGACCATACCTTGTGCTATCCCAGAGATCACCTACGACGTACGCTATCGCTAATCCAGCCAAGCCAAGCGTCCCTCTTGGCGTATTCCATACCTCTGCTCTCACACCATGTGGGAAACCGGATACTGTTTTCTTAGTGCCATTACGGAAAAGGGGCCGACCAACTAAAGGTGACCTCCCTCTCACTTCAAATAGGAAGCCGGATGCTGTATCCGTAGTGTCATCACGGAAGAAGGGACGACCACTCAAAGTTGGAACTAACAAGAACACTGAACAACCTCCCACAACGCCTATTGCTGGTTCCTTGCCGGGACGTCCGCGAAACCAGAGGGGGAGTATGTAACAGGCAAGCTGTTAACAAGGATGTACAGTAATACTTTTATTCACGAGACACGTGAGATTTAAGTTGTATCGAGAGACGAAGACCTTCTCGAAGAGTTCGATTTTAACCTTCATCACGAAGGGTTGTATGTTTCGCAGGTTAATGCAGAATAAAGGAATGCTTCATGTTCGTCGCTTCGTATACACCTCACCAATCGTCACAACAGTTAATTTTATTATGCTAATAATTATACACTCCCTTGAGACATGAATGACACACCTGAGTACTACACGTTATTAGGATACTTTTTCCAATGGGAAGTATTCCTCTAGGATATCAACGGTTCGCCAGTTTAATACCATACGGCCTGTTTGTTACCTATGCACCTTGTATATTACTTTGACTCATATTTTCCTTTAAAAGAATTAATAAAGTGCTCAAAGAGGCATATTACTGCTTTAGACATGAAAACTTAGGAAATGAACAAGATGTTGATCCATGATCCGGAAGATTTCCTAATCCAGAATCACCTAGGTCGCGAAGAGTCCGGATTTGAGAAGTCTTACTGTAGATAACAAAGAAATTCAGTTTTTCATGCCATATGACCCGTATGTTACGGGAAAACTACGTACTTTTTCCCCGATGAAGGTTACAAATTTTTTCGAGGAAATGCTGCTTAGCTCGTGTTGCCATCCGTATTTCAAATCAACGATTCATCCAGAATTCTGTAGTGTCCCGCATTTCAATTTTTGACATCTGACAACTCCAGCTAAAGCCCTTCATTTTCCGCTCATAGGGAATTTTATGTGACATTTCCTTTTTTTAAGTATATAGGCCTATACCTACAGTTTTAGTTAACAACTCTCCGAGAAAAACGTCCCGTATTTGAATTTTTAGAATCTGACAACTTCGGCTGAAGCCCTTTATTTTTAATTCATTAGTAATTTTACGGGATGTTCCCGTTCTTTCCAATGTAGCTTACAAAGTATATTGATGATTATGCACGTTCGGCTGGTGCTTCCATCTATATTTTAATTTGACGGTTCTTCGAAGAATATGTGTCCTATATTTGAATTTTCGTGATCTAATAACTCCATCATTTATTTTCCCACCTATTGTTAATTTTCAAACGATAACAATAATTAGTTGTTTTGCCGACGATTGAAGACGTCCCGTATTTTTTCCGTACAAACACTCCCCATATCAGCTGTTTGTATCAATGAAATATGATCATCGTAGTAAAATTACATGTTCATGTTGAAATATCAACATGGGAGGGAGAAAATAGATCTCCGCTTATTTATAATTGCACAATTTCATTGGTAGATTGATACATAATTCATTGATACACAAAAAAATTTAAATTAAAAATTACTGAGAAATAGACTCTTACAATCAATAATTCGTCCAATCACGATAATTTCTCATTTTAATGAAATAATACGATAATTATAATAATTACTCCACTTAGTATTGGAGCACTATACAGTTTTTCATTTCTTTGGCATGCAAAATTCAAAAATATCACGAATCAAATTACCGCTATCTACAATTTTAAATGCGATTAAATACAAAGTAATCATTTTTGAAAAATTTGTAACAGTGTCCAGTTGACGAACATACACAGAAACAAACTTCACAACACGCACACACACATTCTAACATGTACCAATTCGTTAGAATTTCTTCAGAGGAATATGGACGAGGTGAATGTGTGGTTGAATAATAGTAGCTCTTGAACATACAGGGTGTTCCAAGAAAATTGCCCGAATAAAAAAAAATGCTACAGTTGGTTCTAAAATTGAACTAAAATATGACAAAATATCATTAAAAAAAATTAAAATTCTGCTTCATGTTTGTAAAATAATAATTATAAATAAAAGTTTTATACAATAAATTTTCGTGCCTCTATATATTCAGTATAACATATAGAGGTGCCAATGCTTCCGATGTACCCGAAAGCCTCCCGATTTTCCGTGTCTTCATAGAAAAATCCCTAAAAGTCCTCAAATTGAGCTTTGTTTGAATGGAAAAATCCCCATAGAAAATACTCTTCCAGTCCTTGCGATTTCAGGCTGACCCCGTTTTCTTGGTAATTGTTACCAAATAAGATGGCTGAAGTAAGCGAAGTGGGTCCCGGAAAAACGGGATTTTTATATGGTCACACGTAGCAATTCCAAACAATCCCCGTTTTTCCACTTTTGTTTGAAATGTTTTCTTTGATGCGGAATGTGTTGTCACGGGATAAACTACAGATTTTTCTAGTCTGTGAGTTGGCACCTACGATACTGAAAGAGAAAAGATCCGAAAATATTCTCGCGTAATGCTGAACGAGTGATCCAAAGGGAGAATTTGGCTTGCTTTTATTTTTTTCAAATCTTCGAAAAGACGCCAAAATTGGCTGAAACCAATAAATTTAATAATCAGTAGCTCGGTGAATTTTCATCCAAACATAACGGAAGTAAACTTCTTTCGATGCAATACAAAAAACAGCACAAGTTTTATAATTGATAATTTTCTTTTATCGGGGGGGGGGGGGGCAGTATAAAAATTTAAAAAGTAATTATGACTTTTCCTCACAATCATCGTTTCCCAATAAAAAATTATAGATTTCCCTTTTTGATTGATAATTTCCGTATTTTACTTGAATTTTTTTAGAATTTCTGTTCTCTTATCGGGTTTTTCTTCTTGAAACACCCGGTATGTACTGCAAATAAAATTGAATTCCATCTCAAAATACCACTTTCTTAAGTTTTAGAACATGCATGTTTCATAGTCATTTGAATAAATTTGCTCATAAAACCATAAAATTCCCTTCAGAAAATAGTATATACGTATATATTTTTTTGAAATCGTTTCAATTTGAAAAAAGGAAGACTTGGTATAATTGCATTGCTGTACCTTTTCCCCCCCTTACGTGACATGTGTTTAGGGTACTTTAATTTTTTATTCATCTGATCCAGTGACTCCCAATCATTCAAGCTTTCCAGTGAAAATACGTAGGAGGTTTGCGTACCACTACATGTGTATGTGTTGCGTGCTTTCCAGAAATCTGTCCCTTCCCCCTTCTTGAAATGCGTAGGAAGCTGGACCAGCTTACACCTAGAAAGGTTTAAGGTGTTTGACTATGCCTAGAAATGTGTAGGAGGTTTGAATATCCCTAGAAATATGGAAGTGTTAGAGGCTCGAATGTACCAAGAAATGTTTGAGGCTTGAATATCCCTAGAAATGTGTAGGGTGTTTAAATATCTCCAAAAACGTGTAGGAGGTTTTATAATGTCCCTAGAAATGTGTAGGAGGTTTTATAATGTCCCTAGAAATGTGTAGGAGGTTTGAATATCCCTAGAAATGTATAGGAATTGAATACCCCTGGAAATGTGTAGGAGGTTTGAATGTCCCTAGAAGTGTTAGATTCTCGAATATCCCCAGAAATGTTGAAGCCTTGGATACCTGTGGAAATATATAAGATTCTTGAAAATGTATCACTAGAAATGTTGGAGGTTTTAATATCCCTACAAATGCGTAAAAGACTTTAATATCCCAAGGAATGTTTGAGGTTTGAGTACCCATATAAATGTATTGGCAGTTCAACTATCACTGGGAATATTGAAGGCTTGATTATCCCTAGAAATGCGTGAGAGGTTTAAATATCTACAGGACGCCTTAAATATCGGATATTTAAGCTCCCACAAGAGATATTTAATACCCCTAGGAATGTTGGAAGCTTAAATATCCTTAAAAAAATGAGTAAGAGGCGTGAATATCTTCAGAAATGGGAGGCTTCAATATCCCTAGAAATTTTTAAGGCTTGAATATCCCTGGAAATATTGGTAAATTGAATATCATTAGAAATGTTTGAGACCTTAATATCCCTAGAAATGTTGGCGACTAATATCCCTAGGAATTCTTAAAAGACTTGAGTATCACTAGACGCGCATACAAATCTTGCATAATTCTAGAACTGCGCTGGAGGTTTACATATCCCTAAAAATGCATAAGAGGATTGTTTAGATCCCTAAACAAGCGTATGAGGCATGCATATCACTTCAAATGTGTAAGAAGCTTGTTAAACTTTTGGAACGTGTTGAGGCTTCCACATTCCTAGAAATGCATAGGATACTTGCATAGCAGTAGAAATAGATGAAAGGCGAAGGGGGCTTGTTAAGATTCTCAATAATACATTTACTAATCATACGTAACGAGTCTTGCGTCCCTCTGGAAATGCTCAAAGAAGCTTTCGTAATTCTAGAACTGCGTTGACATCTAGCGTAACCCCTTGTATACTGTGCCAATGTTTTGCATTTCTCCATTACCACACCACTCGTTTTCAGCCATTGCTAATGGCTCTGATGACGTACCCCAGGGGTATGCGTACCAGAGGTTGGGAGCCACTGATCTAAAATATGATCATTTCATGTACACACGATAGTTAATTATGGCCTCATGTATATACTCGGTCATTTATTTCTCGGTGTAACAATTCTCTTGATTCACGATAAAAAAAAACCCTCATTTTAGGGTTTACCAGAGATCGTGCCAAAAACACTATCAAAATTTTCAACGGCGAATTGGATTTTGATTTTTGTTTCGTATGAAAACACAAATGAAAATATTCTCACAATAATGTCGTTGTTTGAAGTTCATTGGATATGAACGATCGATGCGGAAGACATGAGCCATTAAAAGGCACATAATTGATACAATAAACACTCATACACATCAAATACAACAATAAATGATTATATATATATATACGTAGTAATATTATCATGACTTCATGACACAATAATCACGTGAACATTTCTCAAAATATTAAGGACATGTAACGTTCCGTCCTTTATACGGAATATATTTCTCTATTAGTTGTGCAACTAATTCTCGACCCTCTTCAACTTCAAACAAAGTTGGCGACATTGTTTGGCGTTTTGTCAGCGTCACGTCGATACACTAAAACAGCGTTTCTTACCCTTTCTGAGCCCAAGATTCCGTGGAATGGTTGAACGGGCCACTAGGCTGACCATATTTTCTCGAGAAAAATACGGGAATTTAAGATCCCAAGTGCGAAAAAAAATACGGGAAACCCCCAACTGTCGCCAAAGTGATGCTAAAGGTAGACAAAGTTGTTAATCTATATATATAAAATTGGTTTTCTGTGTGTGTGTCTGTGTGTGTGTGTGTATGTTCTCTATACAAATCTGCAATTTTAGATCGATCGTCGCTAAATTTTGCATATATACCAAATGGGACCCGACTTGAACGATAGGCTACTTTAAAATTTCGTCAGCCCAGGGAAAATGCCCCAAATGGGCAAAAAACTGTCCGGCAACAATGGTTTTTGGGCCTCAACAATCACTTTCCGAACGTTTACTTTGGTTACCATGGTTCCCTAGCAATGCGTTTCAGACGTGTATATGCCTTTACAACGGTTTGTCACTTCTTTAATCCTGTTAGTATATGTATAATAGTTTATGCCTTTATAATGGTTTGCCACATTTTCAATATACTCTCAGTGATGAGGCTTTTTGAATAGACGTCATAATCATCATCAGCATCGCTTTGAAAGTCAGGAAAAGGGTGATCCTCATAGAAATCAGTGCTAAAATTGTCGATTTTACTGTAGAAATGCGGAAGTTAGTGGGATTTTCCGCCCCATCAATAATTTTAAAAATTGTATTGAATTCTCAATTTTTGATATATTGAGGTCGCTTAGAGATATACGAAGCCCAGGAGATTAAAAATGAAGTAATTAGCCGCACCTACTTTTGAGTTAGACATTCATGCAATAACATTGATTTCAACTTTTTATTTACATCTTCTCAAGCATGAAAAATAATGTTTCCGTATTGTCTTTTGATATTCAACTGCATTAATTCATATAGTTTAGGTTGTTTAAAATTAATTATGGGCCCGTAAAAAGTACATCGAAAAAATTCCACAGCTTTAATTAAGCACTTTTGGAAGCTGAAACAGGCAGAAATAGATAACTTGAAGTTCAGGGGGAGGGAATCGAAATACCTAGCGAGCATCAAAATAAAAGGGGGGGGGACTATATTCATTTCCATGTTTCTTTAAATCTAAATTTGTTTAGTTCATGAGTCGCGCAGGAAGTTGCCATATTGGTTAACTTTAGACACGGTTTGCATGTCTCTCAAAGAAAGAGAGAGATATCACGTGATCGAAAAAGCCTCATGGAAGAAAACCCGGGCAACGCCGGGTATTATAGCTAGTTATAACTAAAATCACTGAAAAATCGCCAATATCGGGAAATTAAGCACTTCTGTAAATCGCAGTGCATTGAAACGAATTCTAAAAAATAGAACGTTAAAAAAATGACGAATTTTTGAGATGAATATTCGTAATTATACCCATAATTATCAAATTATAGTTCATAAGTTTGGAAAATAATTTTCATCATTGATTTCCGTAAAGAATGAAAATTTAAGTAGACTTCGTTCAAAATATGTACTGTCAATATAACGGGGTAATTTATTAAAAAAAAACGTCGGGATGACCCAAATTACGTGAAAATACGAGGATGCCCAGGGAAATACGAGTCATATGGTCACCCTAAAGACCATTAACAAATGGCATGAGTGGAGTGACCATATGTTTCACAATTACCTATTCATGTTTTTGGCCGTTCCGATTTTTTCATGCAGTTTTGTGCCATTTTTTTTCAACGAAGTGCATTTGAATTTTTCAATGGTTATAAAAGTTTTGAGAAAGTGAAGATAGTTTTCATAACTCATAATAATTATGGCTAACATTACAAATAACATTTCAAACTCCCGAGAGAGAGAATTACAGTATCCCGCTCTTCATTTCTCATACATTGGTAATTTCTTCGAAATTTCAACAACTAGAAATATTGCTTACTTATGGCAACGTTTTTGGTAACAATCGAAAATAACAAATTTGGTAACAAACACTTCGCTGTACTTACGATCCCGGTTTCCCGTATTTTTTTTTTTTTTGATTAAATGTGATCGCCAAGTCACAGTGAATGTTTTTTTTTTCGTATAAATGTCTTCAGATCACCTCTGGTCAGCACCTCCTAGAGATAGAAGGCCTCTGCAGTGTTTGCCATAAGCGTCATTCAGACTACCTAGTAAGTTTGTTACATTTTGAAACACAGCATCCAATTTCGTTTCTTCTTATTTTGGCGTAGAATCTTCCTGATTGGCTCACAAATACCGCATGGTGATTTGATGTGGGCATAGAAATCGCCAATTCTGAGCCCGATCATTTCTTTTCCGCACAACGATGATACTGGCACGAGCAGGGAATTTTTTTTCCCTGAATATTCTGAGGGAAAATGGAATACTTACTGACGTCACAAGCTGACTGCGGAGGCCTTCTATCTCTAGGAGGTGCTGCTCTGGTCCGTGGACCATAGGTTGAGAAATTCTACACTGGAATTTTCCCTTCTAGTGTGGCAAGGCGAACTGTAGTGGAGCGTACAGAAACGGCAATAACATCACAAAATGAAAAACGAACTTAATTTGCATTGAAAGGATATGTCAAGGGGGTTCGAAAATGCCTTTTTCACTGATTCAAAATTCGACACTTCTTTGAAAGATGTGGCAAAAATGTAAAAGTAAGATTGAATAAGAATTGAAGATATTTATAAATTGCTATCAAAATTCAAATCCGAGAATTAAGTTGCACACCCAATAAAGTCATTGCTAAACTATGAATATTTTCATACACTCAATAAACATTCATACATTCATAAATATGGCTATTAGGTCTGTGATGTGACCCGGAATCGTTGACGTATAGCACTGTGGATCCGTACGTTCATATTTTAAAACATCTCTCTCAAAGATAACGTCTATAATCATTAACAATAGTTCCAGAGCGAAACCAAACAGATCAAGGAAATTTTTTTCATACAGGCCAATTCGAAATTATCTGGCCAAACACCAAAAACAGCCGGAAGTCACAGCCACACTCGTGTCAATTCTGGCTCCATACGTTCCAAGATTGGTAATGGGCAAGTAGTGTGGCCGTTTTTCACCATTGGCAATGATCGCCAAATGTCGGAGACTGGAAGCTATTGGAAGGCTGGTCGAGTACCTTTCAGCTGCCAACTCAAGACAAATTTGTCGCTTCACTATCCGATTTTCCAATCTGGCTGCCCGTTGGTCGAAGAATACCAACAGTCACAACACAAAGAGGGAGTCTCGAAAGCAAATATGCGTCAAGGAATACTGGATCAGGCTGGGCCAGTGTGTAGCCAGCCTATGCCGCTGCTGCTTCATTGCATTGTGGGGAGGCAAATATTGGAAGCAAATATTTGCGAATAACTATTTTGGTCAGGCTTGATACGAGTGTGACCTTGGCTTTATACACACATTATTTGTCATTGAATGTGTTTGGGAAGGCTGTATTTCTGTGGTGGTTCAGGTTCAGCCGATACTGTAATGTCGTTATGTTGCAAAATTGTGTAACCGTCATTTGTCACTCAGATTTTCAACGACATACATTAGAGTATCCCTAGAAATGCGTAAAATGCTTAACTATCCCTCACTGTATACAGACCTCTAGAACAGTGTTTCCCGATCGCTGGACCGCGGCCCATTACCGGGCCCTAACATTAGTCACACCGAGTCCCGTGAGTGATTCGCAGTTTCATCTTTCCCATTAATTTCTTGTTAGTTGTGTGTATGACCGGGCCTTTCACTTACACAAGAGAAATTTACATTGCCGCGGGCTTCCAAGGGTTGAGAACCACTGCTGTAGAAAATATTAGAACCTTGAAGATCTCTAGAAATGTTAGAGGCTTCAATGTTGCTAGAAAAGCTGAGGCCTTCATTTATCCAGGAATTGGAAGCTTGAATATCCCTAGAGATATTAGAGGGTTCAATATCACTAGAAATATTGAATGCTTCAATATCCCTATGAAATTTAGAGGCTTTATTATCTCTAAAAAATTCAAGGCTTGAGTATCCCCGGGAATGAGTGAAAGGCATGAATATCCTTAGAAATGAGTGAAAGGCATGAATATCCTTAGAAATGAGTGAAAGGCATGAATATCCTTAGAAATGAGTGAAAGGCATGAATATCTTCAGAAATATCAGAGGGTTGAGTATCCCGAGAAATGCTAAAGAATTGAGTATCCCTAGAAATGTCGGAAGCTTAAATATCTCTAGAAATATTGAAGGATTTGATATCCCTAGAAATATTCCTAGAAATAAATATCAAAGGCTTGAATATCCAGGGCCTTATCTGGACATTTTTAAAGTATAAGTGAATAATATTTTTGTAAAAAATTACCCTCTTCAGTTGGCGTCCTAAAAATCGCCAAAAAAAAAGAATTGGCTGCTTCAGTTGGCATCTTCTACGGCCGCGTAGTTTACAGGATTCAAAATCTGGCTCTGTAAATATCTCCAGAAAAGATGAAGGTCTGAATATTTCTACAAATATTAGAAGCTTCAATATCTCTCTAGAGATGTTGAAGGATTCATTAATCCAGGAATTGTTGAAGGATTCATTAATCCAGGAATTGTTGAAGGATTCGTTAATCCAGGAATTGTTGAAGGATTCATTAATCCAGGAATTGTTGAAGGATTCATTAATCCAGGAATTGTTGAAGGATTCATTAATCCAGGAATTGTTGAAGGATTCATTAATCCAGGAATTGTTGAAGGATTCATTAATCCAGGAATTGTTGAAGGATTCATTAATCCAGGAATTGTAGAAGGATTCATTAATCCAGGAATTGTTGAAGGATTCATTAATCCAGGAATTGTTGAAGGATTCATTAATCCAGGAATTGTTGAAGGATTGAATATCCGTGACAAAATATTAGAGGTTTGAATATAACCAGAAATGTTGGAGGTTAAATACCTATAGACATTTTGGCAATTCCTATCTAACCCACTCCCTTTTAATGCCATCTCTGAAGCACAGTACCCAATACCACCAATTACACAGGAGACCATCATTACAGGCGAATGCAAAATCAATCACGAATCCACAGTGATACACATTTTTCATAGACACAAACATATATATATATATATAATTTTTGTTTTCTAAAACTATCACAGATACAAACACGACGGATTACAAGTGCTAATTCAAGTTTTATATAATATATTGGAAGATTTTATATCTATATATATATAGATAATAATAGTGTTCATAGTGAGTCAACTATTAAATGCACATTTGGTAAACGGCAAGAGATTTTAAGAGAAAGAGGAAAAAAGGAGAAAAATATAGAACACACATCAAAATAAAATGGAAAAAAATCATTTTCAACAACATTAAAATGCACTCGCATAACAATCACAATAACAATAACTAAGTTTTATAGCTATATATTGTAATATATATAGTATGTATAAACAGTGATCACGTGCACAAATGTATGTCTTGTCTGTAGTTACTGCTTCCGAAGTTGCATCCGCTCCATCACTTACTGCTCCACTGATACCGCCCAAACTGTATGACGATGGAAAAGTTATTATATATATAATTTCTATATTGTTTGTTATATGGCACATGACAAATATTTAAGTACCGAAATATGTAATTTTTAGTGAAAATCGGATAAATATAAACTTCGGAGTGATTAGTAACAACGTTCTTCCCCCGGTAATAGGGGCTGCAAATGTGTTGATGGCTGAATTTCTCTATAAATGAGTGGAAGGCCTTCGACATACATCCCTAGTAATGCGTAAGAGGTTTCCATACCTCTAGAGATACGTAAAGCGTTTCAATATTTCTAGGAATGTTGAAGGCATCAATAAACCTAGAAATACGTGAGAAATTTTGATATCTCTAGAAATACGTGAGAGGTTTCGATATCTCTAGATATATTGCAATCATCAATATCCCTACAAAATACGCAAGAGGTTTCAGTAATTCTAGAAATATTGAATACAAATACAAAAACAACGCCACAACAGGTAAAATGCCCAACGAGGTGGCTGATAAAAAGTATGCTCATAACAAATATGGATGTCATATAGCAGCAACCGAATTAAAAATGCAATTACAAACAATATGCATAAGGATAATGAAGGCATCAATATTCCTAGAAATACGTAAGAGGTTTCATTAATCAAAAAGAATCATTTTGCCCGAAACTAGAAAATATTCACAACGACATGAGGACAAATAACAATTTATGATACACTGACATATGTTTCGGCACTCATGGGTGCCGTTATCAAGGTGGAAAACACGTTCTGTCCCAACGGAAAACGTGGTCAGAATGAAAACTAGCGGCTAAAAATCCGACATTCCCTAGTGAACTCGACCAATCACAGAGGAGCGGGAATGAGTTACTCTCGAACCGTAAATTTAGCGGCGTAAACACTGTAAGAGAAGTGTAAACAACAGATTGAAACCTTCCGAGCTGGAGAAAAGTTAAAATAGTTCCAGAAGGAAGTGGTTGGGCCGGAACTATAGACCGTTCAAGTATTACTTAAGCAAAATTTTATGGGTTTTTACTCCTCCCTAACCCCACTTGTCAGCAAAATGAAGTAAACGGGACCAAAACCTTCTAGATTAGTACCGTTATTAACCAAGGGGGCTGCCCTCCCCATTCTCGAGAGATATGCGGGTGGGCGATATAATAATATATTGTATAATGTATACCCCCCTCGTGACCTCCAAGAGATGAAAATTGAATTTAAAAATTTAAATTCAATGTATAAAAATATCTGTACTGTTTTCATTAATTTCTGTAAATTTAAAATGTTTTTTGAAAGCTTGTGATGAGAGGAAATATTTTACCCTGTACCCCCCTTTTTAAAGGTAGGTCCTGTGTAAGCCCCCCCCCCCCCCGGGCCCTCTTTACTTATCTTGTTGATCTGAAGCAACCTAGTAGAATAGATCGGGATGTCAGGACATTGCACTGCTGAGGTGAGCACCTCTACCAATCAACAAAACAACCATCAATTGCCATTGTGCTTTATAATATTTTACTAACATCTTTTGCCAGCAAAACTAAAAAAATAACTTTTTGATTCCTTAATAGTGCATGTACATTTTGAAAGCTCAGAAGAGCATCGATCAAGTTGGTTTCAAAACCCCTTTCATCTAAACCAGTGTTTCTTAACCTTTTTCAGCTCATGCCCCCCCCCCCCCCATGGATCACACTTTTTTTCTCGTGGCCCCCTGTCCTATCCAGGGCCCCCTCTACCCTCATCCAAGAGTTAGATACTCTCTATTTTTTATTATGAATGAAATTTTAATAAATCAGATCAATCTCTGGAATCCTGGCTAGGCACGGATTCAAATGGTGGATTATCATCTCTCTCAGGAGTCAAATTATGTTGTAAAAAACGGTTGTGTGAAATACGGGACGATTCAACGAACATGCACGATAAATCGACCCTACCAACACATCAACCGTTGTTCTGGCGGCCCTCCATACTTAGCTTTAAGTAACATCTTACATATGAAAATCATAGTAGCAGATCCCATATAGTGCAGTCCCCCTCCTTCCATTATAGACATGAAGATCCTGGTCATGCCCACATAGACCCAAGGGTTAAGACGCCCCCTTCTATGGACGAATCTGATGGATTCTGAAAGTAGTAATATTTTTCAACTATGTTTCACTTTTAAAGCTTTTCTCTTCACAGCTCGCTATGACTCCCTTCACCACCTGTCGTGTATCACCTTTCTTTTGATTTTCTCCCGTGGCCCTCCTTGAATATCCCAGTACCGCAAGGGGACCATAAGGCCCCAGGTTGAGAACCACTGATCTAAACAATAATCTTCAATGCATGGTTTGCTGAGCTGTTTACTAATATGTGTAGCATATCTAAGTGCCCTGTGAGTTTCATTTCATTAAAATGTCAAATGTGGTCAAAATCTGGTCCAAGTACTGATGCATCATTTTCCAAATCACATATCAATGCTTTGATTTAAAGGATGAAAAATGATACTATTAAAAATCTATATCAGTGCAATGAATGCTCAATTAACAGGAAATTTGTGATAATTATGTCTTTAGTAGTATGAGACACTGTATTAGATTTGGTTGGAAATGAGGACAGGGCTGCAACTGGGGGGAAGACAGGCGGGTCTGGTGCCCTGGGTGCTGAACCAGAAGGGGCGCCAAATTCACTCTTTAACTGCTTCCTCTACATGCAAGGGGCGCCAAAATTCCAGCTTTCCCTGGGTGACAAAGTATCTAGTTGCAGCTCTGAATGAGGATACAGTATTGTATGAAGAAATTCGCTCCAGAATCACTTTTGTTTGTTGAAACACAATTTCCCGTAAGTTTCTATGGAATATTGTTTAATTTATTCCAGGTATGGCTCAAAATTTAAAATACCAAGTTTGTTTTTTAAAATACCAAGGAATGTTATAAAGACGATAAAAACTGACCAAACGCTAAAATGAATAGCTTTGAGAGCTATAAATGAGGAATTTATAGGAGTATAAGATACAGATCTTTTTATTTTAAACTATGCACACAAACACCAGCTTTATTCTGCTTAAGCCAGTGTTAACACAGTCGAGTGTGTAGGTGTCCCCCATCCATTTGTGTTTTGGTACATCTGGGGAAAAGATTACAAAAAAGGGGATGTGAGTAAATCAATGCTCAAGTGACATTCTGACAATGATTAGCTTAAATTCATCTCATGATGCAGCTGATTTATGTCATTGCTTGCATTTGTATCAAAGAAAATGTTCATTAATCGCATCCGTTAGCCAAGGCAGAAAAACTATGAAAAAAAAAAATTGTTAGCCAAGGTACTGTAGTTATATATCCTCGATAAACTGATATATTCAATTTTCTTCAAACCCGATTTGAAGAAAGCCATGCCAATATGTTCTCATCCAAATGCTTAGATAATCTTCATTCCAATCCCTTCCTTCCTTGCTATTAAAAGCAAATATAAAACCCTATTTTTCCCTATTGGTGCTTACGTAATATTTGAACGGTTGTGAGAATAATAGAAATGTATAAATTATACACAGTGAGAGGGAAAAAATTTTTGAACACAAAATTTTTTATCAAGGCATATGTTATTGAATGACGTTTAACATAAATAAACAAAGTTGCACACACCATGTCATAGTCTCAAAGTCAATTAGAAATAAACACGATTTTATATATTCTGAAATTAAAATTTTTTTTTTTAATTGCTGCTTGTATTTCCATAGATTGAAAATGCTATTTTTCATAGTATTCTGTAATACTGTGCAGATGTACGTGGTGTTTTGAATTTTTATACATTATAGAATAAGCAATTTTCTGATATAGCAGAGAGGATCAGACCATCAAAATCAATATGAGATCAGACATTCTATAACATTGAAGATAAACATATATATATATACAGTAGATAAACAGATATAAACTGTAGAATAAACAATTATTCTAACAGCCGAGCGGATAAGGCCATCAATAAATCAATAAGACATTGCAGACACGATTTTACAATATTAAAAATAAACATGATCATGAATTAAATTTTCAATATTATAGACCGTGTTGCTCTGCCCAAAGAGACTTTTTTTACCCATTCAGTGGCAATCCCGAGATATCTTGTCAAACCTGATCTGCTTTATTTCTGTCACCCCGAAATATTTTTTCTCCTATTAGAATACAGTGAAACTGTTTTTACAATAAAATGTTTTCCATTCCCCTCCAGCCAATCAACTGTTAGTGGGCAGAGTTAGCTATTGTTCTAGGTTAGATGAGAAGAAGAAGCGAGAAAAAAAAAGAGAAATATATGATCAATATTTAAATAATACAAAAAGGGTTCTCTTCATAGAAAGCCACACATGTAATGGCAAGGTTTTGCAATTTCAAATGTGGCAATTATAATGCTGATCAGGAAAATTTCAAAAACCATTTAAAGGGTTAAATGGGAGTTTGGCTTAGATTTGCACCTTAAAATTGAAAAACCAACTTGAGCTGACCATCCCAAACAGTGGGGCTAAAACAACTTTTAATAACTTACCACTAATCATGAGCTAATCCCAAAATATTGGTCTGAGGATGTGTTGTATCCACAGTGTGTACCAAGTCAAGAAAAACCTTAAGGGTTGTGGAAGTGATTAGTTTTCTAAATTCAAAAGTCATAAGCTTGTCACAAAAGTTCAGCGATACAAGCAGAAATTGTAGTAAACCACTTTGAAAGTGCTCAAATGTTAATGAATTTAGACAGCTTTATTTATTTATTTTTTTGGTTCCTTTTTTGATCCACATTGAATAAATCATGGAAACGTCATGCGCGAAGAGACTTACAGACATTGTAAATTCTATTTTATTTCATCCCAAAGATTTCTTTAATTCTATTGATTCATATTTAAAAAGGGTTGACAGAAATTAAACATATAGTTAATTACAGGAAAGCATAGGTGTACGTAGAATTTTCTCAAGGAGAGGATTTTCAGATTTTTTATCCTTCTTTGCAGGAAAGTACATATACTTACTGTAGAAAATATAATTACAAGAAAATGTACTTAATATGCAGGAAAAATAAAAACAGAATAATACACAATGTAGGAAAAATAATTATAAAAGAAAAATCAATTAACTTCAAATACATGAACCCAAACCAAGGGTTCCAACAGGAAATTGATGAAAAAAAAAACTATGTAGAAAATATTGATGGAAAAAAATAAAGATGAGAGCCAGAAAAAAATGAGAAAAGAGCGCAGAATATTACAAAATTACGGAGAACGCGCTTGCGCATTGTAACTTCCGAACAGTTTCCGAAGTCACGACAGTTTCCGAAGTATTTTACACGAAGTAACGACCGGTTCGAGAGTAACTCACTCCCGCTCCTCTGTGATTGGCCAAGTTCACCAGGGAATGTCGGATTTTTAGCCGCTAGTGAATGAAAGAGCGTCTGTGGCGGTCAGAGTTGCTTCCTTCACTTCAATATTTTTATCATCAGTTTTCACGTCATAGCTGTTGCCTTTTGTTGTTAGTGACGTCATATGTCCAGCTTGGCCCCTTCGAATATTCTTCAAATGTTTTTCAAAATGAAAATGTGGTAGGGCAATCGAATGGAGGCCGTTGATTTTGTGTCATTTATTAATTGTTCTTGAAAAGCCTTTATGTAAGTATCCTCAAAGAAGTCTAAAAGAAATGGTGATCGAACTTTTTGGATCACCTTAGCCACTGGAAAATTGAATTTGTGTTCTTCACTTCAGCAGTGTAAAGCACATAGGCGGAGATAGACTTGGAAGTCTGGGGGGGGGGGCAAGATGATGATGATGATTATGTCAATTCATATATACATATATACATTAGATCAGTCGACTCCACCTTTGACGCTGCGGGGGGGGGGGGGGGCAATGCCCACGCACCCCTGTATCTCCGCTCATGGTGTAAAGCCTATTGTGGACTTATGGACCTCTTGATTTTTAATATACCTCTTATGTTCACTTAATCTACATTTCATGTAGCGTTTGGTTTGACCAATGTAACCTTGGGGGCCACTTGCACGGGCAGGGGCAATCTGTGCACGGAATATAATAAATGCCCTATTGTGTTTAGTTGGTGCGATAGAATCTTTCGGGAGTCTAAGGTGAAAATTCTGGAGTGGCAAGTCGATGACCTGTATTTGAAAGTTTGCTTGTTGTTATTCGGTTGTTGAAAGTCTGTTGCAGTAAAAGCAGGTAAATCGGTGCAGTGCATTTTCAGCGGTTTGTTATCCAAATTTTTTAAGGGTAAAAAAAATCTGTCAGTTTTTATTCTTCTAGTGTTTATAATTTTTCAAAAAATGTCTTATTCACAGGTTTTTGCATAATATATTGCGTATACATATTAGACCAGTAGACTCAACCTTTGACATTGGGGGTCCACCCATGCAGCTTAGGAGCCCTGCTCCAGGATGTGGGAGGAGCCATGAGATTTGTATACAGTAATTATCTAGTAAGAAGAAAATAGATCTATCCAATATTTTGAGGGAAAATGACATTCAAATTTGTGTAGAAAGACTTTTGGAAGAAGCTTAATATTTCGTTATACAACTTGTATAAGTGTTATATCATTTTTCTCTTTATAAACTGTTTGGGGCAGAACATATATTGCAAACGGGGAGGGGGGGGGGGGTGCGTATTTATATGCTGCAAAAGATGGGGGGGGGGAGTGTTGGCAGGGAATGTTCTGCAAAGTTGGAAAAACTTAGCTATTGCAGACTAAAACCCAGTTGGTCACGTGATCGTCGTTTCTCCTCCGAGTGCCATAGCCCTTTCTTTCTTGTTAGCCCCGAGACAATAGTTATGACGTCAAAACTGATGATAAAAATACTGAAGTGAAGGAAGCAACTCTGACCACCACAGACGCTCTTTCGCTCTGACCACGTTTTCCGTTGGGACAGAACGTGTTTTCCACCTTGATAACATCACCCGTGAGTGCCAAAACATATGTCGGTGTATTAAAAATTGTTATTTGTCCTCATCTCGTTGTGAATATTTTCTAGTTTCGGGCGAAGTGATTATTTTTGATAACCCTGGAAATATGTAAAAAATTTCAATATCTGTAGAAATTTTCAAATCTTTGATATCCTTAGAAATCTTAGAAATATTAGAGGCACTAATAACCTTAGAAATTTTAGATGCGTGAATATCTATAAATGCGTAAGAGAGGCTTGAACACTGAAGGCTTCAACACGTGTAGAAAAGTTTAAGGTTTCTATATCCCTAGAAATGAAGTGTTAAATATCCCTAGAAATGATGAAGTGTTAAATATCACTAGAAGTGTTGAAGTGATAAATATCCCCAGAGAAATGTTTAAGGATTCAATATCCGTGAAAATTTCCTTCCCAGAAAATATCTCCCTAGAACTATTAGAGGCGTGAACATCTCCCTAAAAATGTTAGTGACATGAATATCCATAGAAATGAGTAAGAGTTCTGAATATCGAAGGCTTCAATATCCGACGAAAAGTTGAAAGCTTCAAGACCTCGAGAGATGTTGAAGACTTTAATATTCCTAGAAATGTTAGAGGCGTGAATATCTTTAGAAATTATAGAGGTACGAATATCTCTAGAAATTCATAAGAGGCTTCAATGTTCCTAGATATGCATAAGACCCTTAAACTTACCGACAATGACTACTATTATGATGAGACCAATGCCTATTAAGATTGCTAGCATCTGAAAGAAATAGGAATACCAAAAATTACGATACTGAGACACATACTACACTGATACTGAGATACTACACTGCAAATTCAAACACTTAAGCCTAAAAGTAGCTACTTGCTACCTCTACTTGCTAAAGTAGAGCTGTGCCATAAAGATGCCGTGCAAGCATTTCTTATTTCAAAGGATAGGACCCTTTTCCCATGGATATACTGATGTCGCCGTGATACCAGAAGAAGCTATCCAGGCAACCCAACAAGTTCTATATGGTGTTACGAATAATATCGGTAGCGTAATTGGTTGACGACCCCTCATGTTAACAAAGCCATGAGGGAAAAGAAGAAAGAGATCATTCTATTCGAGACAAAAGTCTGCCCTCGTTCTAAAGCACCACTCTTCGACAACTACGTGTGATTCTGGAATCTTCTACTTCTAGAACGTTCGACGAGTCTATAAAAATGATGCGATCTAGAGATCAGTCAGTGACTTGTTGCTTTATCCTGAATGCAAGATTCGTATTTGTAGTTCACTCTTGTAAATAGCTGTTTTCTGTAAAGATAAATCTGTAACGTCCTGCAAATTGGTTCCTCTCTCTGCTTATTTGAAGGACCTGTAAGAAATTATTCGGAACAATTTGGTGTCAGAAGTGGATTCAGGACTTGATGGGTAATAATTCAAGGACTTGATGGATAATAATTCAAGGACTTGATGGATAATAATTCAAGGACTTGATGGATAATAATTCAAGGAAAAATGAAATTGGGCATCGTGGAAGAGATGAAAAAATCTTCCGCCGTCGTCAACACGTCCATCGCTGAAGTGAAGGGAGACGTTGCCACCGTGAATGATAAGAACGTGTCGACGAGCAGGCCCGTCATTTGGGGGGGGGGCAGGGGGAACGCCCCCCCCCCTGGCTTTTGAAAATACACTAAAAATGGTATATATATATATATATATATATATATATATAAATACAAATATGTATATAAATACATTGAGTACATGTGCTTTGCCCCTGTCGACGAGCTCAGATGTCAATGCAACAATATCCGAAATGAAAGAGGAAATCGCCACATCGATTGTCGGAGTAAAGGGAGACATCGTTGTCGTTGAAAGTAAAGTAGACGGAATAGTAGACACAGTAAAAGAACTCTCCCAAGAAATGAATTCCGTCCCTGTGCAGGTGAATGCTGTGGACGATAAGCTCTCAAAAAGGATACTGGAACTCGAGAAGAAAATTCAGGAACCTACTTTTTCCATGGACGCTCATCAGGTCCTGCCAGCCATAGCTGACGTCAACCTGCCAAACATCAAACCCTCGACATACGACGAAAGGACATCGTGATCGATCTTCAGGGCCCAGTTCAAGATGATTGCCTCCGCGAACGGATCAGACCGTGCACTCAAGGCTCAACCTAGCCACTGCTCTCCTAGGAGAAGCTGCCGAAGTGCTTCAGATGCTCGCCGCCGAGTACCGATCCAATTATGAGGCCCTGACAAACGCGCTTGAGCTGAAGTTCGGAGAGAACCATCTGAAGGAATTCCACCGGCTGAAACTCAAGACCAGGCAGCTGAGAAGACAGGGGAAACGTTGCAAGAACTGGCTATGGACATTGGAAGGCTCTCGCAGTTGGCTTATCCGGACTGTCCACCGGACATCACGGATGGACTGACCCTGCAATGCTTCGTCGTTGACCGTGACATCCAGCAGGCGTTACGTCTGGGAGAATGCACGAACGTGAGAAGTGCTCTTGTCTACACTATGAAATTCGAAGCAGCCCAGCAAGCTTCGAGACGAGAACGACGAGTGGTCCGCGGTGCTCTTGCAGAGGACTCTACGGTGGACATCATCAGAGAATTGAAAGAACGCCTGAAGAGTGGCAGGAACGATTGTAAGAAGCGGAAAGACAAGTCACTGGTGTGCTGGAAAAGCCCTGAAAAAAGGCTACCACCGGAGCGCATGCTCAGTCGCGGCTGACGGTACGGGAGATGCATCATGCCGAGCGTACCACGTGTCACAGCTGCATGGTGGCGACCATAGATACTACGTGAAAGGCGAAATTGATGGACTTCCATGTAGAATGGTCATCAACACTGGAGCTAACGTGAGCATCGTCAGGACGGAGCTGACTCAAAAATTTCAGCAACGACTTCTCTACGTACCACCATCGTTGAAGCTGCAGGCAGTCACGGGAGAGAAAATGGCTGGGCGTGGAAAATTGGAGGTCTCGGTTAAGTTCGCCACGGTCGCCTACCGACACACCGTCTTCGTGGTCGACATAAAAGGCCCGTGTATTATCGGACTGGACTACCTGAGAAAACATGGATTTTCCTTGGACATGAGGAATGACCAGTTGCACACGCTGAAGAGACACATTACTCGTGACGGTGTGGTCGTGACGAATTTCCTCCATGAAAAATGAAAGCAGTCAATTTGAAAGCGGAAAGAAAGTTCATCTCCCATGCCATGAAGGAGAAGGTTCAGCCTCTTGAAGAAAAATCGCATAGAAATGCCGACGCCTGACGATAGGGCCGGGTCCACAGAACCGTCGCCGTTGCCTCAAGGCATAACACGAAACATATGACCCCCTCTCTGTCCCTTGCAGGATATAAGTGGATTACCTAGAGGCTGGGCCATGCTGGAAGAACTCTCCTGGCATCCGGGCCCGGTTAACATCCCCCCGACTCGCAAGCCACCGGGCCCGCCCTCACCGGGACCCCGCTGCATTCCAAGCAGCAGCAGCCACACTCCGGGACGCGCTTGGAAACTCTCGTTGGTTAAGAAGTTGCCTCAACGCAGAAGAGAAGTACTGGCCGGTGAACCCTATAGTGAGACAGATATCTCAAGTCTCAAGTGACGATCCTTGGAGCAACAAGAACACCCGGAAAGGCCCAACTAGAAGATCCTGGCATACGACCAATAATGTACTTGAAGGAATCCACTGGAAAAAAACCAACGTGGCAAGATGTCGCCTCTACCAATCTAACCTCAAAAGATACTGGACGTTATGGGACTCCCTGGAGATGAGAGATGGCGTGCTGTACCTGAAATGGGAGTCGGAGGACAGAAAGACGTTCAGATGGGAACTCATCCTAATCAGAGGCCGTGTGAAACAGGTCTTGAACGAGTCACACGGTAGCCTGACCGGTGTCATTTCGGCAAAACTAAGACTCTCCAGTAGGTCCGTGAACGATTCTACTGAAACAAGTCCGAGACCGACGTAGAAAAATGGTGCAAGAAATGCGATACCTGCGCCGCTCAAAGGCTCTCCGAAACGCATCGGGCCGTTGGAGAGAACCGCCCTGGACATCCTCGGAAAATTACCCAGAATTCATGATGACCACAAGCACATACTTGTGGTGATGGACTATTTCACCAAGCGGCCGGAAGCGTATCCCGTTAATGATCAAGATGCAGTGACGCTGGCTAAAGTTTTAGCGCGAAATTAGGTGCCTCGATTCGGAAACTACATGCTGATCCATTCCGACCAGGAAAGGAACTTCACTCCAGCAGTTCTCGGCGGTATGTTCAATCTTCCGGGAATGAAGAAGAATATGACGGGTGGTTAAGTGATTCAACAGGACTATCATGAAGCACCTCTCGCTTTTCGTGTAGCAGAGAAAACAAGATTGGGAATAAAAGTTATCGCTTTTCCTGTTCGCCTACCAAACTGGATTCCAGTCCCTCCGAGGATAAGCTTGGATGTCATTCTGATTACTCCCTTTTTGATCAATTTGCATTAGCACATAAGGATTGTTTAAAGATGAAAAATGTTTTAAATTTGAAGGCAGCCCTCGTGGCCTAACGGATAAGGCATCGGTCTCCTAAACCGGGGATTGCGGGTTCGAGTCCCGCCGAGGGTAACCTGGGAAGCCAATTTGATCAATTTGCATTAGGAAAAAAGGATTGCTTAAAGACCAAAAAATGTTTTAAATTTGAAGGCAGCCCTCGTGGCCTAACGGATATGGCATCAGTCTCCTAAACCGGGGATTGCGGGTTCGAGTCCCGCCGATGGTAAGCTGGGAAGCCATTCTGATTATTTTGATCAATTTGCATTAGGAAAAAAGGATTGCTTAAAGATGAAAAAATGTTTTAAATTAAAAGGCAGCCCTCGTGGCCTAACGAAAAAGGCATCGGTCTCCTAAACCTGGGATTGCGGGTTCGAGTCCCGCCGAGGGTAAGCTGGGAAGCCATTCTGATTATTTTGATCAATTTGCATTAGGACAAAAGGATTGCTTAAAGATGAAAAAATGTTTTAAATTTGAAGGCAGCCCTCGAGAGCTAACGGATAAGGCATCGGTCTCCTAAACCGGAGATTGCGGGTTCGAGGGTAAGCTGGGAAGTCATTCTGATTTTTTTGGTCAATTTGCATTAGGACAAAAGAATTGCTCAAAGATGAAAAAATTATTTAAATTCGAAGGCCACTCTCGTGGCCTAACGGATAAGGCATCGGTCTCCTAAAACGGGGATTACGGGTTCGAGTCCCGCCGAGGGTAAGCTGGGAAGCCATTCTGATTATCTTGATCAATTTGCATTAGGACAAAAGGATTGCTTAAAGACGAAAAAATGTTTTAAATTTGAAGGCAGCCCTCGTGAGCTAACGGATAAGGCATCGGTCTCCTAAACAGGAGATTGCGGGTTCGAGGGTAAGCTGGGAAGCCATTCTAATTATTTTGATCAATTTGCATTAGGACAAAAGGATTGCTTAAAGATGAAAGAATGTTTTAAATTTGTACGCCGCCCTCGTGGCCTAACGGATAAGGCATCGGTCTCCTAAACCAGGGATTGCGGGTTCGAGTCCCGCCGAGGGTATGCTGGGAAGCCATTCTGATTATTTTGATCAATTTGCATTAGGACAGAAGGATTGCTTAAAGATGAAAAAATGTTTTAAATTTAAAGGCAGCCCTCGTGGCCTAACGGATAAGGCATCGGTCTCCTAAACCGGGGATTGCGGGGTCTAGTCCCGCCGAGGGTACGCTGGGAAGCCATTCTGATTATTTTGATCAATTTGCATTAGGAGAAAAGGATTGCTTAAAGATGAAAAAATGTTTTAAATTTGAGGGCAGCCCTCGTGAGCTAACGGATAAGGCATCGGTCTCCTAAACCGGAGATTGCGGGTTCGAGGGTAAACTGGGAAGCCATTCTGATTATTTTGATCAATTTGCATAAGGAAAAAAGAATTGCTCAAAGATGAAAAAATTGTTTAAATTCGAAGGCCGCCCTCGTGGCCTAACGGATAAAGCATCGGTCTCCTGAACCGGGGATTGCGGGTTGGAGTCCCGCCGAGGGTAAGCTGGGAAGCCACTCTGATTATTTGGATCAATATGCATTACGAAAAAAGGATTGCTTAAAGGTGAAAAAATGTTTTAAATTTGAAGGCAGCCCTCGTGGCCTCACGGATAAGGCATCGGTCTCCTAAACCGGGGATTGCGGGTTCGAGGATAAGCTGGGATGTCATTCTGATTATTTTAATCAATTTGCATTAGGACAAAAGGAGTGCTTGAAGATGAAAAAATGTTTTAAATTAAAAGGCCGCCCTCGTGACCTAACGGATAAGGCATCGGTCTCCTAAACCGGGGATTACGGGTTCGAGTCCCGCTGAGGGTAAGCTGGGAAGCCATTTTGATCAATTTGCATTAGGACAAAAGGATTGCTTAAAGGTAAAAAAATGTTTTAAATTTGAAGGCAGCTCTCGTGAGCTAACGGATAAGGCATCGGTCTCCTAAACCGGAGATTGCGCGTTCGAGGGTAAGCTGGGAAGCCATTCTGATTTTTTTGGTCAATTTGCATTAGGACAAGAGAATTGCTCAAAGATGAAAAATTGTTTAAATTCGAAAGCCGTCCTCGTGGTCTAACGGATAAGGCATCGGTCTCCTAAAACGGGGATTGCGGGTTCGAGTCCCGAAGAGGGTAAGCTGGGAAGCCAATCTGATTATTTTGATCAATATGCATTAGGGAAAAAGGATTGCTTAAAGATGAAAAAATGTCTTAAATTAAAAGGCAGCCCTCGTGGCCTCACGGATAAGGCATCGGTCTCCTAAACCGGGGATTGCGGGTTCGAGGATAAGCTGGGATGTCATTCTGATTATTTTGATCAATTTGCATTAGGACAACAGGAGTGCTTTAAGATGAAAAATGTTTTAAATTAAAAGGCCGCCCTCGTGGCCTAACGGATAAAGCATCGGTATCCTAAACCGGGGATTACGGGTTCCAGTCCCGCCGAGGGTAAGCTGGGAAGCCATTCGGATTATTTTGATCAATTTGCATTAGGACAAAAGGATTGCTTAAAGATGAAAAAATGTTTTAAATTTGAAGGCAGCCCTCGTGAGTTACGGATAAGGCATCGGTCTCCTAAACCGGAGATTGCGGGTTCGAGGGTAAGCTGGGAAGCCATTCTGATTTTTTTTAAAAATTTGCATTAGGACAAAAGAATTGCTCAAAGATGAAAAAGTTGTTTAAATTCGAAGGCCGCCCTCGTGAGCTAACGGATAAGGCATCGGTCTCCTAAACCGGAGATTGCGGGTTCGAGGGTAAGCTGGGAAGCCATTCTAATTATTTTGATCAATTTGCATTAGGGCAAAAGGATTGCTTAAAGATGAAAAAATGTTTTAAATTTGAAGGCAGCCCTCGTGAGCTAACGGATAAGGCATCGGTCTCCTAAACCGGAGATTGCGGATTCGAGGGTAAGCTGGGAAGCCATTCTGATTTTTTGGGTCAATTTGCATTAGGACAAAAGAATTGCTCAAAGATGAAAAAATTGTTTAAATTCGAAAGCCGTCCTCGTGGTCTAACGGATAAGGCATCGGTCTCCTAAAACGGGGATTGCGGGTTCGAGTCCCGAAGAGGGTAAGCTGGGAAGCCATTCTGATTATTTTGATCAATTTGCATTAGGAAAAAAGAATTTCTTAAAGATGAAAAAATATTTTAAATTTGAAGGCAGCCCTCGTGGCCTAACAGATAAGGCATCGGTCTCCTAAACCGGAGATTGCGGGTTCGAGTCCCGCGGAGGGTTAACTGGGAAGCCATTCTGATTATTTTGATCAATTTGCATTAGGAAAAAAGGATTGCTTAAAGATGAAAAAATGTTTTAAATTTGAAGGCAGCTCTCGTGGCCTAACGGATAAGGCATCGGTCTCCTAAACCGGGGATTGCGGGTTTGAGGATAAGCTGGGATGTCATTCTGAATATTTTAATCAATTTGCATTAGGACAAAAGGATTGCTTAAAGATGAAAAAATGTTTTAAATTTGAGGGCAGCCCTCGTGAGCTAACGGATAAGGCATCGGTCTCCTAAACCGGAGATTGCGGGTTCGAGGGTAAGCTGGGAAGCCATTCTAATTATTTTGATCAATTTGCATTAGGGCAAAAGGATTGCTTAAAGATGAAAAAATGTTTTAAATTTGAGGGCAGCCCTCGTGAGTTAACGGATAAGGCATCGGTCTCCTAAACCGGAGATTGCGGGTTCGAGGGTAAGCTGGGAAGCCATTCTAATTATTTTGATCAATTTGCATTAGGAAAAAAGAATTGCTTAAATATGAAAAAATGTTTTAAGTTTGAACACCGCCCTCGTGGCCTAACGGATAAGGCATCGGTCTCCTAAACCGGAGATTGCGGGTTCGAGTCCCGCCGAGGGTAAGCTGGGAAGCCGTTCTGATTATTTTGATCAATTTGCATTAGGAAAAAAGAATTGCTCAAAGATGAAAAAATTGTTTAAATTCGAAGGCCGCCATCGTGGCCTAACGGATAAGGCATCGGTCTCCTAAACCGGAGATTGCGGGTTCGAGTCCCGCGGAGGGTTAACTGGGAAGCCATTCTGATTATTTTGATCAATTTGCATTAGGAAAAAAGAATTGCTTAAAGATGAAAAAATATTTTAAATTTGAAGGCAGCCCTCGTGGCCTAACAGATAAGGCATCGGTCTCCTAAACCGGAGATTGCGGGTTCGAGTCCCGCGGAGGGTTAACTGGGAAGCCATTCTGATTATTTTGATCAATTTGCATTAGGAAAAAAGGATTGCTTAAAGATGAAAAAATGTTTTAAATTTGAAGGCAGCTCTCGTGGCCTAACGGATAAGGCATCGGTCTCCTAAACCGGGGATTGCGGGTTTGAGGATAAGCTGGGATGTCATTCTGAATATTTTAATCAATTTGCATT
This sequence comes from Pholcus phalangioides, assembly GCF_987345545.1. Lineage (NCBI taxonomy): Eukaryota > Metazoa > Arthropoda > Arachnida > Araneae > Pholcidae > Pholcus > Pholcus phalangioides. The sequence goes on from NW_028301637.1 coordinate 3,396,974, forward strand.
AGGACAAAAGGATTGCTTAAAGATGAAAAAATGTTTTAAATTTGAGGGCAGCCCTCGTGAGCTAACGGATAAGGCATCGGTCTCCTAAACCGGAGATTGCGGGTTCGAGGGTAAGCTGGGAAGCCATTCTAATTATTTTGATCAATTTGCATTAGGGCAAAAGGATTGCTTAAAGATGAAAAAATGTTTTAAATTTGAGGGCAGCCCTCGTGAGTTAACGGATAAGGCATCGGTCTCCTAAACCGGAGATTGCGGGTTCGAGGGTAAGCTGGGAAGCCATTCTAATTATTTTGATCAATTTGCATTAGGAAAAAAGAATTGCTTAAATATGAAAAAATGTTTTAAATTTGAACACCGCCCTCGTGGCCTAACGGATAAGGCATCGGTCTCCTAAACCGGAGATTGCGGGTTCGAGTCCCGCGGAGGGTAAGCTGGGAAGCCGTTCTGATTATTTTGATCAATTTGCATTAGGAAAAAAGAATTGCTCAAAGATGAAAAAATTGTTTAAATTCGAAGGCCGCCATCGTGGCCTAACGGATAAGGCATCGGTCTCCTAAACCGGAGATTGCGGGTTCGAGGGTAAGCTGGGAAGCCATTCTTATTATTTTGATCAATTTGCATTAGGAAAAAAGGATTGCTTAAAGATGAAAAAATGTTTTAAATTAAAAGGCACCCCTCGTGGCCTCACGGATAAGGCATCGGTCTCCTAAACCGGGGATTGCGGGTTCGAGGATAAGCTGGGATGTCATTCTGATTATTTTAATAAATTTGCATTAGGACAAAAGGAGTGCTTAAAGATGAAAAAATGTTTTAAATTAAAAGGCCGCCCTCGTGGCCTAACGGATAAGGCATCGGTATCCTAAACCGGGGATTACGGGTTCGAGTCCCGCCGAGGGTAAGCTGGGAATCCATTTTGATCAATTTGCATTAGGACAAAATGATTGCTTAAAGGTGAAAAAATGTTTTAAATTTGAAGGCAGCCCTCGTGAGCTAACGGATAAGGCATCGGTCTCCTAAACCGGAGATTGCGGGTTCGAGGGTGAGCTGGGAAGCCATTCTGATTTTTTGGGTCAATTCGCATTAGGACAAAAGAATTGCTCAAATATGAAAAAATTGTTTAAATTCGAAAGCCGTCCTCGTGGTCTAACGGATAAGGCATCGGTCTCCTAAAACGGGAATTGCGGGTTCGAGTCCCGAAGAGGGTAAGCTGGGAAGCCATTCTGATTATTTTGATCAATTTGCATTAGGAAAAAAGGAATGCTTAAAGATGAAAAAATGTTTTAAACTATAAGGCCGCCCTCGTGGCCTAACGGATAAGGCATCGGTCTCCTAAACCGGGGTTTGCGGGTTCGAGGGTAAGCTGGGAAGACATTCTGATTATTTTGATCAATTTGCATTAGGACAAAAGGATTGCTTAAAGATGAAAAAATGTTTTAAATTTGAAGGCAGCCCTCGTGGCCTAACGGATAAGGCATCGGTCTCCTAAAGCGGGGAATGCGGGTTCGAGGATAAGCTGGAATGTCATTCTGATTATTTTAATCAATTTGCATTAGGAAAAAAGAATTGCTTAAAGATGAAAAAATGTTTTAAATTTGAAGGCAGCCCTCGTGGCCTAACAGATAAGGCATCGGTCTCCTAAACCGGAAATTGCGGGTTCGAGTCCCGCGGAGGGTTAACTGGGAAGCCATTCTGATTATTTTGATCAATTTGCATTAGGAAAAAAGGATTGCTTAAAGATGAAAAAATGTTTTAAATTTGAAGGCAGCCCTCGTGGCCTAACGGATAAGGCATCGGTCTCCTAAAGCGGGGAATGCGGGTTCGAGGATAAGCTGGAATGTCATTCTGATTATTTTAACCAATTTGCATTAGGACAAAAGGATTGCTTAAAGATGAAAAAATGTTTTAAATTTGAGGGCAGCCCTCGTGAGCTAACGGATAAGGCATCGGTCTCCTAAACCGGAGATTGCGGGTTCGAGGGTAAGCTGGGAAGCCATTCTAATTATTTTGATCAATTTGCATTAGGAAAAAAGAATTGCTTAAATATGAAAAAATGATTTAAATTTGAACGCCGCCCTCGTGGCCTAACGGATAAGGCATCGGTCTCCTAAACCGGGGATTGCGGGTTCGAGTCCCGCCGAGGGTAAGATGGGAAGCCATTCTGATTATTTTGATCAATTTGCATTAGGACAAAAGGATTGCTTAAAGATGAAAAAATGTTTTAAATTTGAAGGCAGCCCTCGTGAGCTAACGGATTAGGCATCGGTCTCCTAAACCGGAGATTGCGGGTTCGAGTCCCGCCGAGGGTAAGCTGGGAAGCCATTCTGATTATTTTGATCAATTTGCATTAGGAAAAAAGAATTGCTCAAAGATGAAAAAATTGTTTAAATTCGAAGGCCGCCATCGTGGCCTAACGGATAAGGCATCGGTCTCCTAAACCGGGGATTGCGGGTTAGAGTCCCGCCGAGGGTAAGCTGGGAAGCCATTCTGATTATTTTGATCAATATGCATTAGGAAAAAAGGATTGCTTAAAGATGAAAAAATGTTTTAAATTAAAAGGCAGCCCTCGTGGCCTCACGGATAAAGCATTGGTCTCCTAAACCGGGGATTGCGGGTTCGAGTCCCGCCGAGGGTACGCTGGGAAGCCATTCTGATTATTTTGATCAATTTGCATTAGGACAAAAGGATTGCTTAAAGGTGAAAAAATGTTTTAAATTTGAAGGCAGCTCTCGTGAGCTAACGGATAAGGCATCGGTCTCCTAAACCGGAGATTACGGGTTCGAGGGTAAGCTGGGAAGCCATTCTGATTTTTTTGGTCAATTTGCATTAGGACAAAAGAATTGCTCAAAGATGAAAAATTGTTTAAATTCGAAAGACGTCCTCGTGGTCTAACGGATAACGCATCGGTCTCCTAAAACGGGGATTGCGGGTTCGAGTCCCGAAGAGGGTAAGCTGGGAAGCCATTCTGATTATTTTCATAAATTTGCATTAGGAAAAAAGGAATGCTTAAAGATGAAAGAATGCTTTAAACAAGATAACCGCCCTCGTGGCCTAACGGATAAGGCATCGGTCTCCTAAACCGGGGATTGCGGGTTCGAGTCCCGCCGAGGGTAAGCTGGGAAGCCAATCTGATTATTTTGATCAATTTGCATTAGGAAAAAAGGATTGCTTAAAGATGAAAAAATGTTTTAAATTTGAAGGCAGCCCTCGTGAGCTAACGGATAAGGCATCGGTCTCCTAAACCGGAGATTGCGGGTTCGAGGGTAAGCTGGGAAGCCATTCTGATTTTTTGGGTCAATTTGCATTAGGACAAAAGAATTGCTCAAAGATGAAAAAATTGTTTAAATTCGAAAGCCGTCCTCGTGGTCTAACGGATAAGGCATCGGTCTCCTAAAACGGGGATTGCGGGTTCGAGTCCCGAAGAGGGTAAACTGGGAAGCCATTCTGATTATTTTGATCAATTTGCATTAGGAAAAAAGAATTGCTTAAAGATGAAAAAATATTTTAAATTTGAAGGCAGCCCTCGTGGCCTAACAGATAAGGCATCGGTCTCCTAAACCGGAGATTGCGGGTTCGAGTCCCGCGGAGGGTTAACTGGGAAGCCATTCTGATTATTTTGATCAATTTGCATTAGGAAAAAAGGATTGCTTAAAGATGAAAAAATGTTTTAAATTTGAAGGCAGCTCTCGTGGCCTAACGGATAAGGCATCGGTCTCCTAAACCGGGGATTGCGGGTTTGAGGATAAGCTGGGATGTCATTCTGAATATTTTAATCAATTTGCATTAGGACAAAAGGATTGCTTAAAGATGAAAAAATGTTTTAAATTTGAGGGCAGCCCTCTTGAGTTAACGGATAAGGCATCGGTCTCCTAAACCGGAGATTGCGGGTTCGAGGGTAAGCTGGGAAGCCATTCTAATTATTTTGATCAATTTTCATTAGGAAAAAAGAATTGCTTAAATATGAAAAAATGTTTTAAATTTGAACACCGCCCTCGTGGCCTAACGGATAAGGCATCGGTCTCCTAAACCGGGGATTGCGGGTTCGAGGGCAAGCTGGGAAGCCATTCTAATTATTTTGATCAATTTGCATTAGGGCAAAAGGATTGCTTAAAGATGAAAAAATGTTTTAAATTTGAGGGCAGCCTTCGTGAGTTAACGGATAAGGCATCGGTCTCCTAAACCGGAGATTGCGGGTTCGAGGGTAAGCTGGGAAGCCATTCTAATTATTTTGATCAATTTGCATTAGGAAAAAAGAATTGCTTAAATATGAAAAAATGTTTTAAATTTGAACACCGCCCTCGTGGCCTAACGGATAAGGCATCAGTCTCCTAAACCGGGGATTGCGGGTTCGAGTCCCGCCGAGGGTAAGATGGGAAGCCACTCTGATTATTTTGATCAATTTGCATTAGGACAAAAGGATTGCTTAAAGATGAAAAAATGTTTTAAATTTGAAGGCAGCCCTCGTGAGCTAACGGATTAGGCATCGGTTTCCTAAACCGGAGATTGCGGGTTCGAGTCCCGCGGAGGGTAAGCTGGGAAGCCATTCTGATTATTTTGATCAATTTGCATTAGGAAAAAAGAATTGCTCAAAGATGAAAAAATTGTTTAAATTCGAAGGCCGCCCTCGTGGCCTAACGGATAAAGCATCGGTCTCCTGAACCGGGGATTGCGGGTTGGAGTCCCGCCGAGGGTAAGCTGGGAAGCCACTCTGATTATTTGGATCAATATGCATTACGAAAAAAGGATTGCTTAATACAAATACAACGCCACAACAGGCAAAATGCCCAACGAGGTGGCTGATAAAAAGATGCCCATAAAAATATGGATGTCATATATTTAAAAAATACAGCGACACAATTTAAATGCAATTAATAAAAGTTATAAATAATATATACACGTGATAAAATATTATACAATGCCCATAAAGAATACTTATGGTTGTCTTATTCTAAGAATGGATAGCTTCTCGATTTACCCCAACATGTTTATCGTATTTCTTTTTAAACGTGTCAATTGTGTTACAATTTACTACCTCCGGGGGTAAGCTATTCCATTTATTAACAACCCTATTGGAGAAAAATTCCCTGCGACACCATAACCTTGCATTGTCCCTCACCAATCGATACTGGTGTCCCCTTGTAAAAGCAGTCGATTGGCGGTGTACTAAAAGTTCATGGTCCATCCTATCCATCCCATTGAAAATTTTGAACACTTCGATCATATCTCCTCGACACCTGCGTTCATCCAATGTAAACATATTCAAAAAATGAAGTCTTTCTTCATAACTCAAGCCCTGTGTGCCAATAAGGACACGCGTAGCTCTTCTCTGCACCCCTTCAACCAAGTCTATGTCCCTCTGTAGGTATGGTCTCCAAAACCTTACAGCATACTCCAGTCCAGGACGAACTAAGCCTCGAAAAAGCGGAAGAATGACTTTAGGAGAACGCGAAGAGACCTTTTTGAAAATGAGACCAAGCATTCTATTCGCTTTTTTGACAACCGCTGAACAATGTTCAGAAAACTTAAGTCGCTCGTCAATGAGAATTCCCAAATCGGTGACTCTAGTTGCATCCGGGATAGTGACACCATTCAACTCGTAAGAGAACCGTGGGTTGTTCGAACCAAAATGAGCGACCATGCACTTATCTACGCTAAACGTCATGCTCCATTCATTTGCCCATGCTGCAATCTTGTTTAAGTTGGTCTGGAGCAACTCCCTATCGCTTTCATTCCCGATTACCCCCATTAGCTTCACATCATCTGCGAATTTGCTAGTAATTCCATCGATACCCTGATCGAGTTTATCGATAAAAAGTGAAAAAAGTATGGGGCCAAGGACACTTCCCTGAGGAACTCCACTTGTGACGTCTGTCCAACCAGAGAATTCCCCGTTCACCATAACTCGTTGCGACCTATCTCTTAACCACGATTCTATCCAATTCAGCAAGTTGCCCCCTATTCCAATCTCGTGTAAACGCTTCAAGAGTTTGCCATGTTGGACCCGATCGAATGCCTTCTGGAAATCAAGGTAAACAACGTCGACATTTTTGCTCTTACCCAAAGCCTTAGTCACGTAATCATAGAAGCAAAGGAGGTTAGTTACACATGACTTCCCCTTCCTGAACCCATGCTGATTATCCGACAATACATTATTCTCGTCTATCCACTTCACAAACTGCCTTTTGATGATAATTTCCAAAATTTTCGAGAGGGAGCTCGTCAAACTCACTGGACGATAATTAGACACCACTTCTCTACTACCCTTCTTAAATATCGGAACAACGTTAGCCAGTTTCCAATCTCTCGGGACGATACCCTCAGCAACACTACTCCTGTATATCTGTGCGACTGGCCCCAACAATTCATTAGCACCTTCCCTGAGAACGCTGGGATAGATATCATCTGGTCCTGGTGCTTTGCTTGCACATACATTTCTTAGAAGATTTAGGACCTCCACGTCTTCCACTTGAATATCGTTGAGCGTTTTATTACCCCATGCAACACCCGTATATCGAATATCATTATCTCCATTAAAAACCGACGCGAAAAAGTCATTGAAAGCACTACACATGCCTACATTGCTCTCTACTTTTGAGCCTCCTATCGAGAGGGGGCCAACTGTCCCCTTACATCCATTATTGACGTATCGAAAAAATGATTTTGGGTCAGAGCCAATGTTATCTGCCAACCTAGATTCAACTTGCTTTTTACTATCCCTTATCGCTTTCTTCAACAGTCTTCTTTTATCAGTAAACAATGATAGGTCACCTCGTCTACTTTTATACTCTCTGAATGCTCTTTTCTTTTCAAGATAAAGGTTCCGCACGCTATCCGTGAACCATAGAGGGTGTGATGTACAAACACGCTTTTTTCGAACAAAGGGTATGACGTCGTGCAAAACAGAGGACAGCTTCGTACTGAATTCTTCCCATTGACTTACCACCCCTACTGATTCCAACCGGTCTTTGAAAACTTCCGCTAACCTTCTTCGCAAAACATCAAAGTTAGTTCTCCGAAAACAAGGAACCAGTCTTTTGTTATCAACCTTACCCGAGGAAAAGTTACAGAGAAATCTGACGATACGATGATCACTGGAAGAAAACTCTTCCCCCACCGAAACATGTTCAACTAGATCCTCAGAACTAGTAAGAACTAAATCCAAAATAGCAGTACCCCTAGTGGCTTCTGATACATGCTGATACAAAAAATTTTCGAGCACCAACTTAAGAAAGTCTCTTTCATACTGATTTCCAGATGAAAGGTTCTCCCAATCAATACCCGGGTAATTGAAATCCCCTAGTATGAGAACCCTCTTTCGCTCAAAGGTGAAAAAATGTTTTAAATTTGAAGGCAGCCCTCGTGGCCTCACGGATAAGGCATCGGTCTCCTAAACCGGGGATTGCGGGTTCGAGGATAAGCTGGGATGTCATTCTGATTATTTTAATCAATTTGCATTAGGACAAAAGGAGTGCTTGAAGATGAAAAAATGTTTTAAATTAAAAGGCCGCCCTCGTGACCTAACGGATAAGGCATCGGTCTCCTAAACCGGGGATTACGGGTTCGAGTCCCGCTGAGGGTAAGCTGGGAAGCCATTTTGATCAATTTGCATTAGGACAAAAGGATTGCTTAAAGGTAAAAAAATGTTTTAAATTTGAAGGCAGCTCTCGTGAGCTAACGGATAAGGCATCGGTCTCCTAAACCGGAGATTGCGCGTTCGAGGGTAAGCTGGGAAGCCATTCTGATTTTTTTGGTCAATTTGCATTAGGACAAGAGAATTGCTCAAAGATGAAAAATTGTTTAAATTCGAAAGCCGTCCTCGTGGTCTAACGGATAAGGCATCGGTCTCCTAAAACGGGGATTGCGGGTTCGAGTCCCGAAGAGGGTAAGCTGGGAAGCCAATCTGATTATTTTGATCAATATGCATTAGGAAAAAAGGATTGCTTAAAGATGAAAAAATGTCTTAAATTAAAAGGCAGCCCTCGTGGCCTCACGGATAAGGCATCGGTCTCCTAAACCGGGGATTGCGGGTTCGAGGATAAGCTGGGATGTCATTCTGATTATTTTGATCAATTTGCATTAGGACAACAGGAGTGCTTTAAGATGAAAAATGTTTTAAATTAAAAGGCCGCCCTCGTGGCCTAACGGATAAAGCATCGGTATCCTAAACCGGGGATTACGGGTTCCAGTCCCGCCGAGGGTAAGCTGGGAAGCCATTCGGATTATTTTGATCAATTTGCATTATGACAAAAGGATTGCTTAAAGATGAAAAAATGTTTTAAATTTGAAGGCAGCCCTCGTGAGTTACGGATAAGGCATCGGTCTCCTAAACCGGAGATTGCGGGTTCGAGGGTAAGCTGGGAAGCCATTCTGATTTTTTTTAAAAATTTGCATTAGGACAAAAGAATTGCTCAAAGATGAAAAAGTTGTTTAAATTCGAAGGCCGCCCTCATGGCCTAACGGATAAGGCATCGGTCTCCTAAACCGGGGATTGCGGGTTCGGGTCCCGCCGAGGGTAAGCTGGGAAGTCATTCTGATTATTTTGATCAATTTGCATTAGGACAAAAGGATTGCTTAAAGGTGAAAAAATGTTTTAAATTTGAAGGCAGCTCTCGTGAGCTAACGGATAAGGCATCGGTCTCCTAAACCGGAGATTACGGGTTCGAGGGTAAGCTGGGAAGCCATTCTGATTTTTTTGGTCAATTTGCATTAGGACAAAAGAATTGCTCAAAGATGAAAAATTGTTTAAATTCGAAAGCCGTCCTCGTGGTCTAACGGATAAGGCATCGGTCTCCTAAAACGGGGATTGCGGGTTCGAGTCCCGAAGAGGGTAAGCTGGGAAGCCATTCTGATTATTTTCATAAATTTGCATTAGGAAAAAAGGAATGCTTAAAGATGAAAGAATGCTTTAAACAAGATAACCGCCCTCGTGGCCTAACGGATAAGGCATCGGTCTCCTAAACCGGGGATTGCGGGTTCGAGTCCCGCCGAGGGTAAGCTGGGAAGCCAATCTGATTATTTTGATCAATTTGCATTAGGAAAAAAGGATTGCTTAAAGATGAAAAAATGTTTTAAATTTGAAGGCAGCCCTCGTGAGCTAACGGATAAGGCATCGGTCTCCTAAAACGGGGATTGCGGGTTCGAGTCCCGAAGAGGGTAAGCTGGGAAGCCATTCTGATTATTTTGATCAATTTGCATTAGGAAAAAAGAATTGCTTAAAGATGAAAAAATATTTTAAATTTGAAGGCAGCCCTCGTGGCCTAACAGATAAGGCATCGGTCTCCTAAACCGGAGATTGCGGGTTCGAGTCCCGCGGAGGGTTAACTGGGAAGCCATTCTGATTATTTCGATCAATTTGCATTAGGAAAAAAGGATTGCTTAAAGATGAAAAAATGTTTTAAATTTGAAGGCAGCTCTCGTGGCCTAACGGATAAGGCATCGGTCTCCTAAACCGGGGATTGCGGGTTTGAGGATAAGCTGGGATGTCATTCTGAATATTTTAATCAATTTGCATTAGGACAAAAGGATTGCTTAAAGATGAAAAAATGTTTTAAATTTGAGGGCAGCCCTCGTGAGCTAACGGATAAGGCATCGGTCTCCTAAACCGGAGATTGCGGGTTCGAGGGTAAGCTGGGAAGCCATTCTAATTATTTTGATCAATTTGCATTAGGGCAAAAGGATTGCTTAAAGATGAAAAAATGTTTTAAATTTGAGGGCAGCCCTCGTGAGTTAACGGATAAGGCATCGGTCTCCTAAACCGGAGATTGCGGGTTCGAGGGTAAGCTGGGAAGCCATTCTAATTATTTTGATCAATTTGCATTAGGAAAAAAGAATTGCTTAAATATGAAAAAATGTTTTAAATTTGAACACCGCCCTCGTGGCCTAACGGATAAGGCATCGGTCTCCTAAACCGGGGATTGCGGGTTCGAGTCCCGCCGAGGGTAAGATGGGAAGCCATTCTGATTATTTTGATCAATTTGCATTAGGACAAAAGGATTGCTTAACGGTGAAAAAATGTTTTAAATTTGAAGGCAGCCCTCGTGAGCTAACGGATTAGGCATCGGTCTCCTAAACCGGAGATTGCGGGTTCGAGTCCCGCGGAGGGTAAGCTGGGAAGCCGTTCTGATTATTTTGATCAATTTGCATTAGGAAAAAAGAATTGCTCAAAGATGAAAAAATTGTTTAAATTCGAAGGCCGCCATCGTGGCCTAACGGATAAGGCATCGGTCTCCTAAACCGGAGATTGCGGGTTCGAGGGTAAGCTGGGAAGCCATTCTTATTATTTTGATCAATTTGCATTAGGAAAAAAGAATTGCTTTAAATTTAAATTTAATTTTAAATTTAATTCCTTCAAATTTAAAAAATTTTTAAATTTGAAGGCAGCCCTCGTGGCCTAAGGCATCGGTCTCCTAAACCGGAGATTGCGGGTTCGAGGGTAAGCTGGGAAGCCATTCTGATTATTTTGATCAATATGCATTAGGAAAAAAGGATTGCTTAAAGATGAAAAAATGTTTTAAATTAAAAGGCACCCCTCGTGGCCTCACGGATAAGGCATCGGTCTCCTAAACCGGGGATTGCGGGTTCGAGGATAAGCTGGGATGTCATTCTGATTATTTTAATAAATTTGCATTAGGACAAAAGGAGTGCTTAAAGATGAAAAAATGTTTTAAATTAAAAGGCCGCCCTCGTGGCCTAACGGATAAGGCATCGGTATCCTAAACCGGGGATTACGGGTTCGAGTCCCGCCGAGGGTAAGCTGGGAATCCATTTTGATCAATTTGCATTAGGACAAAATGATTGCTTAAAGGTGAAAAAATGTTTTAAATTTGAAGGCAGCCCTCGTGAGCTAACGGATAAGGCATCGGTCTCCTAAACCGGAGATTGCGGGTTCGAGGGTGAGCTGGGAAGCCATTCTGATTTTTTGGGTCAATTCGCATTAGGACAAAAGAATTGCTCAAAGATGAAAAAATTGTTTAAATTCGAAAGCCGTCCTCGTGGTCTAACGGATAAGGCATCGGTCTCCTAAAACGGGAATTGCGGGTTCGAGTCCCGAAGAGGGTAAGCTGGGAATCCATTCTGATTATTTTGATCAATTTGCATTAGGACAAAAGAATTGCTCAAAGATGAAAAAATTGTTTAAATTCGAAAGCCGTCCTCGTGGTCTAACGGATAAGGCATCGGTCTCCTAAAACGGGGATTGCGGGTTCGAGTCCCGAAGAGGGTAAGCTGGGAAGCCATTCTGATTATTTTGATCAATTTGCATTAGGAAAAAAGAATTGCTTAAAGATGAAAAAATATTTTAAATTTGAAGGCAGCCCTCGTGGCCTAACAGATAAGGCATCGGTCTCCTAAACCGGAGATTGCGGGTTCGAGTCCCGCGGAGGGTTAACTGGGAAGCCATTCTGATTATTTTGATCAATTTGCATTAGGAAAAAAGGATTGCTTAAAGATGAAAAAATGTTTTAAATTTGAAGGCAGCTCTCGTGGCCTAACGGATAAGGCATCGGTCTCCTAAACCGGGGATTGCGGGTTTGAGGATAAGCTGGGATGTCATTCTGAATATTTTAATCAATTTGCATTAGGACAAAAGGATTGCTTAAAGATGAAAAAATGTTTTAAATTTGAGGGCAGCCCTCGTGAGCTAACGGATAAGGCATCGGTCTCCTAAACCGGAGATTGCGGGTTCGAGGGTAAGCTGGGAAGCCATTCTAATTATTTTGATCAATTTGCATTAGGGCAAAAGGATTGCTTAAAGATGAAAAAATGTTTTAAATTTGAGGGCAGCCCTCGTGAGCTAACGGATAAGGCATCGGTCTCCTAAACCGGAGATTGCGGGTTCGAGGGTAAGCTGGGAAGCCATTCTAATTATTTTGATCAATTTGCATTAGGGCAAAAGGATTGCTTAAAGATGAAAAAATGTTTTAAATTTGAGGGCAGCCCTCGTGAGTTAACGGATAAGGCATCGGTCTCCTAAACCGGAGATTGCGGGTTCGAGGGTAAGCTGGGAAGCCATTCTAATTATTTTGATCAATTTGCATTAGGAAAAAAGAATTGCTTAAATATGAAAAAATGTTTTAAATTTGAACACCGCCCTCGTGGCCTAACGGATAAGGCATCGGTCTCCTAAACCGGGGATTGCGGGTTCGAGTCCCGCCGAGGGTAAGATGGGAAGCCATTCTGATTATTTTGATCAATTTGCATTAGGACAAAAGGATTGCTTAAAGGTGAAAAAATGTTTTAAATTTGAAGGCAGCCCTCGTGAGCTAACGGATTAGGCATCGGTCTCCTAAACCGGAGATTGCGGGTTCGAGTCCCGCGGAGGGTAAGCTGGGAAGCCGTTCTGATTATTTTGATCAATTTGCATTAGGAAAAAAGAATTGCTCAAAGATGAAAAAATTGTTTAAATTCGAAGGCCGCCATCGTGGCCTAACGGATAAGGCATCGGTCTCCTAAACCGGAGATTGCGGGTTCGAGGGTAAGCTGGGAAGCCATTCTTATTATTTTGATCAATTTGCATTAGGAAAAAAGAATTGCTTTAAATTTAAATTTAATTTTAAATTTAATTCCTTCAAATTTAAAAAATTTTTAAATTTGAAGGCAGCCCTCGTGGCCTAAGGCATCGGTCTCCTAAACCGGAGATTGCGGGTTCGAGGGTAAGCTGGGAAGCCATTCTGATTATTTTGATCAATATGCATTAGGAAAAAAGGATTGCTTAAAGATGAAAAAATGTTTTAAATTAAAAGGCACCCCTCGTGGCCTCACGGATAAGGCATCGGTCTCCTAAACCGGGGATTGCGGGTTCGAGGATAAGCTGGGATGTCATTCTGATTATTTTAATAAATTTGCATTAGGACAAAAGGAGTGCTTAAAGATGAAAAAATGTTTTAAATTAAAAGGCCGCCCTCGTGGCCTAACGGATAAGGCATCGGTATCCTAAACCGGGGATTACGGGTTCGAGTCCCGCCGAGGGTAAGCTGGGAATCCATTTTGATCAATTTGCATTAGGACAAAATGATTGCTTAAAGGTGAAAAAATGTTTTAAATTTGAAGGCAGCCCTCGTGAGCTAACGGATAAGGCATCGGTCTCCTAAACCGGAGATTGCGGGTTCGAGGGTGAGCTGGGAAGCCATTCTGATTTTTTGGGTCAATTCGCATTAGGACAAAAGAATTGCTCAAATATGAAAAAATTGTTTAAATTCGAAAGCCGTCCTCGTGGTCTAACGGATAAGGCATCGGTCTCCTAAAACGGGAATTGCGGGTTCGAGTCCCGAAGAGGGTAAGCTGGGAAGCCATTCTGATTATTTTGATCAATTTGCATTAGGAAAAAAGGAATGCTTAAAGATGAAAAAATGTTTTAAACTATAAGGCCGCCCTCGTGGCCTAACGGATAAGGCATCGGTCTCCTAAACCGGGGTTTGCGGGTTCGAGTCCCGCCGAGGGTAAGCTGGGAAGACAATTTGATTATTTTGATCAATTTGTATTAGGAAAAAAGGATTGCTTAAAGATGAAGAAATGTTTTAAATTTGAAGGCAGCCCTCGTGGCCTAACAGATAAGGCATCGGTCTCCTAAACCGGGGATTGCGGGTTCGAGGGTAAGCTGGGAAGACATTCTGATTATTTTGATCAATTTGCATTAGGACAAAAGGATTGCTTAAAGATGAAAAAATGTTTTAAATTTGAAGGCAGCCCTCGTGGCCTAACGGATAAGGCATCGGTCTCCTAAAGCGGGGAATGCGGGTTCGAGGATAAGCTGGAATGTCATTCTGATTATTTTAATCAATTTGCATTAGGAAAAAAGAATTGCTTAAAGATGAAAAAATGTTTTAAATTTGAAGGCAGCCCTCGTGGCCTAACAGATAAGGCATCGGTCTCCTAAACCGGAAATTGCGGGTTCGAGTCCCGCGGAGGGTTAACTGGGAAGCCATTCTGATTATTTTGATCAATTTGCATTAGGAAAAAAGGATTGCTTAAAGATGAAAAAATGTTTTAAATTTGAAGGCAGCCCTCGTGGCCTAACGGATAAGGCATCGGTCTCCTAAAGCGGGGAATGCGGGTTCGAGGATAAGCTGGAATGTCATTCTGATTATTTTAACCAATTTGCATTAGGACAAAAGGATTGCTTAAAGATGAAAAAATGTTTTAAATTTGAGGGCAGCCCTCGTGAGCTAACGGATAAGGCATCGGTCTCCTAAACCGGAGATTGCGGGTTCGAGGGTAAGCTGGGAAGCCATTCTAATTATTTTGATCAATTTGCATTAGGACAAAAGGATTGCTTAAAGATGAAAAAATGTTTTAAATTTGAGGGCAGCCCTCGTGAGTTAACGGATAAGGCATCGGTCTCCTAAACCGGAGATTGCGGGTTCGAGGGTAAGCTGGGAAGCCATTCTAATTATTTTGATCAATTTGCATTAGGAAAAAAGAATTGCTTAAATATGAAAAAATGATTTAAATTTGAACGCCGCCCTCGTGGCCTAACGGATAAGGCATCGGTCTCCTAAACCGGGGATTGCGGGTTCGAGTCCCGCCGAGGGTAAGATGGGAAGCCATTCTGATTATTTTGATCAATTTGCATTAGGACAAAAGGATTGCTTAAAGATGAAAAAATGTTTTAAATTTGAAGGCAGCCCTCGTGAGCTAACGGATTAGGCATCGGTCTCCTAAACCGGAGATTGCGGGTTCGAGTCCCGCCGAGGGTAAGCTGGGAAGCCATTCTGATTATTTTGATCAATTTGCATTAGGAAAAAAGAATTGCTCAAAGATGAAAAAATTGTTTAAATTCGAAGGCCGCCATCGTGGCCTAACGGATAAGGCATCGGTCTCCTAAACCGGGGATTGCGGGTTAGAGTCCCGCCGAGGGTAAGCTGGGAAGCCATTCTGATTATTTTGATCAATATGCATTAGGAAAAAAGGATTGCTTAAAGATGAAAAAATGTTTTAAATTAAAAGGCAGCCCTCGTGGCCTCACGGATAAAGCATTGGTCTCCTAAACCGGGGATTGCGGGTTCGAGTCCCGCCGAGGGTACGCTGGGAAGCCATTCTGATTATTTTGATCAATTTGCATTAGGACAAAAGGATTGCTTAAAGGTGAAAAAATGTTTTAAATTTGAAGGCAGCTCTCGTGAGCTAACGGATAAGGCATCGGTCTCCTAAACCGGAGATTACGGGTTCGAGGGTAAGCTGGGAAGCCATTCTGATTTTTTTGGTCAATTTGCATTAGGACAAAAGAATTGCTCAAAGATGAAAAATTGTTTAAATTCGAAAGCCGTCCTCGTGGTCTAACGGATAACGCATCGGTCTCCTAAAACGGGGATTGCGGGTTCGAGTCCCGAAGAGGGTAAGCTGGGAAGCCATTCTGATTATTTTCATAAATTTGCATTAGGAAAAAAGGAATGCTTAAAGATGAAAGAATGCTTTAAACAAGATAACCGCCCTCGTGGCCTAACGGATAAGGCATCGGTCTCCTAAACCGGGGATTGCGGGTTCGAGTCCCGCCGAGGGTAAGCTGGGAAGCCAATCTGATTATTTTGATCAATTTGCATTAGGAAAAAAGGATTGCTTAAAGATGAAAAAATGTTTTAAATTTGAAGGCAGCCCTCGTGAGCTAACGGATAAGGCATCGGTCTCCTAAACCGGAGATTGCGGGTTCGAGGGTAAGCTGGGAAGCCATTCTGATTTTTTGGGTCAATTTGCATTAGGACAAAAGAATTGCTCAAAGATGAAAAAATTGTTTAAATTCGAAAGCCGTCCTCGTGGTCTAACGGATAAGGCATCGGTCTCCTAAAACGGGGATTGCGGGTTCGAGTCCCGAAGAGGGTAAGCTGGGAAGCCATTCTGATTATTTTGATCAATTTGCATTAGGAAAAAAGAATTTCTTAAAGATGAAAAAATATTTTAAATTTGAAGGCAGCCCTCGTGGCCTAACAGATAAGGCATCGGTCTCCTAAACCGGAGATTGCGGGTTCGAGTCCCGCGGAGGGTTAACTGGGAAGCCATTCTGATTATTTTGATCAATTTGCATTAGGAAAAAAGGATTGCTTAAAGATGAAAAAATGTTTTAAATTTGAAGGCAGCTCTCGTGGCCTAACGGATAAGGCATCGGTCTCCTAAACCGGGGATTGCGGGTTTGAGGATAAGCTGGGATGTCATTCTGAATATTTTAATCAATTTGCATTAGGACAAAAGGATTGCTTAAAGATGAAAAAATGTTTTAAATTTGAGGGCAGCCCTCGTGAGTTAACGGATAAGGCATCGGTCTCCTAAACCGGAGATTGCGGGTTCGAGGGTAAGCTGGGAAGCCATTCTAATTATTTTGATCAATTTGCATTAGGAAAAAAGAATTGCTTAAATATGAAAAAATGTTTTAAATTTGAACACCGCCCTCGTGGCCTAACGGATAAGGCATCGGTCTCCTAAACCGGGGATTGCGGGTTCGAGGGCAAGCTGGGAAGCCATTCTAATTATTTTGATCAATTTGCATTAGGGCAAAAGGATTGCTTAAAGATGAAAAAATGTTTTAAATTTGAGGGCAGCCCTCGTGAGTTAACGGATAAGGCATCGGTCTCCTAAACCGGAGATTGCGGGTTCGAGGGTAAGCTGGGAAGCCATTCTAATTATTTTGATCAATTTGCATTAGGAAAAAAGAATTGCTTAAATATGAAAAAATGTTTTAAATTTGAACACCGCCCTCGTGGCCTAACGGATAAGGCATCAGCCTCCTAAACCGGGGATTGCGGGTTCGAGTCCCGCCGAGGGTAAGATGGGAAGCCACTCTGATTATTTTGATCAATTTGCATTAGGACAAAAGGATTGCTTAAAGATGAAAAAATGTTTTAAATTTGAAGGCAGCCCTCGTGAGCTAACGGATTAGGCATCGGTCTCCTAAACCGGAGATTGCGGGTTCGAGTCCCGCGGAGGGTAAGCTGGGAAGCCATTCTGATTATTTTGATCAATTTGCATTAGGAAAAAAGAATTGCTCAAAGATGAAAAAATTGTTTAAATTCGAAGGCCGCCATCGTGGCCTAACGGATAAGGCATCGGTCTCCTAAACCGGAGATTGCGGGTTCGAGGGTAAGCTGGGAAGCCATTCTGATTATTTTGATCAATATGCATTAGGAAAAAAGGATTGCTTAAAGATGAAAAAATGTTTTAAATTAAAAGGCAGCCCTCGTGGCCTCACGGATAAGGCATCGGTCTCCTAAACCGGGGATTGCGGGTTCGAGGATAAGCTGGGATGTCATTCTGATTATTTTAATCAATTTGCATTAGGACAAAAGGAGTGCTTAAAGATGAAAAAATTGTTTAAATTCGAAGGCCGCCATCGTGGCCTAACGGATAAGGCATCGGTCTCCTAAACCGGGGATTGCGGGTTAGAGTCCCGCCGAGGGTAAGATGGGAAGCCATTCTGATTATTTTGATCAATTTGCATTAGGACAAAAGGATTGCTTAAAGATGAAAAAATGTTTTAAATTTGAAGGCAGCCCTCGTGAGCTAACGGATTAGGCATCGGTCTCCTAAACCGGAGATTGCGGGTTCGAGTCCCGCCGAGGGTAAGCTGGGAAGCCATTCTGATTATTTTGATCAATTTGCATTAGGAAAAAAGAATTGCTCAAAGATGAAAAAATTGTTTAAATTCGAAGGCCGCCATCGTGGCCTAACGGATAAGGCATCGGTCTCCTAAACCGGGGATTGCGGGTTAGAGTCCCGCCGAGGGTAAGCTGGGAAGCCATTCTGATTATTTTGATCAATATGCATTAGGAAAAAAGGATTGCTTAAAGATGAAAAAATGTTTTAAATTAAAAGGCAGCCCTCGTGGCCTCACGGATAAAGCATTGGTCTCCTAAACCGGGGATTGCGGGTTCGAGTCCCGCCGAGGGTACGCTGGGAAGCCATTCTGATTATTTTGATCAATTTGCATTAGGACAAAAGGATTGCTTAAAGATGAAAAAATGTTTTAAATTTGAAGGCAGCCCTCGTGAGCTAACGGATAAGGCATCGGTCTCCTAAACCGGAGATTGCGGGTTCGAGGGTAAGCTGGGAAGCCATTCTGATTTTTTTGGTCAATTTGCATTAGGACAAAAGAATTGCTCAAAGATGAAAAAATTGTTTAAATTCGAAAGCCGCCCTCTTGGTCTAACGGATAAGGCATCGGTCTCCTAAAACTGGGATTGCAAGTTCGAGTCCCGCTGAGGGTAAGCTGGGAAGCCATTCTAATTATTTTGATCAATTTGCATTAGGACAAAAGGATTACTTAAAGATGAAAAAATGTTTTAAATTTAAAGGCCGCCCTCGTTGCCTAACGGATAAGGCATCGGTCTCCTAAACCGGGGATTGCGGGTTCGAGGATAAGTTGGGATGTCATTCTGATTATTTTAATCAATTTGCATTAGGACAAAAGGATTGCTTAAAGATGAAAAAATGTTTTAAATTTGAAGGCATCCCTCGTGAGCTAACGGATTAGGCATCGGTCTCCTAAACCGGAGATTGCGGGTTCGAGTCCCGCGGAGGGTAAGCTGAGAAGCCGTTCTGATTATTTTGATCAATTTGCATTAGGAAAAAAGAATTGCTCAAAGATGAAAAAATTGTTTAAATTCGAAGGCCGCCATCGTGGCCTAACGGATAAGGCATCGGTCTCCTAAACCGGAGATTGCGGGTTCGAGGGTAAGCTGGGAAGCCATTCTTATTATTTTGATCAATTTGCATTAGGAAAAAAGAATTGCTTTAAATTTAAATTTAATTTTAAATTTAATTCCTTCAAATTTAAAAAATTTTTAAATTTGAAGGCAGCCCTCGTGGCCTAAGGCATCGGTCTCCTAAACCGGAGATTGCGGGTTCGAGGGTAAGCTGGGAAGCCATTCTGATTATTTTGATCAATATGCATTAGGAAAAAAGGATTGCTTAAAGATGAAAAAATGTTTTAAATTAAAAGGCACCCCTCGTGGCCTCACGGATAAGGCATCGGTCTCCTAAACCGGGGATTGCGGGTTCGAGGATAAGCTGGGATGTCATTCTGATTATTTTAATAAATTTGCATTAGGACAAAAGGAGTGCTTAAAGATGAAAAAATGTTTTAAATTAAAAGGCCGCCCTCGTGGCCTAACGGATAAGGCATCGGTATCCTAAACCGGGGATTACGGGTTCGAGTCCCGCCGAGGGTAAGCTGGGAATCCATTTTGATCAATTTGCATTAGGACAAAATGATTGCTTAAAGGTGAAAAAATGTTTTAAATTTGAAGGCAGCCCTCGTGAGCTAACGGATAAGGCATCGGTCTCCTAAACCGGAGATTGCGGGTTCGAGGGTGAGCTGGGAAGCCATTCTGATTTTTTGGGTCAATTCGCATTAGGACAAAAGAATTGCTCAAAGATGAAAAAATTGTTTAAATTCGAAAGCCGTCCTCGTGGTCTAACGGATAAGGCATCGGTCTCCTAAAACGGGAATTGCGGGTTCGAGTCCCGAAGAGGGTAAGCTGGGAAGCCATTCTGATTATTTTGATCAATTTGCATTAGGAAAAAAGGAATGCTTAAAGATGAAAAAATGTTTTAAACTATAAGGCCGCCCTCGTGGCCTAACGGATAAGGCATCGGTCTCCTAAACCGGGGTTTGCGGGTTCGAGTCCCGCCGAGGGTAAGCTGGGAAGACAATTTGATTATTTTGATCAATTTGTATTAGGAAAAAAGGATTGCTTAAAGATGAAGAAATGTTTTAAATTTGAAGGCAGCCCTCGTGGCCTAACAGATAAGGCATCGGTCTCCTAAACCGGGGATTGCGGGTTCGAGGGTAAGCTGGGAAGACATTCTGATTATTTTGATCAATTTGCATTAGGACAAAAGGATTGCTTAAAGATGAAAAAATGTTTTAAATTTGAAGGCAGCCCTCGTGGCCTAACGGATAAGGCATCGGTCTCCTAAAGCGGGGAATGCGGGTTCGAGGATAAGCTGGAATGTCATTCTGATTATTTTAATCAATTTGCATTAGGAAAAAAGAATTGCTTAAAGATGAAAAAATGTTTTAAATTTGAAGGCAGCCCTCGTGGCCTAACAGATAAGGCATCGGTCTCCTAAACCGGAAATTGCGGGTTCGAGTCCCGCGGAGGGTTAACTGGGAAGCCATTCTGATTATTTTGATCAATTTGCATTAGGAAAAAAGTATTGCTTAAAGATGAAAAAATGTTTTAAATTTGAAGGCAGCCCTCGTGGCCTAACGGATAAGGCATCGGTCTCCTAAAGCGGGGAATGCGGGTTCGAGGATAAGCTGGAATGTCATTCTGATTATTTTAACCAATTTGCATTAGGACAAAAGGATTGCTTAAAGATGAAAAAATGTTTTAAATTTGAGGGCAGCCCTCGTGAGCTAACGGATAAGGCATCGGTCTCCTAAACCGGAGATTGCGGGTTTGAGGGTAAGCTGGGAAGCCATTCTAATTATTTTGATCAATTTGCATTAGGACAAAAGGATTGCTTAAAGATGAAAAAATGTTTTAAATTTGAGGGCAGCCCTCGTGAGTTAACGGATAAGGCATCGGTCTCCTAAACCGGAGATTGCGGGTTCGAGGGTAAGCTGGGAAGCCATTCTAATTATTTTGATCAATTTGCATTAGGAAAAAAGAATTGCTTAAATATGAAAAAATGATTTAAATTTGAACGCCGCCCTCGTGGCCTAACGGATAAGGCATCGGTCTCCTAAACCGGGGATTGCGGGTTCGAGTCCCGCCGAGGGTAAGATGGGAAGCCATTCTGATTATTTTGATCAATTTGCATTAGGACAAAAGGATTGCTTAAAGATGAAAAAATGTTTTAAATTTGAAGGCAGCCCTCGTGAGCTAACGGATTAGGCATCGGTCTCCTAAACCGGAGATTGCGGGTTCGAGTCCCGCCGAGGGTAAGCTGGGAAGCCATTCTGATTATTTTGATCAATTTGCATTAGGAAAAAAGAATTGCTCAAAGATGAAAAAATTGTTTAAATTCGAAGGCCGCCATCGTGGCCTAACGGATAAGGCATCGGTCTCCTAAACCGGGGATTGCGGGTTAGAGTCCCGCCGAGGGTAAGCTGGGAAGCCATTCTGATTATTTTGATCAATATGCATTAGGAAAAAAGGATTGCTTAAAGATGAAAAAATGTTTTAAATTAAAAGGCAGCCCTCGTGGCCTCACGGATAAAGCATTGGTCTCCTAAACCGGGGATTGCGGGTTCGAGTCCCGCCGAGGGTACGCTGGGAAGCCATTCTGATTATTTTGATCAATTTGCATTAGGACAAAAGGATTGCTTAAAGGTGAAAAAATGTTTTAAATTTGAAGGCAGCTCTCGTGAGCTAACGGATAAGGCATCGGTCTCCTAAACCGGAGATTACGGGTTCGAGGGTAAGCTGGGAAGCCATTCTGATTTTTTTGG
Source organism: Pholcus phalangioides (assembly GCF_987345545.1). NCBI lineage: Eukaryota > Metazoa > Arthropoda > Arachnida > Araneae > Pholcidae > Pholcus > Pholcus phalangioides. The sequence continues at coordinate 3,418,353 of NW_028301637.1, forward strand.
TCAATTTGCATTAGGACAAAAGAATTGCTCAAAGATGAAAAATTGTTTAAATTCGAAAGCCGTCCTCGTGGTCTAACGGATAACGCATCGGTCTCCTAAAACGGGGATTGCGGGTTCGAGTCCCGAAGTGGGTAAGCTGGGAAGCCATTCTGATTATTTTCATAAATTTGCATTAGGAAAAAAGGAATGCTTAAAGATGAAAGAATGCTTTAAGCAAGATAACCGCCCTCGTGGCCTAACGGATAAGGCATCGGTCTCCTAAAACGGGGATTGCGGGTTCGAGTCCCGAAGAGGGTAAGCTGGGAAGCCATTCTGATTATTTTGATCAATTTGCATTAGGAAAAAAGGATTGCTTAAAGATGAAAAAATGTTTTAAATTTGAAGGCAGCTCTCGTGGCCTAACGGATAAGGCATCGGTCTCCTAAACCGGGGATTGCGGGTTTGAGGATAAGCTGGGATGTCATTCTGAATATTTTAATCAATTTGCATTAGGACAAAAGGATTGCTTAAAGATGAAAAAATGTTTTAAATTTGAGGGCAGCCCTCGTGAGTTAACGGATAAGGCATCGGTCTCCTAAACCGGAGATTGCGGGTTCGAGGGTAAGCTGGGAAGCCATTCTAATTATTTTGATCAATTTGCATTAGGAAAAAAGAATTGCTTAAATATGAAAAAATGTTTTAAATTTGAACACCGCCCTCGTGGCCTAACGGATAAGGCATCGGTCTCCTAAACCGGGGATTGCGGGTTCGAGGGTAAGCTGGGAAGCCATTCTAATTATTTTGATCAATTTGCATTAGGGCAAAAGGATTGCTTAAAGATGAAAAAATGTTTTAAATTTGAGGGCAGCCCTCGTGAGTTAACGGATAAGGCATCGGTCTCCTAAACCGGAGATTGCGGGTTCGAGGGTAAGCTGGGAAGCCATTCTAATTATTTTGATCAATTTGCATTAGGAAAAAAGAATTGCTTAAATATGAAAAAATGTTTTAAATTTGAACACCGCCCTCGTGGCCTAACGGATAAGGCATCGGTCTCCTAAACCGGGGATTGCGGGTTCGAGTCCCGCCGAGGGTAAGATGGGAAGCCACTCTGATTATTTTGATCAATTTGCATTAGGACAAAAGGATTGCTTAAAGATGAAAAAATGTTTTAAATTTGAAGGCAGCCCTCGTGAGCTAACGGATTAGGCATCGGTCTCCTAAACCGGAGATTGCGGGTTCGAGTCCCGCGGAGGGTAAGCTGGGAAGCCATTCTGATTATTTTGATCAATTTGCATTAGGAAAAAAGAATTGCTCAAAGATGAAAAAATTGTTTAAATTCGAAGGCCGCCATCGTGGCCTAACGGATAAGGCATCGGTCTCCTAAACCGGAGATTGCGGGTTCGAGGGTAAGCTGGGAAGCCATTCTTATTATTTTGATCAATTTGCATTAGGAAAAAAGAATTGCTTTAAATTTAAATTTAATTTTAAATTTAATTTTAAATTTAATTTTAAATTTAATTCCTTCAAATTTAAAAAATTTTTAAATTTGAAGGCAGCCCTCGTGGCCTAAGGCATCGGTCTCCTAAACCGGAGATTGCGGGTTCGAGGGTAAGCTGGGAAGCCATTCTGATTATTTTGATCAATATGCATTAGGAAAAAAGGATTGCTTAAAGATGAAAAAATGTTTTAAATTAAAAGGCAGCCCTCGTGGCCTCACGGATAAGGCATCGGTCTCCTAAACCGGGGATTGCGGGTTCGAGGATAAGCTGGGATGTCATTCTGATTATTTTAATCAATTTGCATTAGGACAAAAGGAGTGCTTAAAGATGAAAAAATTGTTTAAATTCGAAGGCCGCCATCGTGGCCTAACGGATAAGGCATCGGTCTCCTAAACCGGGGATTGCGGGTTAGAGTCCCGCCGAGGGTAAGATGGGAAGCCATTCTGATTATTTTGATCAATTTGCATTAGGACAAAAGGATTGCTTAAAGATGAAAAAATGTTTTAAATTTGAAGGCAGCCCTCGTGAGCTAACGGATTAGGCATCGGTCTCCTAAACCGGAGATTGCGGGTTCGAGTCCCGCCGAGGGTAAGCTGGGAAGCCATTCTGATTATTTTGATCAATTTGCATTAGGAAAAAAGAATTGCTCAAAGATGAAAAAATTGTTTAAATTCGAAGGCCGCCATCGTGGCCTAACGGATAAGGCATCGGTCTCCTAAACCGGGGATTGCGGGTTAGAGTCCCGCCGAGGGTAAGCTGGGAAGCCATTCTGATTATTTTGATCAATATGCATTAGGAAAAAAGGATTGCTTAAAGATGAAAAAATGTTTTAAATTAAAAGGCAGCCCTCGTGGCCTCACGGATAAAGCATTGGTCTCCTAAACCGGGGATTGCGGGTTCGAGTCCCGCCGAGGGTACGCTGGGAAGCCATTCTGATTATTTTGATCAATTTGCATTAGGACAAAAGGATTGCTTAAAGATGAAAAAATGTTTTAAATTTGAAGGCAGCCCTCGTGAGCTAACGGATAAGGCATCGGTCTCCTAAACCGGAGATTGCGGGTTCGAGGGTAAGCTGGGAAGCCATTCTGATTTTTTTGGTCAATTTGCATTAGGACAAAAGAATTGCTCAAAGATGAAAAAATTGTTTAAATTCGAAAGCCGCCCTCTTGGTCTAACGGATAAGGCATCGGTCTCCTAAACCGGGGATTGCGGGTTCGAGGATAAGTTGGGATGTCATTCTGATTATTTTAATCAATTTGCATTAGGACAAAAGGATTGCTTAAAGATGAAAAAATGTTTTAAATTAAAAGGCCGCACTCGTGGCCTAACGGATAAAGCATCGGTCTCCTAAACCGGGGATTGCGGGTTCGAGTCCCGTCGAGGGTACGCTGGGAAGCCAATCTGATCAATTTGCATTAGGAAAAAAGGATTGCTTAAAGATGAAAATATGTTTTAAATTTGAAGGCAGCCCTCGTGGCCTAACGGATAAGACATCGGTCTCCTAAGCCGGGGATTGCGGGTTCGAGGATAAGTTGGGATGTCATTCTGATTATTTTAATCAATTTGCATTAGGAAAAAAGGATTGCTTAAAGATGAAAAAATGTCTTAAATTAAAAGGCAGCCCTCGTGGCCTCACGGATAAGGCATCGGTCTCCTAAACCGGGGATTGCGGGTTCGAGGATAAGCTGGGATGTCATTCTGATTATTTTAATCAATTTGCATTAGGACAAAAGGAGTGCTTAAAGATGAAAAAATCTTTTAAAATAAAAGGCCGCCCTTGTGGCCTAACGGCTAAGGCATCGGTTTCCTGAACCGGAGATTGCGGGTTCGAGTACCGCCGAGGGTTAACTGGGAAGCCATTCTGATTATTTTGATCAATTTGCATTAGGAAAAAAGGATTGCTTAAAGATGAAAAAATGTTTTAAATTAAAAGGCCGCCCTGGTGGCCTAACGGATAAGGCATCGGTCTCCTAAACCGGGGATTACGGGTTCCAGTCCCGCCGTAGGTAAGCTGGGAAGCCATTCTGATTATTTTGATCAATTTGCATTAGGACAAAAGGATTGCTTAAAGATAAAAAAATCTTTTAAATTTGAAGGCAGCCCTCGTGAGCTAACGAATAAGGCATCGGTCTCCTAAACCGGAGATTGCGGGTTCGAGGGTAAGCTGGGAAGCCATTCTGATTTTTTTGGTCAATTTGCATTAGGACAAAAGAATTGCTCAAAGATGAAAAATTGTTTAAATTCGAAAGCCGTCCTCGTGGTCTAACGGATAAGGCATCGGTCTCCTAAAACGGGGATTGCGGGTTCGAGTCCCGAAGAGGGTAAGCTGGGAAGCCATTCTGATTATTTTGATCAATTTGCATTAGGAAAAAAGGAATGCTTAAAGATGAAAAAATGTTTTAAATTTGAAGGCAGCCCTCGTGAGCTAACGGATAAGGCATCGGTCTCCTAAACCGGAGATTGCGGGTTCGAGGGTAAGCTGGGAAGCCATTCTGATTTTTTTGGTCAATTTGCATTAGGACAAAAGAATTGCTCAAGGATGAAAAAATTGTTTAAATTCGAAAGCCGCCCTCTTGGTCTAACGGATAAGGCATCGGTCTCCTAAACCGGGGATTGCGGGTTCGAGGATAAGTTGGGATGTCATTCTGATTATTTTAATCAATTTGCATTAGGACAAAAGGATTGCTTAAAGATGAAAAAATGTTTTAAATTAAAAGGCCGCACTCGTGGCCTAACGGATAAAGCATCGGTCTCCTAAACCGGGGATTGCGGGTTCGAGTCCCGTCGAGGGTACGCTGGGAAGCCAATCTGATCAATTTGCATTAGGAAAAAAGGATTGCTTAAAGATGAAAATATGTTTTAAATTTGAAGGCAGCCCTCGTGGCCTAACGGATAAGGCATCGGTCTCCTAAGCCGGGGATTGCGGGTTCGAGGATAAGTTGGGATGTCATTCTGATTATTTTAATCAATTTGCATTAGGAAAAAAGGATTGCTTAAAGATGAAAAAATGTCTTAAATTAAAAGGCAGCCCTCGTGGCCTCACGGATAAGGCATCGGTCTCCTAAACCGGGGATTGCGGGTTCGAGGATAAGCTGGGATGTCATTCTGATTATTTTAATCAATTTGCATTAGGACAAAAGGAGTGCTTAAAGATGAAAAAATGTTTTAAAATAAAAGGCCGCCCTGGTGGCCTAACGGCTAAGGCATCGGTTTCCTGAACCGGAGATTGCGGGTTCGAGTACCGCCGAGGGTTAACTGGGAAGCCATTCTGATTATTTTGATCAATTTGCATTAGGAAAAAAGGATTGCTTAAAGATGAAAAAATGTTTTAAATTAAAAGGCCGCCCTGGTGGCCTAACGGATAAGGCATCGGTCTCCTAAACCGGGGATTACGGGTTCCAGTCCCGCCGTAGGTAAGCTGGGAAGCCATTCTGATTATTTTGATCAATTTGCATTAGGACAAAAGGATTGCTCAAAGATGAAAAATTGTTTAAATTCGAAAGCCGTCCTCGTGGTCTAACGGATAAGGCATCGGTCTCCTAAAACGGGGATTGCGGGTTCGAGTCCCGAAGAGGGTAAGCTGGGAAGCCATTCTGATTATTTTGATCAATTTGCATTAGGAAAAAAGGAATGCTTAAAGATGAAAAAATGCTTTAAACTAGAAGGCCGCCCTCGTGGCCTAACGGATAAGGCATCGGTCTCCTAAACCGGGGATTGCGGGTTCGAGGGTAAGCTGGGAAGCCATTCTGATTTTTTTGGTCAATTTGCATTAGGACAAAAGAATTGCTCAAAGATGAAAAATTGTTTAAATTCGAAAGCCGTCCTCGTGGTCTAACGGATAAGGCATCGGTCTCCTAAAACGGGGATTGCGGGTTCGAGTACCGAAGAGGGTAAGCTGGGAAGCCATTCTGATTATTTTGATCAATTTGCATTAGGAAAAAAGGAATGCTTAAAGATGAAAAAATGCTTTAAACTAGAAGGCCGCCCTCGTGGCCTAACGGATAAGGCATCGGTCTCCTAAACCGGGGATTGCGGGTTCGAGGGTAAGCTGGGAAGCCAATTTGATTATTTTGATCAATTTCCATTAGGAAAAAAGGATTGCTTAAAGAAGAAAAAATGTTTTAAATTAAATGGCCGCCCTCTTGGCCTAACGGATAAGGCATCGGTCTCCTATACCGGGGATTGCGGGTTCGAGTCCCGCCGAGGGTACGCTGGGAAGCCATTCTGATTATTTTGATCAATTTGCATTAGGACAAAAGGATTGCTTAAAGATGAAAAAATGTTTTAAATTTGAAGGCAGCCCTCGTGGCCTAACGGATAAGGCATCGGTCTCCTAAAGCGGGGATTGCGGGTTCGAGTCCCGCCGAGGGTAAGCTGGGAAGCCATTTTGATCAATTTGCATTAGGACAAAAGGATTACTTAAAGATGAAAAAATGTTTTAAATTTAAAGGCAGCCCTCGTGAGCTAACGGATAAGGCATCGGTCTCCTAAACCGGAGATTGCGGGTTTGAGGGTAAGCTGGGAAGCCATTCTTATTATTTTGATCAATTTGCATTAGGAAAAAAGAATTGCTTAAATATGAAAAAATGTTTTAAATTTGAACCCCGCCCTCGTGGCCTAACGGATAAGGCATCGGTCTCCTAAACCGGGGATTGCGGGTTCGAATCCCGCCGAGGGTAAGATGGGAAGCCATTCTGATTATTTTGATCAATTTGCATTAGGACAAAAGGATTGCTTAAAGATGAAAAAATGTTTTAAATTTGTAGGCAGCCCTCGTGAGCTAACGGATTAGGCATCGGTCTCCTAAACCGGAGATTGCGGGTTCGAGTCCCGCCGAGGGTAAGCTGGGAAGCCATTCTGATTATTTTGATCAATTTGCATTAGGAAAAAAGAATTGCTTAAATATGAAAAAATGTTTTAAATTTGAACGCCGCCCTCGTGGCCTAACGGATAAGGCATCGGTCTCCTAAACCGGGGATTGCGGGTTCGAATCCCGCCGAGGGTAAGATGGGAAGCCATTCTGATTATTTTGATCAATTTGCATTAGGACAAAAGGATTGCTTAAAGATGAAAAAATGTTTTAAATTTGTAGGCAGCCCTCGTGAGCTAACGGATTAGGCATCGGTCTTCTAAACCGGAGATTGCGGGTTCGAGTCCCGCCGAGGGAAAGCTGGGAAGCCATTCTGATTATTTTGATCAATTTGCATTAGGAAAAAAGAATTGCTCAAAGATGAAAAAATTGTTTAAATACGAAGGCCGCCATCGTGGCCTAACGGATAAGGCATCGGTCTCCTATACCGGGGATTGCGGGTTCGAGTCCCGCCGAGGGTACGCTGGGAAGCCATTCTGATTATTTTGATCAATTTGCATTAGGACAAAAGGATTGCTTAAAGATGAAAAAATGTTTTAAATTTGAGGGCATCACTCGTGAGCTAACGGATAAGGCATCGGTCTCCTAAACCGGAGATTGCGGGTTCGAGGGTAAGCTGGGAAGCCATTCTAATTATTTTGATCAATTTGCATTAGGACAAAAGGATTACTTAAAGATGAAAAAATGTTTTAAATTTAAAGGCAGCCCTCGTGAGCTAACGGATAAGGCATCGGTCTCCTAAACCGGAGATTGCGGGTTCGAGGGTAAGCTGGGAAGCCATTCTTATTATTTTGATCAATTTGCATTAGGAAAAAAGAATTGCTTAAATATGAAAAAATGTTTTAAATTTGAAGGCAGCCCTCGTGAACTAACGGATAAGGCATCGGTCTCCTAAACCGGAGATTGCGGGTTCGATGGTTAGCTGGGAAGCCATTCTGATTTTTTTGGTCAATTTGCATTAGGACAAAAAATTGCTCAAAGATGAAAAAATTGTTTAAATTCGTAGGCCGCCCTCGTGGCCTAATGGATAAGGCATCGGTCTCCTAAACCGGGGATTGAGGGGCCGAGGGTAAGCTGGGAAGCCAATCTGATCAATTTGCATTAGGAAAAAAGGATTGCTTAAAGTTGAAAAAATGTTTTAAATTTGAAGGCAGCCCTCGTGGCCTAACAGATAAGGCATCGGTCTCCTAAACCGGGGATTGCGGGTTCGAGGGTAAGCTGGGAAGCCATTCTCATTATTTTGATCAATTTGCATTAGGAAAAAAGAATTGCTTAAAGATGAAATAATGTTTATATTCGAAGGCCGCCCTCGTGGCCTAACGGATAAGGCATCGATCTCCTAAACCGAGGATTGCGGGTTCGAGTCCCGCCGAGGGAAAGCTGGGAAGCCATTCTGATTATTTTGATCAATATGCATTAGGATAATAGGATTTCTTAAAGATGAAAAAATGTTTTAAATTTGAAGGCAGCCCTCGTGAACTAACGGATAAGGCATCGGTCTCCTAAACCGGAGATTGCGGGTTCGATGGTTAGCTGGGAAGCCATTCTGATTTTTTTGGTCAATTTGCATTAGCACAAAAAATTGCTCAAAGATGAAAAAATTGTTTAAATTCGTAGGCCGCCCTCGTGGCCTAATGGATAAGGCATCGGTCTCCTAAACCGGGGATTGAGGGTTCGAGTCCCGCCGAGGGTAAGCTGGGAAGCCAATCTGATCAATTTGCATTAGGAAAAAAGGATTGTTTAAAGTTGAAAAAATGTTTTAAATTTGAAGGCAGCCCTCGTGGCCTAACAGATAAGGCATCGGTCTCCTAAACCGGGGATTGCGTATTCGAGGGTAAGCTGGGAAGCCATTCTCATTATTTTGATCAATTTGCATTAGGAAAAAAGAATTGCTTAAAGATGAAATAATGTTTATATTCGGAAGCCGCCCTCGTGGCCTAACGGATAAGGCATCGATCTCCTAAACCGAGGATTGCGGGTTCGAGTCCCGCCGAGGGAAAGCTGGGAAGCTATTCTGATTATTTTGATGAATATGCATTAGGATAAAAGGATTGCTTAAAGATGAAAAAATGTTTTTTATTTGCAGGCAGCCCTCGTGGCCTAACGGATAAGGCATCGGTCTCCTAAACCGGAGATTGCGGGTTCGAGTCCCGCCGAGGGTTAACTGGGAAGCCATTCTGATTATTTTGATCAATTTGCATTAGGAAAAAGGATTGCTTAAAGATGAAAAAATGTTTTTTATTTGCAGGCAGCCCTCGTGGCCTAACGGATAAGGCATCGGTCTCCTAAAGCGGGGATTGCGGGTTCGAGTCCCGCCGAGGGTAAGCTGGGAAGCCATTTTGATCAATTTGTATTAGGACAAAAGGATTGCTAAAAGATGAAAAAATGTTTTAAATTTTAAGGCAGCCCTCGTGGCCTAACGGATAAGGCATCGGTCTCCTAAAGCGGGGATTGCGGGTTCGAGTCCCGCCGAGGGTAAGCTGGGAAGCCATTTTGATCAATTTGCATTAGGACAAAAGGATTACTTAAAGATGAAAAAATGTTTTAAATTTAAAGGCAGCCCTCGTGAGCTAACGGATAAGGCATCGGTCTCCTAAACCGGAGATTGCGGGTTTGAGGGTAAGCTGGGAAGCCATTCTTATTATTTTGATCAATTTGCATTAGGAAAAAAGAATTGCTTAAATATGAAAAAATGTTTTAAATTTGAACGCCGCCCTCGTGGCCTAACGGATAAGGCATCGGTCTCCTAAACCGGGGATTGCGGGTTCGAATCCCGCCGAGGGTAAGATGGGAAGCCATTCTGATTATTTTGATCAATTTGCATTAGGAAAAAAGGATTGCTTAAAGATGAAAAAATGTTTTAAATTTGTAGGCAGCCCTCGTGAGCTAACGGATTAGGCATCGGTCTCCTAAACCGGAGATTGCGGGTTCGAGTCCCGCCGAGGTTAAGCTGGGAAGCCATTCTGATTATTTTGATCAATTTGCATTAGGAAAAAAGAATTGCTCAAAGATGAAAAAATTGTTTAAATACGAAGGCCGCCATCGTGGCCTAACGGATAAGGCATCGGTCTCCTAAACCGGGGATTGCGGGTTCGAGTCCCGCCGAGGGTAAGCTGGGAAGCCAATTTGATTATTTTGATCAATTTGCATTAGGAAAAAAGGAGTGCTTAAAGATGAAAAAATGTTTTAAGTTCGAAGGCAGCCCTCGTGGCCTAACGGATAAGGCATCGGTCTCCTATACCGGGGATTGCGGGTTCGAGGATAAACTGGGATGTCATACTGATTATTTTAATCAATTTGCATTAGGACAAAAGGATTGCTTAAAGATGAAAAAATGTTTTAAATTAAATGGCCGCCCTCTTGGCCTAACGGATAAGGCATCGGTCTCCTATACCGGGGATTGCGGGTTCGAGTCCCGCCGAGGGTACGCTGGGAAGCCATTCTGATTATTTTGATCAATTTGCATTAGGACAAAAGGATTGCTTAAAGATGAAAAAATGTTTTAAATTTGAGGGCATCACTCGTGAGCTAACGGATAAGGCATCGGTCTCCTAAACCGGAGATTGCGGGTTCGAGGGTAAGCTGGGAAGCCATTCTAATTATTTTGATCAATTTGCATTAGGACAAAAGGATTACTTAAAGATGAAAAAATGTTTTAAATTTAAAGGCAGCCCTCGTGAGCTAACGGATAAGGCATCGGTCTCCTAAACCGGAGATTGCGGGTTCGAGGGTAAGCTGGGAAGCCATTCTTATTATTTTGATCAATTTGCATTAGGAAAAAAGAATTGCTTAAATATGAAAAAATGTTTTAAATTTGAACGCCGCCCTCGTGGCCTAACGGATAAGGCATCGGTCTCCTAAACCGGGGATTGCGGGTTCGAGTCCCGCCGGGGGTAAGCTGGGAAGCCAATTTGATTATTTTGATCAATTTGTATTAGGAAAAAAGGATTGCTTAAAGATGAAGAAATGTTTTAAATTTGAAGGCAGCCCTCGTGGCCTAACAGATAAGGCATCGGTCTCCTAAACCGGGGATTGCGGGTTCGAGGGTAAGCTGGGATGACATTCTGATTATTTTGATCAATTTGCATTAGGACAAAAGGATTGCTTAAAGATGAAAAAATGTTTTAAATTTGAAGGCAGCCCTCGTGGCCTAACGGATAAGGCATCGGTCTCCTAAAGCGGGGATTGCGGGTTCGAGTCCCGCCGAGGGTAAGCTGGGAAGCCATTTTGAACAATTTGCATTAGGACAAAAGGATTGCTGAAAGATGAAAAAATGTTTTAAATTTGAAGGCAGCCCTCGTGAACTAACGGATAAGGCATCGGTCTCCTAAACCGGAGATTGCGGGTTCGATGGTTAGCTGGGAAGCCATTCTGATTTTTTTGGTCAATTTGCATTAGGACAAAAAATTGCTCAAAGATGAAAAAATTGTTTAAATTCGTAGGCCGCCCTCGTGGCCTAATGGATAAGGCATCGGTCTCCTAAACCGGGGATTGAGGGGCCGAGGGTAAGCTGGGAAGCCAATCTGATCAATTTGCATTAGGAAAAAAGGATTGCTTAAAGTTGAAAAAATGTTTTAAATTTGAAGGCAGCCCTCGTGGCCTAACAGATAAGGCATCGGTCTCCTAAACCGGGGATTGCGGGTTCGAGGGTAAGCTGGGAAGCCATTCTCATTATTTTGATCAATTTGCATTAGGAAAAAAGAATTGCTTAAAGATGAAATAATGTTTATATTCGAAGGCCGCCCTCGTGGCCTAACGGATAAGGCATCGATCTCCTAAACCGAGGATTGCGGGTTCGAGTCCCGCCGAGGGAAAGCTGGGAAGCCATTCTGATTATTTTGATCAATATGCATTAGGATAATAGGATTTCTTAAAGATGAAAAAATGTTTTAAATTTGAAGGCAGCCCTCGTGAACTAACGGATAAGGCATCGGTCTCCTAAACCGGAGATTGCGGGTTCGATGGTTAGCTGGGAAGCCATTCTGATTTTTTTGGTCAATTTGCATTAGCACAAAAAATTGCTCAAAGATGAAAAAATTGTTTAAATTCGTAGGCCGCCCTCGTGGCCTAATGGATAAGGCATCGGTCTCCTAAACCGGGGATTGAGGGTTCGAGTCCCGCCGAGGGTAAGCTGGGAAGCCAATCTGATCAATTTGCATTAGGAAAAAAGGATTGTTTAAAGTTGAAAAAATGTTTTAAATTTGAAGGCAGCCCTCGTGGCCTAACAGATAAGGCATCGGTCTCCTAAACCGGGGATTGCGTATTCGAGGGTAAGCTGGGAAGCCATTCTCATTATTTTGATCAATTTGCATTAGGAAAAAAGAATTGCTTAAAGATGAAATAATGTTTATATTCGGAAGCCGCCCTCGTGTCCTAACGGATAAGGCATCGATCTCCTAAACCGAGGATTGCGGGTTCGAGTCCCGCCGAGGGAAAGCTGGGAAGCCATTCTGATTATTTTGATGAATATGCATTAGGATAAAAGGATTGCTTAAAGATGAAAAAATGTTTTTTATTTGCAGGCAGCCCTCGTGGCCTAACGGATAAGGCATCGGTCTCCTAAACCGGAGATTGCGGGTTCGAGTCCCGCCGAGGGTTAACTGGGAAGCCATTCTGATTATTTTGATCAATTTGCATTAGGAAAAAGGATTGCTTAAAGATGAAAAAATGTTTTTTATTTGCAGGCAGCCCTCGTGGCCTAACGGATAAGGCATCGGTCTCCTAAAGCGGGGATTGCGGGTTCGAGTCCCGCCGAGGGTAAGCTGGGAAGCCATTTTGATCAATTTGTATTAGGACAAAAGGATTGCTAAAAGATGAAAAAATGTTTTAAATTTTAAGGCAGCCCTCGTGAGCTAACGGATAAGGCATCGGTCTCCTAAACCGGAGATTGCGGGTTCGATGGTTAGCTTGGAAGCCATTCTGATTTTTTTGGTGGATTTGCATTAGGACAAAAGAATTGCTCAAAGATGAAAAAATTGTTTAAATTCGTAGGCCGCCCTCGTGGCCTAACGGATAAGGCATCGGTCTCCTAAACCGGGGATTGCGGGTTCGAGTCCCGCCGAGGGTAAGCTGGGAAGCCAATCTGATTATTTTGATCAATTTGCATTAGGAAAAAAGGAATGCTTAAAGATGAAAAAATATTTTAAACTAGAAGGCCACCCTCGTGGCCTAACGGATGAGGCATCGGTCTCCTAAACCGGGGATTGCGGGTTTGAGTCCCGCCGAGGGTAAGCTGGGAAGCCAATCTGATTCTTTTGATCAATTTGCATTAGGAAAAAAGGATTGCTTAAAGATGAAGAAATGTTTTAAATTTGAAGGCAGCCCTCGTGGCCTAACAGATAAGGCATCGGTCTCCTAAACCGGGGATTGCGGGTTCGAGGGTAAGCTGGGATGACATTCTGATTATTTTGATCAATTTGCATTAGGACAAAAGGATTGCTTAAAGATGAAAAAATGTTTTAAATTTGAAGGCAGCCCTCGTGGCCTAACGGATAAGGCATCGGTCTCCTAAAGCGGGGATTGCGGGTTCGAGTCCCGCCGAGGGTAAGCTGGGAAGCCATTTTGAACAATTTGCATTAGGACAAAAGGATTGCTGAAAGATGAAAAAATGTTTTAAATTTGAAGGCAGCCCTCGTGAACTAACGGATAAGGCATCGGTCTCCTAAACCGGAGATTGCGGGTTCGATGGTTAGCTGGGAAGCCATTCTGATTTTTTTGGTCAATTTGCATTAGGACAAAAAATTGCTCAAAGATGAAAAAATTGTTTAAATTCGTAGGCCGCCCTCGTGGCCTAATGGATAAGGCATCGGTCTCCTAAACCGGGGATTGAGGGGCCGAGGGTAAGCTGGGAAGCCAATCTGATCAATTTGCATTAGGAAAAAAGGATTGCTTAAAGTTGAAAAAATGTTTTAAATTTGAAGGCAGCCCTCGTGGCCTAACAGATAAGGCATCGGTCTCCTAAACCGGGGATTGCGGGTTCGAGGGTAAGCTGGGAAGCCATTCTCATTATTTTGATCAATTTGCATTAGGAAAAAAGAATTGCTTAAAGATGAAATAATGTTTATATTCGAAGGCCGCCCTCGTGGCCTAACGGATAAGGCATCGATCTCCTAAACCGAGGATTGCGGGTTCGAGACCCGCCGAGGGAAAGCTGGGAAGCCATTCTGATTATTTGGATCAATATGCATTAGGATAATAGGATTTCTTAAAGATGAAAAAATGTTTTAAATTTGAAGGCAGCCCTCGTGAACTAACGGATAAGGCATCGGTCTCCTAAACCGGAGATTGCGGGTTCGAGTCCCGCCGAGGGTAAGCTGGGAAGCCAATCTGATCAATTTGCATTAGGAAAAAAGGATTGTTTAAAGTTGAAAAAATGTTTTAAATTTGAAGGCAGCCCTCGTGGCCTAACAGATAAGGCATCGGTCTCCTAAACCGGGGATTGCGTATTCGAGGGTAAGCTGGGAAGCCATTCTCATTATTTTGATCAATTTGCATTAGGAAAAAAGAATTGCTTAAAGATGAAATAATGTTTATATTCGGAAGCCGCCCTCGTGGCCTAACGGATAAGGCATCGATCTCCTAAACCGAGGATTGCGGGTTCGAGTCCCGCCGAGGGAAAGCTGGGAAGCCATTCTGATTATTTTGATGAATATGCATTAGGATAAAAGGATTGCTTAAAGATGAAAAAATGTTTTTTATTTGCAGGCAGCCCTCGTGGCCTAACGGATAAGGCATCGGTCTCCTAAAGCGGGGATTGCGGGTTCGAGTCCCAGCGAGGGTAAGCTGGGAAGCCAATTTGATCAATTTGTATTAGGACAAAAGGATTGCTAAAAGATGAAAAAATGTTTTAAATTTTAAGGCAGCCCTCGTGGCCTAACGGATAAGGCATCGTTCTCCTAAAGCGGGGATTGCGGGTTCGAGTCCCGCCGAGGGTAAGCTGGGAAGCCATTTTGATCAATTTGCATTAGGACAAAAGGATTACTTAAAGATGAAAAAATGTTTTAAATTTAAAGGCAGCCCTCGTGAGCTAACGGATAAGGCATCGGTCTCCTAAACCGGAGATTGCGGGTTTGAGGGTAAGCTGGGAAGCCATTCTTATTATTTTGATCAATTTGCATTAGGAAAAAAGAATTGCTTAAATATGAAAAAATGTTTTAAATTTGAACGCCGCCCTCGTGAGCTAACGGATTAGGCATCGGTCTCCTAAACCGGGGATTGCGGGTTCGAGTCCCGCCGAGGGTAAGCTGGGAAGCCATTCTGATTATTTTGATCAATTTGCATTAGGAAAAAAGAATTGCTTAAATATGAAAAAATGTTTTAAATTTGAACGCCGCCCTCGTGGCCTAACGGATAAGGCATCGGTCTCCTAAACCGGGGATTGCGGGTTCGAGTCCCGCCGAGGGTAAGCTGGGAAGCCAATTTGATTATTTTGATCAATTTGTATTAGGAAAAAAGGATTGCTTAAAGATGAAGAAATGTTTTAAATTTGAAGGCAGCCCTCGTGGCCTAACAGATAAGGCATCGGTCTCCTAAACCGGGGATTGCGGGTTCGAGGGTAAGCTGGGATGACATTCTGATTATTTTGATCAATTTGCATTAGGACAAAAGGATTGCTTAAAGATGAAAAAATGTTTTAAATTTGAAGGCAGCCCTCGTGGCCTAACGGATAAGGCATCGGTCTCCTAAAGCGGGGATTGCGGGTTCGAGTCCCGCCGAGGGTAAGCTGGGAAGCCATTTTGAACAATTTGCATTAGGACAAAAGGATTGCTGAAAGATGAAAAAATGTTTTAAATTTGAAGGCAGCCCTCGTGAACTAACGGATAAGGCATCGGTCTCCTAAACCGGAGATTGCGGGTTCGATGGTTAGCTGGGAAGCCATTCTGATTTTTTTGGTCAATTTGCATTAGGACAAAAAATTGCTCAAAGATGAAAAAATTGTTTAAATTCGTAGGCCGCCCTCGTGGCCTAATGGATAAGGCATCGGTCTCCTAAACCGGGGATTGAGGGGCCGAGGGTAAGCTGGGAAGCCAATCTGATCAATTTGCATTAGGAAAAAAGGATTGCTTAAAGTTGAAAAAATGTTTTAAATTTGAAGGCAGCCCTCGTGGCCTAACAGATAAGGCATCGGTCTCCTAAACCGGGGATTGCGGGTTCGAGGGTAAGCTGGGAAGCCATTCTCATTATTTTGATCAATTTGCATTAGGAAAAAAGAATTGCTTAAAGATGAAATAATGTTTATATTCGAAGGCCGCCCTCGCGGCCTAACGGATAAGGCATCGATCTCCTAAACCGAGGATTGCGGGTTCGAGTCCCGCCGAGGGAAAGCTGGGAAGCCATTCTGATTATTTTGATCAATATGCATTAGGATAATAGGATTTCTTAAAGATGAAAAAATGTTTTAAATTTGAAGGCAGCCCTCGTGAACTAACGGATAAGGCATCGGTCTCCTAAACCGGAGATTGCGGGTTCGATGGTTAGCTGGGAAGCCATTCTGATTTTTTTGGTCAATTTGCATTAGCACAAAAAATTGCTCAAAGATGAAAAAATTGTTTAAATTCGTAGGCCGCCCTCGTGGCCTAATGGATAAGGCATCGGTCTCCTAAACCGGGGATTGAGGGTTCGAGTCCCGCCGAGGGTAAGCTGGGAAGCCAATCTGATCAATTTGCATTAGGAAAAAAGGATTGCTTAAAGATGAAATAATGTTTATATTCGGAAGCCGCCCTCGTGGCCTAACGGATAAGGCATCGATCTCCTAAACCGAGGATTGCGGGTTCGAGTCCCGCCGAGGGAAAGCTGGGAAGCCATTCTGATTATTTTGATGAATATGCATTAGGATAAAAGGATTGCTTAAAGATGAAAAAATGTTTTTTATTTGCAGGCAGCCCTCGTGGCCTAACGGATAAGGCATCGGTCTCCTAAACCGGAGATTGCGGGTTCGAGTCCCGCCGAGGGTTAACTGGGAAGCCATTCTGATTATTTTGATCAATTTGCATTAGGAAAAAGGATTGCTTAAAGATGAAAAAATGTTTTTTATTTGCAGGCAGCCCTCGTGGCCTAACGGATAAGGCATCGGTCTCCTAAAGCGGGGATTGCGGGTTCGAGTCCCGCCGAGGGTAAGCTGGGAAGCCATTTTGATCAATTTGTATTAGGACAAAAGGATTGCTAAAAGATGAAAAAATGTTTTAAATTTTAAGGCAGCCCTCGTGAGCTAACGGATAAGGCATCGGTCTCCTAAACCGGAGATTGCGGGTTCGATGGTTAGCTTGGAAGCCATTCTGATTTTTTTGGTGGATTTGCATTAGGACAAAAGAATTGCTCAAAGATGAAATAATTGTTTAAATTCGTAGGCCGCCCTCGTGGCCTAACGGATAAGGCATCGGTCTCCTAAACCGGGGATTGCGGGTTCGAGTCCCGCCGAGGGTAAGCTGGGAAGCCAATCTGATTATTTTGATCAATTTGCATTAGGAAAAAAGGAATGCTTAAAGATGAAAAAATATTTTAAACTAGAAGGCCACCCTCGTGGCCTAACGGATGAGGCATCGGTCTCCTAAACCGGGGATTGCGGGTTTGAGTCCCGCCGAGGGTAAGCTGGAAAGCCAATCTGATTCTTTTGATCAATTTGCATTAGGAAAAAAGGATTGCTTAAAGATGAAAAAATGTTTTAAATTTGAAGGCAGCCCTCGTGGCCTAACGGATAAGGCATCGGTCTCCTAAACCGGGGATTGCGGGTTCGAGTCCCGCCGAGGGTAAACTGGGAAGCCGTTCTGATTATTTTGATCAATTTGCATTAGGACAAAAGGATTGCATAAAGATGAAAAAATGTTTTAAATTTGAAGGCAGCCCTCGTTAGCTAACGGATAAGGTATCGGTCTCCTAAACCGGAAATTGCGGGTTCGAGTGCTGCCGAGGGTTATCTGGGAAGCCATTCTGATTATTTTGATCAATTTGCATTAGGAAAAAAGGATTGCTTAAAGATGAAAAAATGTTTTAAATTTGACGGCAGCCCTCGTGGCCTAACGGATAAGGCATCGGTCTCCTAAACCGGGGATTGCGGGTTCGAGGATAAGTTGGGATGCCATTCTGATTATTTTAATCAATTTGCATTAGGACAAAAGGCTTGCTTAAAGATGAAAAAATGTTTTAAATTAAAAGGCCGCCCTCGTGGCCTAACGGATAAAGCATCGGTCTCCTAAACCGGGGATTGCGGGTTCGAGTCCCGCCGAGGGTACGCTGGGAAGCCATTCTGATTATTTTGATCAATTTGCATTAGGACAAAAGGATTGCTTAAAGATGAAAAATCGTTTTAAATTTGAAGGCAGCCATCGTGAGCTAACGGATAAGGCATCGGTCTCCTAAACCGGAGATTGCGGGTTCGAGGGTAAGCTGGGAAGCCATTCTGATTTTTTTGGTCAATTTGGATTAGGACAAAAGAATTGCTCAAAGATGAAAAAATTGTTTAAATTCGAAAGCCGCCCTCGTGGTCTAACGGATAAGGCATCGGTCTCCTTAAACTGGGTTTGCGGGTTCGAGGGTAAGCTGGGAAGCCATTCTGATTATTTTCATCAATTTGCATTAGGAAAAAAGAATTGCTTAAAGATGAAATAATGTTTATATTCGAAGGCAGCCCTCGTGAGCTAACGGATAAGGTATCGGTCTCCTTAACCGGAGATTGCGGGTTCGAGTGCTGCCGAGGGTTATCTGGGAAGCCATTCTGACTATTTTGATCAATTTGCATTAGGAAAAAAGGATTGCTTAAAGATGAAAAAATGTTTTAAATTTGACGGCAGCCCTCGTGGCCTAACGGATAAGGCATCGGTCTCCTAAACCGGGGATTGCGGGTTCGAGGATAAGTTGGGATGTCATTCTGATTATTTTAATCAATTTGCATTAGGACAAAAGGATTGCTTAAAGATGAAAAAATGTTTTAAATTAAAAGGCAGCACTCGTGGCCTAACGGATAAGGCATCGGTCTCCTAAACCGGGGATTGCGGGTTCGAGTCCCGCCGAGGGAAAGCTGGGAAGCCATTCTGATTATTTTGATCAATATGCATTAGGATAATAGGATTTCTTAAAGATGAAAAAATGTTTTAAATTTGAAGGCAGCCCTCGTGAGTTAACGGATAAGGCATCGGTCTCCTAAGCCGGAGATTGCGGGTTCGAGGGTAAGCTGGGAAGCCATTCTTATCATTTTGATAAATTTGCATTAGGAAAAAAGAATTGCATAAATATGAAAAAATGTTTTAGATTTGAACGCCGCCCTCGTGGCCTAACGGATAAGGCATCGGTCTCCTAAACCGGGAATTGCGGGTTCGAGTCCCGCCGAGGGTAAGATGGGAAGCCATTCTGATTATTTTGATCAATTTGCATTAGGACAAAAGGATTGCTTAAAGATGAAAAAATGTTTTAAATTTGAAGGCAGCCCTCGTGAGCTAACGGATTAGGCATCGGTCTCCTAAACCGGAGATTGCGGGTTCGAGTCCCGCCGAGGGTAAGCTGGGAAGCCATTATGATTATTTAGATCAATTTGCATAAGGAAAATAAAATTGCTCAAAGATGAAAAAATTGTTTAAAGTCGAAGGCCGCCATCGTGGCCTAACGAATAAGGCATCGGTCTCCTAAACCGGGGATTGCGGGTTCGAGTCCCGAAGAGGGTAAGCCGGGAAGCCATTCTGATTATTTTGATCAATTTGCATTAGGAAAAAAGGAATGCTTAAAGATGAAAAAATATTTTAAACTATAAGGCCGCCCTCGTGGCCTAACGGATAAGGCATCGGTCTCCTAAACCGGGGATTGCGGGTTCGAGTCCCGCCGAGGGTAAGCTGGGAAGCCAATTTGATTATTTTGATCAATTTGTATTAGGAAAAAAGGATTGCTTAAAGATGAAGAAATGTTTTAAATTTGAAGGCAGCCCTCGTGGCCTAACAGATAAGGCATCGGTCTCCTAAACCGGGGATTGCGGGTTCGAGGGTAAGCTGGGATGACATTCTGATTATTTTGATCAATTTGCATTAGGACAAAAGGATTGCTTAAAGATGAAAAAATGTTTTGAATTTAAAGGCAGCCCTCGTGGCCTAACGGATAAGGCATCGGTCTCCTAAAGCGGGGATTGCGGGTTCGAGTCCCGCCGAGGGTAACCTGGGAAGCCATTTTGATCAATTTGCATTAGGACAAAAGGATTGCTGAAAGATGAAAAAATGTTTCAAATTTGAAGGCAGCCCTCGTGAACTAACGGATAAGGCATCGGTCTCCTAAACCGGAGATTGCGGGTTCGATGGTTAGCTGGGAAGCCATTCTGATTTTTTTGGTCAATTTGCATTAGCACAAAAAATTGCTCAAAGATGAAAAAATTGTTTAAATTCGTAGGCCGCCCTCGTGGCCTAGTGGATAAGGCATCGGTCTCCTAAACCGGGGATTTAGGGTTCGAGTCCCGCCGAGGGTAAGCTGGGAAGCCAATCTGATCAATTTGCATTAGGAGAAAAGGATTGCTTAAAGTTGAAAAAATGTTTTAAATTTGAAGGCAGCCCTCGTGGCCTAACAGATAAGCCATCGGTCTCCTAAACCGGGGATTGCGGGTTCGAGGGTAAGCTGGGAAGCCATTCTCATTATTTTGATCAATTTGCATTAGGAAAAAAGAATTGCTTAAAGATGAAATAATGTTTATATTCGGAAGCCGCCCTCGTGGCCTAACGGATAAGGCATCGATCTCCTAAACCGAGGATTGCGGGTTCGGGTCCCGCCGAGGGATAGCTGGGAAGCCATTCTGATTATTTTGATCAATATGCATTAGGATAAAAGGATTGCTTAAAGATGAAAAAATGTTTTAAATTTGAAGGCAGCCCTCGTGAGTTAACGGATAAGGCATCGGTCTCCTAAACCGGAGATTGCGGGTTCGAGGGTAAGCTGGGAAGCCATTCTGATTTTTTTTAAAAATTTGCATTAGGACAAAAGAATTGCTCAAAGATGAAAAAATTGTTTAAATTCGAAGGCCGCCCTCATTGCCTAACGGATAAGGCATCGATCTCCTAAACCATAGAATGCGGGTTCGAGTCCCGCCGAGGGTTAACTGGGAAGCCATTCTGATTATTTTGATCAATTTGCATTAGGAAAAAAGGATTGCTTAAAGATGAAAAAATGTTTTTTATTTGCAGGCAGCCCTCGTGGCCTAACGGATAAGGCATCGGTCTCCTAAAGCGGGGATTGCGGGTTCGAGTCCCGCCGAGGGTAAGCTGGGAAGCCATTTTGATCAATTTGTATTAGGACAAAAGGATTGCGAAAAAATGTTTTAAATTTTAAGCAGCCCTCGTGAGCTAACGGATAAGGCATCGGTCTCCTAAACCGGAGATTGCGGGTTCGATGGTTAGCTTGGAAGCCATTCTGATTTTTTTGGTGGATTTGCATTAGGACATAAGAATTGCTCAAAGATGAAAAAATTGTTTAAATTCGTAAGCCGCCCTCGTGGCCTAACGGATAAGGCATCGGTCTCCTAAACCGGGGATTGCGGGTTCGAGTCCCGCCGAGGGTAAGCTGGGAAACCAATCTGATTATTTTGATCAATTTGCATTAGGAAAAAAGGAATGCTTAAAGATGAAAAAATGTTTTAAACTAGAAGGCCACCCTCGTGGCCTAACGGATGAGGCATCGGTCTCCTAAACCGGGGATTGCGGGTTTGAGTCCCGCCGAGGGTAAGCTGGGAAGCCAATCTGATTTTTTTGGTCAATTTGCATTAGGACAAAAGAATTGCTCAAAGATGAAAAAATTGTTTAAATTCGAAGGCAGCCCTCGTGAGCTAACGGATAAGGCATCGGTTTCCTAAACCGAGGATTGCGGGTTCGAGTCCCGTCGAGGGTAAACTGGGAAGCCATTCTGATTATTTTGATCAATTTGCATTAGGAAAAAAGGATTGCTTAAAGATGAAAAAATGTTTTAAAATTGAAGGCAGCCCTCGTGGCCTAACGGATAAGGCATCGGTCTCCTAAACCGGGGATTGCGGGTTCGAGTCCCGCCGAGGGTAAACTGGGAAGCCATTCTGATTATTTTGATCAATTTGCATTAGGACAAAAGGATTGCATAAAGATGAAAAAATGTTTTAAATTTGAAGGCAGCCCTCGTGAGCTAACGGATAAGGCATCGGTCTCCTAAACCGGGGATTGCGGGTTCGAGTCCCGCCGAGGGAAAGCTGGGAAGCCATTCTGATTATTTTGATCAATATGCATTAGGATAATAGGATTTCTTAAAGATGAAAAAATGTTTTAAATTTGAAGGCAGCCCTCGTGAGTTAACGGATAAGGCATCGGTCTCCTAAACCGGAGATTGCGGGTTCGAGGGTAAGCTGGGAAGCCATTCTTATCATTTTGATAAATTTGCATTAGGAAAAAAGAATTGCATAAATATGAAAAAATGTTTTAAATTTGAACGCCGCCCTCGTGGCCTAACGGATAAGGCATCGGTCTCCTAAACCGGGAATTGCGGGTTCGAGTCCCGCCGAGGGTAAGATGGGAAGCCATTCTGATTATTTTGATCAATTTGCATTAGGACAAAAGGATTGCTTAAAGATGAAAAAATGTTTTAAATTTGAAGGCAGCCCTCGTGAGCTAACGGATTAGGCATCGGTCTCCTAAACCGGAGATTGCGGGTTCGAGTCCCGCCGAGGGTAAGCTGGGAAGCCATTCTGATTATTTTGATCAATTTGCATAAGGAAAATAAAATTGCTCAAAGATGAAAAAATTGTTTAAATACGAAGGCCGCCATCGTGGCCTAACGGATAAGGCATCGGTCTCCTAAACCGGGGATTGCGGGTTCGAGTCCCGAAGAGGGTAAGCTGGGAAGCCATTCTTATCATTTTGAAAAATTTGCATTAGGAAAAAAGAATTGCATAAATATGAAAAAATGTTTTAAATTTGAACGCCGCCCTCGTGGCCTAACGGATAAGGCATCGGTCTCCTAAACCGGGAATTGCGGGTTCGAGTCCCGCCGAGGGTAAGATGGGAAGCCAATTTGATTATTTTGATCAATTTGTATTAGGAAAAAAGGATTGCTTAAAGATGAAGAAATGTTTTAAATTTGAAGGCAGCCCTCGTGGCCTAACAGATAAGGCATCGGTCTCCTAAACCGGGGATTGCGGGTTCGAGGGTAAGCTGGGATGACATTCTGATTATTTTGATCAATTTGCATTAGGACAAAAGGATTGCTTAAAGATGAAAAAATGTTTTGAATTTGAAGGTAGCCCTCGTGGCCTAACGGATAAGGCATCGGTCTCCTAAAGCGGGGATTGCGGGTTCGAGTCCCGCCGAGGGTAAGCTGGGAAGCCATTTTGATCAATTTGTATTAGGACAAAAGGATTGCGAAAAAATGTTTTAAATTTTAAGCAGCCCTCGTGAGCTAACGGATAAGGCATCGGTCTCCTAAACCGGAGATTGCGGGTTCGATGGTTAGCTTGGAAGCCATTCTGATTTTTTTGGTGGATTTGCATTAGGACATAAGAATTGCTCAAAGATGAAAAAATTGTTTAAATTCGTAAGCCGCCCTCGTGGCCTAACGGATAAGGCATCGGTCTCCTAAACCGGGGATTGCGGGTTCGAGTCCCGCCGAGGGTAAGCTGGGAAACCAATCTGATTATTTTGATCAATTTGCATTAGGAAAAAAGGAATGCTTAAAGATGAAAAAATGTTTTAAACTAGAAGGCCACCCTCGTGGCCTAACGGATGAGGCATCGGTCTCCTAAACCGGGGATTGCGGGTTTGAGTCCCGCCGAGGGTAAGCTGGGAAGCCAATCTGATTTTTTTGGTCAATTTGCATTAGGACAAAAGAATTGCTCAAAGATGAAAAAATTGTTTAAATTCGAAGGCAGCCCTCGTGAGCTAACGGATAAGGCATCGGTTTCCTAAACCGAGGATTGCGGGTTCGAGTCCCGTCGAGGGTAAACTGGGAAGCCATTCTGATTATTTTGATCAATTTGCATTAGGAAAAAAGGATTGCTTAAAGATGAAAAAATGTTTTAAAATTGAAGGCAGCCCTCGTGGCCTAACGGATAAGGCATCGGTCTCCTAAACCGGGGATTGCGGGTTCGAGTCCCGCCGAGGGTAAACTGGGAAGCCATTCTGATTATTTTGATCAATTTGCATTAGGACAAAAGGATTGCATAAAGATGAAAAAATGTTTTAAATTTGAAGGCAGCCCTCGTGAGCTAACGGATAAGGCATCGGTCTCCTAAACCGGGGATTGCGGGTTCGAGTCCCGCCGAGGGAAAGCTGGGAAGCCATTCTGATTATTTTGATCAATATGCATTAGGATAATAGGATTTCTTAAAGATGAAAAAATGTTTTAAATTTGAAGGCAGCCCTCGTGAGTTAACGGATAAGGCATCGGTCTCCTAAACCGGAGATTGCGGGTTCGAGGGTAAGCTGGGAAGCCATTCTTATCATTTTGATAAATTTGCATTAGGAAAAAAGAATTGCATAAATATGAAAAAATGTTTTAAATTTGAACGCCGCCCTCGTGGCCTAACGGATAAGGCATCGGTCTCCTAAACCGGGAATTGCGGGTTCGAGTCCCGCCGAGGGTAAGATGGGAAGCCATTCTGATTATTTTGATCAATTTGCATTAGGACAAAAGGATTGCTTAAAGATGAAAAAATGTTTTAAATTTGAAGGCAGCCCTCGTGAGCTAACGGATTAGGCATCGGTCTCCTAAACCGGAGATTGCGGGTTCGAGTCCCGCCGAGGGTAAGCTGGGAAGCCATTCTGATTATTTTGATCAATTTGCATAAGGAAAATAAAATTGCTCAAAGATGAAAAAATTGTTTAAATACGAAGGCCGCCATCGTGGCCTAACGGATAAGGCATCGGTCTCCTAAACCGGGGATTGCGGGTTCGAGTCCCGAAGAGGGTAAGCTGGGAAGCCATTCTTATCATTTTGAAAAATTTGCATTAGGAAAAAAGAATTGCATAAATATGAAAAAATGTTTTAAATTTGAACGCCGCCCTCGTGGCCTAACGGATAAGGCATCGGTCTCCTAAACCGGGAATTGCGGGTTCGAGTCCCGCCGAGGGTAAGATGGGAAGCCAATTTGATTATTTTGATCAATTTGTATTAGGAAAAAAGGATTGCTTAAAGATGAAGAAATGTTTTAAATTTGAAGGCAGCCCTCGTGGCCTAACAGATAAGGCATCGGTCTCCTAAACCGGGGATTGCGGGTTCGAGGGTAAGCTGGGATGACATTCTGATTATTTTGATCAATTTGCATTAGGACAAAAGGATTGCTTAAAGATGAAAAAATGTTTTGAATTTGAAGGTAGCCCTCGTGGCCTAACGGATAAGGCATCGGTCTCCTAAAGCGGGGATTGCGGGTTCGAGTCCCGCCGAGGGTAACCTGGGAAGCCAATTTGATCAATTTGCATTAGGACGAAAGGATTGCTGAAAGATGAAAAAATGTTTCAAATTTGAAGGCAGCCCTCGTGAACTAACGGATAAGGCATCGGTCTCCTAAACCGGAGATTGCGGGTTCGATGGTTAGCTGGGAAGCCATTCTGATTTTTTTGGTCAATTTGCATTAGCACAAAAAATTGCTCAAAGATGAAAAAATTGTTTAAATTCGTAGGCCGCCCTCGTGGCCTAATGGATAAGGCATCGGTCTCCTAAACCGGGGATTTAGGGTTCGAGTCCCGCCGAGGGTAAGCTGGGTAGCCAATCTGATCAATTTGCATTAGGAGAAAAGGATTGCTTAAAGTTGAAAAAATGTTTTAAATTTGAAGGCAGCCCTCGTGGCCTAACAGATAAGGCATCGGTCTCCTAAACCGGGGATTGCGGGTTCGAGGGTAAGCTGGGAAGCCATTCTCATTATTTTGATCAATTTGCATTAGGAAAAAAGAATTGCTTAAAGATGAAATAATGTTTATATTCGGAAGCCGCCCTCGTGGCCTAACGGATAAGGCATCGATCTCCTAAACCGAGGATTGCGGGTTCGAGTCCCGCCGAGGGAAAGCTGGGAAGCCATTCTGATTATTTTGATCAATATGCATTAGGATAAAAGGATTGCTTAAAGATGAAAAAATGTTTTAAATTTGAAGGCAGCCCTCGTGAGTTAACGGATAAGGCATCGGTCTCCTAAACCGGAGATTGCGGGTTCGAGGGTAAGCTGGGAAGCCATTCAGATTTTTTTTAAAAATTTGCATTAGGACAAAAGAATTGCTCAAAGATGAAAAAATTGTTTAAATTCGAAGGCCGCCCTCATTGCCTAACGGATAAGGCATCGGTCTCCTAAACCGGAGATTGCGGGTTCGATGGTTAGCTTGGAAGCCATTCTGATTTTTTTGGTGGATTTGCATTAGGACAAAAGAATTGCTCAAAGATGAAAAAATTGTTTAAATTCGTAGGCCGCCCTCGTGGCCTAACGGATGAGGCATCGGTCTCCTAAACCGGGGATTGCGGGTTTGAGTCCCGCCGAGGGTAAGCTGGGAAGCCAATCTGATTTTTTTGGTGAATTTGCATTAGGACAAAAGAATTGCTCAAAGATGAAAAAATTGTTTAAATTCGAAGGCAGCCCTCGTGAGCTAACGGATAAGGCATCGGTTTCCTAAACCGAGGATTGCGGGTTCGAGTCCCGTCGAGGGTAAACTGGGAAGCCATTCTGATTATTTTGATCAATTTCCATTAGGAAAAAAGGATTGCTTAAAGATGAAAAAATGTTTTAAATTTTAAGGCAGCCCTCGTGGCCTAACGGATAAGGCATCGGTCTCCTAAACCGGGGATTGCGGGTTCGAGTCCCGCCGAGGGTAAACTGGGAAGCCATTCTGATTATTTTGATCAATTTGCATTAGGACAAAAGGATTGCATAAAGATGAAAAAATGTTTTAAATTTGAAGGCAGCCCTCGTGAGCTAACGGATAAGGTATCGGTCTCCTAAACCGGAGATTGCGGGTTCGAGTGCTGCCGAGGGTTAACTGGGAAGCCATTCTGATTATTTTGATCAATTTGCATAAGGAAAATAAAATTGCTCAAAGATGAAAAAATTGTTTAAATACGAAGGCCGCCATCGTGGCCTAACGGATAAGGCATCGGTCTCCTAAACCGGGGATTGCGGGTTCGAGTCCCGAAGAGGGTAAGCTGGGAAGCCATTCTTATCATTTTGATAAATTTGCATTAGGAAAAAAGAATTGCATAAATATGAAAAAATGTTTTAAATTTGAACGCCGCCCTCGTGGCCTAACGGATAAGGCATCGGTCTCCTAAACCGGGAATTGCGGGTTCGAGTCCCGCCGAGGGTAAGATGGGAAGCCAATTTGATTATTTTGATCAATTTGTATTAGGAAAAAAGGATTGCTTAAAGATGAAGAAATGTTTTAAATTTGAAGGCAGCCCTCGTGGCCTAACAGATAAGGCATCGGTCTCCTAAACCGGGGATTGCGGGTTCGAGGGTAAGCTGGGATGACATTCTGATTATTTTGATCAATTTGCATTAGGACAAAAGGATTGCTTAAAGATGAAAAAATGTTTTGAATTTGAAGGCAGCCCTCGTGGCCTAACGGATAAGGCATCGGTCTCCTAAAGCGGGGATTGCGGGTTCGAGTCCCGCCGAGGGTAACCTGGGAAGCCAATTTGATCAATTTGCATTAGGACAAAAGGATTGCTGAAAGATGAAAAAATGTTTCAAATTTGAAGGCAGCCCTCGTGAACTAACGGATAAGGCATCGGTCTCCTAAACCGGAGATTGCGGGTTCGATGGTTAGCTGGGAAGCCATTCTGATTTTTTTGGTCAATTTGCATTAGCACAAAAAATTGCTCAAAGATGAAAAAATTGTTTAAATTCGTAGGCCGCCCTCGTGGCCTAATGGATAAGGCATCGGTCTCCTAAACCGGGGATTTAGGGTTCGAGTCCGGCCGAGGGTAAGCTGGGTAGCCAATCTGATCAATTTGCATTAGGAGAAAAGGATTGCTTAAAGTTGAAAAAATGTTTTAAATTTGAAGGCAGCCCTCGTGGCCCAACAGATAAGGCATCGGTCTCCTAAACCGGGGATTGCGGGTTCGAGGGTAAGCTGGGAAGCCATTCTCATTATTTTGATCAATTTGCATTAGGAAAAAAGAATTGCTTAAAGATGAAATAATGTTTATATTCGGAAGCCGCCCTCGTGGCCTAACGGATAAGGCATCGATCTCCTAAACCGAGGATTGCGGGTTCGTGTCCCGCCGAGGGAAAGCTGGGAAGCCATTCTGATTATTTTGATCAATATGCATTAGGATAAAAGGATTGCTTAAAGATGAAAAAATGTTTTAAACTTGAAGGCAGCCCTCGTGAGTTAACGGATAAGGCATCGGTCTCCTAAACCGGAGATTGCGGGTTCGAGGGTAAGCTGGGAAGCCATTCAGATTTTTTTTAAAAATTTGCATTAGGACAAAAGAATTGCTCAAAGATGAAAAAATTGTTTAAATTCGAAGGCCGCCCTCATTGCCTAACGGATAAGGCATCGGTCTCCTAAACCGGAGATTGCGGGTTCGATGGTTAGCTTGGAAGCCATTCTGATTTTTTTGTTGGAATTGCATTAGGACAAAAGTATTGCTCAAAGATGAAAAAATTGTTTAAATTCGTAGGCCGCCCTCGTGGCCTAACGGATGAGGCATCGGTCTCCTAAACCGGGGATTGCGGGTTTGAGTCCCGCCGAGGGTAAGCTGGGAAGCCAATCTGATTTTTTTGGTGAATTTGCATTAGGACAAAAGAATTGCTCAAAGATGAAAAAATTGTTTAAATTCGAAGGCAGCCCTCGTGAGCTAACGGATAAGGCATCGGTTTCCTAAACCGAGGATTGCGGGTTCGAGTCCCGTCGAGGGTAAACTGGGAAGCCATTCTGATTATTTTGATCAATTTCCATTAGGAAAAAAGGATTGCTTAAAGATGAAAAAATGTTTTAAATTTGAAGGCAGCCCTCGTGGCCTAACGGATAAGGCATCGGTCTCCTAAACCGGGGATTGCGGGTTCGAGTCCCGCCGAGGGTAAACTGGGAAGCCATTCTGATTATTTTGATCAATTTGCATTAGGACAAAAGGATTGCATAAAGATGAAAAAATGTTTTAAATTTGAAGGCAGCCCTCGTGAGCTAACGGATAAGGTATCGGTCTCCTAAACCGGAGATTGCGGGTTCGAGTGCTGCCGAGGGTTAACTGGGAAGCCATTCTGATTATTTTGATCAATTTGCATTAGGAAAAAAGGATTGCTTAAAGATGAAAAAATGTTTTAAATTTGAAGGCAGCCCTCGTGGCCTAACGGATAAGGCATCGGTCTCCTAAACCGGGGATTGCGGGTTCGAGGATAAGTTGGGATGCCATTCTGATTATTTTAATCAATTTGCATTAGGACAAAAGGATTGCTTAAAGATGAAAAAATGTTTTAAATTAAAAGGCCGCCCTCGTGGCCTAACGGATAAAGCATCGGTCTCCTAAAACGGGGATTGCGGGTTCGAGTCCCGCCGAGGGTACGCTGGGAAGCCATTCTGATTATTTTGATCAATTTGCATTAGGACAAAAGGATTGCTTAAAGATGAAAAATAGTTTTAAATTTGAAGGCAGCCATCGTGAGCTAACGGATAAGGCATCGGTCTCCTAAACCGGGGATTGCGGGTTCGAGGGTAAGCTGGGAAGCCATTCTGATTATTTTAATCAATTTGCATTAGGACAAAAGGATTGCTCAAAGATGAAAAAATTGTTTAAATTCATAGGCCGCCCTCGTGGCCTAACGGATAAGGCATCGGTCTCCTAAACCTGGGATTGCGGGTTCGAGTCCCGCCGAGGGTAAGCTGGGAAGATATTCTAATTATTTTGATCAATTTGCATTAGGACAAAAAGATTGCTTAAAGATGAAAAAATGTTTTAAATTTGAAGGCAGCCCTCGTGGCCTAACGGATAAGGCATCGGTCTCCTAAACCGGGGATTGCGGGTCCGAGGGTAAGCTGGGAAGCCATTCTGATTATTTTGATCAATTTGCATTAGAAAAAAAGGAATGCTTAAAGTTGAAAAAATGTTTTTAAATTTGAAGGCAGCCCTCGTGGCCTAACGGATAAGGCATCGGTCTCCTAAACCGGGGATTGCGAGATCGAGTCCCGCCGAGGGAAAGCTGGGAAGATATTCTAATTATTTTGATCAATTTGCATTAGGACAAAAAGATTGCTTAAAGATGAAAAAATGTTTTAAATTTGAAGGCAGCCCTCGTGAGCTAACGGATAAGGCATCGGTCTCTTAAACCGGAGATTTCGGGTTCGAGTCCCGTCGAGGGTAAACTGGGAAGCCATTCTGATTATTTTGATCAATTTGCATCAGGAAAAAAGGATTGCATAAAGATGAAAAAATGTTTTAAATTTGAAGGCAGCCCTCGTGAGCTAACGGATAAGGCATCGGTCTCCTAAACCGGGGATTGCGGGTTCGAGTCCCGCCGAGGGAAAGCTGGGAAGCCATTCTGATTATTTTGATCAATATGCATTAGGATAATAGGATTTCTTAAAGATGAAAAAATGTTTTAAATTTGAAGGCAGCCCTCGTGAGTTAACGGATAAGGCATCGGTCTCCTAAACCGGAGATTGCGGGTTCGAGGGTAAGCTGGGAAGCCATTCTTATCATTTTGATAAATTTGCATTAGGAAAAAAGAATTGCATAAATATGAAAAAATGTTTTAAATTTGAACGCCGCCCTCGTGGCCTAACGGATAAGGCATCGGTCTCCTAAACCGGGAATTGCGGGTTCGAGTCCCACCGAGGGTAAGATGGGAAGCCATTCTGATTATTTTGATCAATTTGCATTAGGACAAAAGGATTGCTTAAAGATGAAAAAATGTTTTAAATTTGAAGGCAGCCCTCGTGAGTTAACGGATAAGGCATCGGTCTCCTAAACCGGAGATTGCGGGTTCGAGGGTAAGCTGGGAAGCCATTCTTATCATTTTGATAAATTTGCATTAGGAAAAAAGAATTGCATAAATATGAAAAAATGTTTTAAATTTGAACGCCGCCCTCGTGGCCTAACGGATAAGGCATCGGTCTCCTAAACCGGGAATTGCGGGTTCGAGTCCCGCCGAGGGTAAGATGGGAAGCCAATTTGATTATTTTGATCAATTTGTATTAGGAAAAAAGGATTGCTTAAAGATGAAGAAATGTTTTAAATTTGAAGGCAGCCCTCGTGGCCTAACAGATAAGGCATCGGTCTCCTAAACCGGGGATTGCGGGTTCGATGGTTAGCTGGGAAGCCATTTGATTTTTTTGGTCAATTTGCATTAGCACAAAAAATTGCTCAAAGATGAAAAAATTGTTTAAATTCGTAGGCCGCCCTCGTGGCCTAATGGATAAGGCATCGGTCTCCTAAACCGGGGATTGCGTATTCGAGGGTAAGCTGGGAAGCCATTTTCATTATTTTGATCAATTTGCATTAGGAAAAAAGAATTGCTTAAAGATGAAATAATGTTTATATTCGGAAGCCGCCCTCGTGGCCTAACGGATAAGGCATCGGTCTCCTAAACCGAGGATTGCGGGTTCGAGTCCCGCCGAGGGAAAGCTGGGAAGCCGTTCTGATTATTTTGATCAATATGCATTAGGATAAAAGGATTGCTTAAAGATGAAAAAATGTTTTAAATTTGAAGGCAGCCCTCGTGAGTTAACGGATAAGGCATCGGTCTCCTAAAGCGGGGATTGCGGGTTCGAGTCCCGCCGAGGGTAACCTGGGAAGCCATTTTGATCAATTTGCATTAGGACAAAAGGATTGCTGAAAGATGAAAAAATGTTTCAAATTTGAAGGCAGCCCTCGTGAACTAACGGATAAGGCATCGGTCTCCTAAACCGGAGATTGCGGGTTCGATGGTTAGCTGGGAAGCCATTCTGATTTTATTGGTCAATTTGCATTAGCACAAAAAATTGCTCAAAGATGAAAAAATTGTTTAAATT
This sequence comes from Pholcus phalangioides, assembly GCF_987345545.1. NCBI lineage: Eukaryota > Metazoa > Arthropoda > Arachnida > Araneae > Pholcidae > Pholcus > Pholcus phalangioides. The sequence continues at coordinate 3,449,609 of NW_028301637.1, forward strand.
CGTAGGCCGCCCTCGTGGCCTAATGGATAAGGCATCGGTCTCCTAAACCGGGGATTTAGGGTTCGAGTCCCGCCGAGGGTAAGCTGGGTAGCCAATCTGATCAATTTGCATTAGGAGAAAAGGATTTCTTAAAGTTGAAAAAATGTTTTAAATTTGAAGGCAGCCCTCGTGGCCTAACAGATAAGGCATCGGTCTCCTAAACCGGGGATTGCGGGTTCGAGGGTAAGCTGGGAAGCCATTCTCATTATTTTGATCAATTTGCATTAGGAAAAAAGAATTGCTTAAAGATGAAATAATGTTTATATTCGGAAGCCGCCCTCGTGGCCTAACGGATAAGGCATCGATCTCCTAAACCGAGGATTGCGGGTTCGAGTCCCGCCGAGGGAAAGCTGGGAAGCCATTCTGATTATTTTGATCAATATGCATTAGGATAAAAGGATTGCTTAAAGATGAAAATATGTTTTAAATTTGAAGGCAGCCCTCGTGAGTTAACGGATCGGTCTCCTAAACCGGAGATTGCGGGTTCGAGGGTAAGCTGGGAAGCCATTCTGATTTTTTTTAAAAATTTGCATTAGGACAAAAGAATTGCTCAAAGATGAAAAAATTGTTTAAATTCGAAGGCCGCCCTCATTGCCTAACGGATAAGGCATCGATCTCCTAAACCGGAGAATGCGGGTTCGAGTCCCGCCGAGGGTTAACTGGGAAGCCATTCTGATTATTTTGATCAATTTGCATTAGGAAAAAAGGATTGCTTAAAGATGAAAAAATGTTTTTTATTTGCAGGCAGCCCTCGTGGCCTAACGGATAAGGCATCGGTCTCCTAAAGCGGGGATTGCGGGTTCGAGTCCCGCCGAGGGTAAGCTGGGAAGCCATTTTGATCAATTTGTATTAGGACAAAAGGATTGCTAAAAGATGAAAAAATGTTTTAAATTTTAAGGCAGCTCTCGTGAGCTAACGGATAAGGCATCGGTCTCCTAAACCGGAGATTGCGGGTTCGATGGTTAGCTTGGAAGCCATTCTGATTTTTTTGGTGGATTTGCATTAGGACAAAAGAATTGCTCAAAGATGAAAAAATTGTTTAAATTCGTAGGCCGCCCTCGTGGCCTAACGGATAAGGCATCGGTCTCCTAAACCGGGGATTGCGGGTTCGAGTCCCGCCGAGGGTAAGCTGGGAAGCCAATCTGATTATTTTGATCAATTTGCATTAGGAAAAAAGGAATGCTTAAAGATGAAAAAATGTTTTAAACTAGAAGGCCACCCTTGTGGCCTAACGGATGAGGCATCGGTCTCCTAAACCGGGGATTGCGGGTTTGAGTCCCGCCGAGGGTAAGCTGGGAAGCCAATCTGATTTTTTTGGTCAATTTGCATTAGCTCAAAGATGAAAAAATTGTTTAAATTCGAAGGCAGCCCTCGTGAGCTAACGGATAAGGCATCGGTTTCCTAAACCGAGGATTGCGGGTTCGAGTCCCGTCGAGGGTAAACTGGGAAGCCATTCTGATTATTTTGATCAATTTGCATTAGGAAAAAAGGATTGCTTAAAGATGAAAAAATGTTTTAAATTTGAAGGCAGCCCTCGTGGCCTAACGGATAAGGCATCGGTCTCCTAAACCGGGGATTGCGGGTTCGAGTCCCGCCGAGGGTAAACTGGGAAGCCATTCTGATTATTTTGATCAATTTGCATTAGGACAAAAGGATTGCATAAAGATGAAAAAATGTTTTAAATTTGAAGGCAGCCCTCGTGAGCTAACGGATAAGGTATCGGTCTCCTAAACCGGAGATTGCGGGTTCGAGTGCTGCCGAGGGTTAACTGGGAAGCCATTCTGATTATTTTGTTCAATTTGCATTAGGAAAAAAGGATTGCTTAAAGATGAAAAAATGTTTTAAATTTGAAGGCAGCCCTCGTGGCCTAACGGATAAGGCATCGGTCTCCTAAACCGGGGATTGCGGGTTCGAGGATAAGTTGGGATGCCATTCTGATTATTTTAATCAATTTGCATTAGGACAAAAGGATTGCTTAAAGATGAAAAAATGTTTTAAATTAAAAGGCCGCCCTCGTGGCCTAACGGATAAAGCATCGGTCTCCTAAAACGGGGATTGCGGGTTCGAGTCCCGCCGAGGGTACGCTGGGAAGCCATTCTGATTATTTTGATCAATTTGCATTAGGACAAAAGGATTGCTTAAAGATGAAAAATCGTTTTAAATTTGAAGGCAGCCATCGTGAGCTAACGGATAAGGCATCGGTCTCCTAAACCGGGGATTGCGGGTTCGAGGGTAAGCTGGGAAGCCATTCTGATTATTTTAATCAATTTGCATTAGGACAAAAGTATTGCTCAAAGATGAAAAAATTGTTTAAATTCATAGGCCGCCCTCGTGGCCTAACGGATAAGGCATCGGTCTCCTAAACCGGGGATTGCGAGATCGAGTCCCGCCGAGGGAAAGCTGGGAAGATATTCTAATTATTTTGATCAATTTGCATTAGGACAAAAAGATTGCTTAAAGATGAAAAAATGTTTTAAATTTGAAGGCAGCCCTCGTGAGCTAACGGATAAGGCATCGGTCTCCTAAACCGGAGATTTCGGGTTCGAGGGTAAGCTGGGAAGCCATTCTGATTTTTTTTGGTCAATTTGCATTAGGACAAAAGAATTGCTCAAAGATGAAAAAATTGTTTAAATTCGAAGGCAGCCCTCGTGAGCTAACGGATAAGACATCGGTTTCCTAAACCGAGGATTGCGGGTTCGAGTCCCGTCGAGGGTAAACTGGGAAGCCATTCTGATTATTTTGATCAATTTGCATTAGGAAAAAAGGATTGCTTAAAGATGAAAAAATGTTTTAAATTTGAAGGCAGCCCTCGTGAGCTAACGGATAAGGTATCGGTCTCCTAAACCGGAGATTGCGGGTTCGAGGGCTGCCGAGGGTTAACTGGGAAGCCATTCTGATTATTTTGATCAATTTGCATTAGGAAAAAAGGATTGCTTAAAGATGAAAAAATGTTTTAAATTTGAAGGCAGCCCTCGTGGCCTAACGGATAAGGCATCGGTCTCCTAAACCGGGGATTGCGGGTTCGAGGATAAGTTGGGATGCCATTCTGATTATTTTAATCAATTTGCATTAGGACAAAAGGATTGCTTAAAGATGAAAAAATGTTTTAAATTAAAGGGCCGCCCTCGTGGCCTAACGGATAAGGAATCGGTCTCCTAAACCGGTGATTGCGGGTTCGAGTCCCGCCGAGGGTAAGCTGGGAAGCCATTCTAATTATTTTGATCAATTTGCATTAGGACAAAAGGATTGCTTAAAGATGAAAAAATGTTTTAAATTTGAAGGCAGCCCTCGTGAGCTAACGGATAAGGCATCGGTCTCCTAAACCGGAGATTGCGGGTTCGAGGGTAAGCTGGGAAGCCATTCTGATTTTTTTGGTCAATTTGCATTAGGACAAAAGAATTGCTCAAAGATGAAAAAATTGTTTAAACTCGGAGGCCGCCCTCGTGGCCTAACGGATAAGGCATCGGTCTCCTAAACCGGGGATTGCGGGTTCGAGGGTAAGCTGGGAAGCCATTCTGATTATTTTGATCAATTTGCATTAGAAAAAAAGGAATGCTTAGAGTTGAAAAAATGTTTTAAATTTGAAGGCAACTCTCGTGGCCTAACAGATAAGGCATCGGTCTCCTAAACCGGGGATTGCGGGTTCGAGTCCCGCCGAGGGTGAGTTGGGAAGCCATTCTGATTATTTTGATCAATTTGCATTAGGACAAAAGGATTGCTTAAAGATGAAAAAATGTTTTAAATTCGAACGCCGCCCTCGTGGCCTAACGGATAAGGCATCGGTCTCCTAAACCGGGGATTGCGGGTTCGAGTCCCGCCGAGGGTAAGTTGGGAAGCCATTCTGATTATTTTGATCAATTTGCATTAGGACAAAAGAATTGCTCAAAGATGAAAAAATTGTTTAAATTCGAAGGCCGCCCTCGTGGCCTAACGGATAACCCATCGGTCTCCTAAACCGGAGATTGCGGGTCCGAGGGTAAGCTGGGAAGCCATTCTGATTATTTTGATCAATTTGCATTAGAAAAAAAGGAATGCTTAAAGTTGAAAAAATGTTTTAAATTTGAAGGCAGCCCTCGTGGCCTAACAGATAAGGCATCGGTCTCCTAAACCGGGGATTGCGGGTTCGAGGGTAAGCTGGGAAGCCATTCTGATTATTTTGATCAATTTGCATTAGGAAAAAAGAATTGCTTAAAGATGAAAAAATGTATTAAATTTCTAGGCAGCCCTCGTGGCCTAACGGATAAGGCATCGGTCTCCTAAACCTGCGATTGCGGGTTCGATGGTTAGCTGGGAAACCATTCTGATTTTTTTTGGTCAATTTGCATTAGGACAAAACAATTGCTCAAAGATGAAAAAATTGTTTAAATTCGAAGGCCGCTCTCGTGGCCTAACGGATAACCCATCGGTCTCCTAAACCGGAGATTGCGGGTCCGAGGGTAAGCTGGGAAGCCATTCTGATTATTTTGATCAATTTGCATTAGAAAAAAAGGAATGCTTAAAGTTGAAAAAATGTTTTAAATTTGAAGGCAGCCCTCGTGGCCTAACAGATAAGGCATCGGTCTCCTAAACCGGGGATTGCGGGTTCGAGGGTAAGCTGGGAAGCCATTCTGATTATTTTGATCAATTTGCATTAGGAAAAAAGGATTGCTTAAAGATGAAAAAATGTTTTAAATTAAAAGGCAGCCCTCGTGGCCTCACGGATAAGGCATCGGTCTCCTAAACCGGGGATTGCGGGTTTGAGTCCCGCCGAGGATAAGCTGGGATGTCATTCTGATTAATTTAATCAATTTGCATTAGGACAAAAGGATTGCTTAAAGATGAAAAATGTTTTAAATTCGAACGCCGCCCTCGTGGCCTAACAGATAAGGCATCGGTCTCCTAAACCGGGGATTGCGGGTTCGAGGGTAAGCTGGGAAGCCATTCTGATTTTTTTGGTCAATTTGCATTAGGACAAAAGAATTGCTCAAAGATGAAAAAATTGTTTAAATTCATAGGCCGCCCTCGTGGCCTAACGGATAAGGAATCGGTCTCCTAAACCGGTGATTGCGGGTTCGAGTCCCGCCGAGGGTAAGCTGGGAAGCCATTCTAATTATTTTGATCAATTTGCATTAGGACAAAAGGATTGCTTAAAGATGAAAAAATGTTTTAAATTTGAAGGCAGCCCTCGTGAGCTAACGGATAAGGCATCGGTCTCCTAAACCGGAGATTGCGGGTTCGAGGGTAAGCTGGGAAGCCATTCTGATTTTTTTGGTCAATTTGCATTAGGACAAAAGAATTGCTCAAAGATAAAAAAATTGTTTAAATTCGGAGGCCGCCCTCGTGGCCTAACGGATAAGGCATCGGTCTCCTAAACCGGGGATTGCGGGTCCGAGGGTAAGCTGGGAAGCCATTCTGATTATTTTGATCAATTTGCATTAGAAAAGAAGGAATGCTTAAAGTTGAAAAAATGTTTTAAATTGGAAGGCTTCCCTCGTGGCCTAACAGATAAGGCATCGGTCTCCTAAACCGGGGATTGCGGGTTCGAGGCTAAGCTGGGAAGCCATTCTGATTTTTTTGGTCAATTTGCATTAGGACAAAAGAATTGCTCAAAGATGAAAAAATTGTTTAAGTTCGTAGGCCGCCCTCGTGGCCTAACGGATAAGGCATCGGTCTCCTAAACCTGCGATTGCGGGTTCGATGGTTAGATGGGAAGCCATTCTGATTTTTTTGGTCAATTTGCATTAGGACAAAAGAATTGCTTAAAGATGAAAAAATGTTTTAAATTAAAAGGCAGCCCTCGTGGCCTCACGGATAAGGCATCGGTCTCCTAAACCGGGGATTGCGGGTTTGAGTCCCGCCGAGGATAAGCTGGGATGTCATTCTGATTATTTTAATCAATTTGCATTAGGACAAAAGGATTGCTTAAAGATGAAAAACTGTTTTAAATTCGAACGCCGCCCTCGTGGCCTAACGGATAAGGCATCGGTCTCCTAAACCGGGGATTGCGGGTTCGAGTCCCGCCGAGGGTAAGCTGGGAAGATATTCTAATTATTTTGATCAATTTGCATTAGGACAAAAAGATTGCTTAAAGATGAAAAAATGTTTTAAATTTGAAGGCAGCCCTCGTGGCCTAACGGATAAGGCATCGGTCTCCTAAACCGGGGATTGCGGGTCCGAGGGTAAGCTGGGAAGCCATTCTGATTATTTTGATCAATTTGCATTAGAAAAAAAGGAATGCTTAAATTTGAAAAAATGTTTTAAATTTGAAGGCAACCCTAGTGGCCTCACGGATAAGGCATCGGTCTCCTAAACCGGAGATTGCGGGTTCGCTGGGAAGCCATTCTGATTTTTTTTAAAAATTTGCATTAGGACAAATGAATTGCTCAAAGATGAAAAAATTGTTTAATTTCAAAGCCCGCTCTCGTGACCTAACGGATAAGGCATCGGTCTCCTAAACCGGGGATTGCGGGTTCGAGTCCCGCCGAGGGTAAACTGGGAAGCCATTCTGATTATTTTGATCAATTTGCATTAGGACAAAAGGATTGCATAAAGATGAAAAAATGTTTTAAATTTGAAGGCAGCCCTCGTGAGCTAACGGATAAGGTATCGGTCTCCTAAACCGGAGATTGCGGGTTCGAGTGCTGCCGAGGGTTAACTGGGAAGCCATTCTGATTATTTTGATCAATTTGCATTAGGAAAAAAGGATTGCTTAAAGATGAAAAAATGTTTTAAATTTGAAGGCAGCTCTCGTGGCCTAACAGATAAGGCATCGGTCTCCTAAACCGGGGATTGCGGGTTCGAGGGTAAGCTGGGAAGCCATTCTGATTATTTTAATCAATTTGCATTAGGACAAAAGGATTGCTCAAAGATGAAAAAATTGTTTAAATTCATAGGCCGCCCTCGTGGCCTAACGGATAAGGCATCGGTCTCCTAAACCGGGGATTGCGGGTTCGAGTCCCGCCGAGGGTAAGCTGGGAAGATATTCTAATTATTTTGATCAATTTGCATTAGGACAAAAAGATTGCTTAAAGATGAAAAAATGTTTTAAGTTTGAAGGCAGCCCTCGTGGCCTAACGGATAAGGCATCGGTCTCCTAAACCGGGGATTGCGGGTCAGAGGGTAAGCTGGGAAGCCATTCTGATTATTTTGATCAATTTGCATTAGAAAAAAAGGAATGCTTAAATTTGAAAAAATGTTTTAAATTTGAAGGCAGCCCTCGTGGCCTAACGGATAAGGCATCGGTCTCCTAAACCGGGGATTTCGAGTTCGAGTCCCGCCGAGGGTAAGCTGGGAAGATATTCTAATTATTTTGATCAATTTGCATTAGGACAAAAGAATTGCTCAAAGATGAAAAAATTGTTTAAATTCATAGGCCGCCCTCGTGGCCTAACGGATAAGGCATCGGTCTCCTAAACCGGGGATTGCGGGTCCGAGGGTAAGCTGGGAAGCCATTCTGATCATTTTGATCAATTTGCATTAGAAAAAAAGGAATGCTTAAAGTTGAAAAAATGTTTTTAAATTTGAAGGCAGCCCTCGTGGCCTAACGGATAAGGCATCGGTCTCCTGAACCGGGGATTGCGAGTTCGAGTCCCGCCGAGGGAAAGCTGGGAAGATATTCTAATTATTTTGATCAATTTGCATTAGGACAAAAAGATTGCTTAAAGATGAAAAAATGTTTTAAATTTGAAGGCAGCCCTCGTGAGCTAACGGATAAGGCATCGGTCTCCTAAACCGGAGATTTCGGGTTCGAGGGTAAGCTGGGAAGCCATTCTGATTTTTTTGGTCAATTTGCATTAGGACAAAAGAATTGCTCAAAGATGAAAAAATTGTTTAAATTCGGAGGCCGCCCTCGTGTCCTAACGGATAAGGCATCGGTCTCCTAATCCGGGGATTGCGGGTTCGAGGGTAAGCTGGGAAGCCATTCTGATTATTTTGATCAATTTGCATTAGAAAAAAAGAAATGCTTAGAGTTGAAAAAATGTTTTAAATTTGAAGGCAGCCCTCGTGCCCTAACGGATAAGGCATCGGTCTCCTAAACCTGCGATTGCGGGTTCGATGGTTAGCTGGGAAGCCATTCTGATTTTTTTGGTCAATTTGCATTAGGACAAAAGAATTGCTCAAAGATGAAAAAATTGTTTAAATTCATAGGCCGCCCTCGTGGCGTAACGGATAAGGCATCGGTCTCCTAAACCGGGGATTGCGGGTTCGAGTCCCGCCGAGGGTAAGCTGGGAAGATATTCTAATTATTTTGATCAATTTGCATTAGGACAAAAAGATTGCTTAAAGATGAAAAAATGTTTTAAATTAAAAGGCAGCCCTCGTGGCCTCACGGATAAGGCATCGGTCTCCTAAACCGGAGATTGCGGGTTCGAGGGTAAGCTGGGAAGCCATTCTGATTTTTTTGGTCAATTTGCATTAGGACAAAAGAATTGCTTAAAGATGAAAAAATGTTTTAAATTAAAAGGCAGCCCTCGTGGCCTCACGGATAAGGCATCGGTCTCCTAAACCGGGGATTGCGGGTTTGAGTCCCGCCGAGGATAAGCTGGGATGTCATTCTGATTATTTTAATCAATTTGCATTAGGACAAAAGGATTGCTTAAAGATGAAAAAATGTTTTAAATTCGAACGCCGCTCTCGTGGCCTAACGGATAAGGCATCGGTCTCCTAAACCGGGGATTGCGGGTTCGAGTCCCGCCGAGGGTAAACTGGGAAACCATTCAGATTATTTTGATCAATTTGCATTAGGACAAAAGGATTGCATAAAGATGAAAAAATGTTTTAAATTTGAAGGCAGCCCTCGTGAGCTAACGGATAAGGTATCGGTCTTCTAAACCGGAGATTGCGGGTTCGAGTGCTGCCGAGGGTTAACTGGGAAGCCATTCTGATTATTTTAATCAATTTGCATTAGGACAAAAGGATTGCTCAAAGATGAAAAAATTGTTTAAATTCATAGGCCGCCCTCGTGGCCTAACGGATAAGGCATCGGTCTCCTAAACCGGGGATTGCGGGTTCGAGTCCCGCCGAGGGTAAGCTGGGAAGATATTCTAATTATTTTGATCAATTTGCATTAGGACAAAAAGATTGCTTAAAGATGAAAAAATGTTTTAAATTTGAAGGCAGCCCTCGTGGCCTAACGGATAAGGCATCGGTCTCCTACACCGGGGATTGCGGGTCCGAGGGTAAGCTGGGAAGCCATTCTGATTATTTTGATCAATTTGCATTAGAAAAAAAGGAATGCTTAAATTTGAAAAAATGTTTTAAATTTGAAGGCAGCCCTCGTGGCCTAACGGATAAGGCATCGGTCTCCTAAACCGGGGATTGCGAGTTCGAGTCCCGCCGAGGGTAAGCTGGGAAGATATTCTAATTATTTTGATCAATTTGCATTAGGACAAAAGAATTGCTCAAAGATGAAAAAATTGTTTAAATTCATAGGCCGCCCTCGTGGCCTAACGGATAAGGCATCGGTCTCCTAAACCGGGGATTGCGGGTCCGAGGGTAAGTTGGGAAGCCATTCTGATTATTTTGATCAATTTGCATTAGGAAAAAAGGAATGCTTAAAGTAGAAATAATGTTTTTAAATTTAGAGGCAGCCCTCGTGGCCTAACGGATAAGGCATCGGTCTCCTAAACCGGAGATTTCGGGTTCGAGGGTAAGCTGGGAAGCCATTCTGATTTTTTTGGTCAATTTGCATTAGGACAAAAGAATTGCTCAAAGATGAAAAAATTGTTTAAATTCGGAGGCCGCCCTCGTGGCCTAACGGATAAGGCATCGGTCTCCTAAACAGGGGATTGCGGGTTCGAGGGTAAGCTGGGAAGCCATTCTGATTATTTTGATCAATTTGCATTAGAAAAAAAGAAATGCTTAGAGTTGAAAAAATGTTTTAAATTTGAAGGCAGCCCTCGTGCCCTAACAGATAAGGCATCGGTCTCCTAAACCGGGGATTGCGGGTTCGAGGGTAAGCTGGGAAGCCATTCTGATTTTTTTGGTCAATTTGCATTAGGACAAAAGAATTGCTCAAAGATGAAAAAATTGTTTAAATTCATAGGCCGCCCTCGTGGCCTAACGGATGAGGCATCGGTCTCCTAAACCGGTGATTGCGGGTTCGAGTCCCGCCGAGGGTAAGCTGGGAAGCCATTCTAATTATTTTGATCAATTTGCATTAGGACAAAAGGATTGCTTAAAGATGAAAAAATGTTTTAAATTTGAAGGCAGCCCTCGTGAGCTAACGGATAAGGCATCGGTCTCCTAAACCGGAGATTGCGGGTTCGAGGGTAAGCTGGGAAGCCATTCTGATTTTTTTGGTCAATTTGCATTAGGACAAAAGAATTGCTTAAAGATGAAAAAATGTTTTAAATTAAAAGGCAGCCCTCGTGGCCTCACGGATAAGGCATCGGTCTCCTAAACCGGGGATTGCGGGTTTGAGTCCCGCCGAGGATAAGCTGGGATGTCATTCTGATTATTTGAATCAATTTGCATTAGGACAAAAGGATTGCTTAAAGATGAAAAAATGTTTTAAATTCGAACGCCACCCTCGTGGCCTAACGGATAAGGCATCGGTCTCCTAAACCGGGGATTGCGGGTTCGAGTCCCGCCGAGGGTAAGCTGGGAAGATATTCTAATTATTTTGATCAATTTGCATTAGGACAAAAAGATTGCTTAAAGATGAAAAAATGTTTTAAATTTGAAGGCAGCCCTCGTGGCCTAACGGATAAGGCATCGGTCTCCTAAATCGGGGATTGCGGGTCCGAGGGTAAGCTGGGAAGCCATTCTGATTATTTTGATCAATTTGCATTAGAAAAAAAGGAATGCTTAAATTTGAAAAAATGTTTTAAATTTGAAGGCAGCCCTAGTGGCCTCACGGATAAGGCATCGGTCTCCTAAACCGGAGATTGCGGGTTCGCTGGGAAGCCATTCTGATTTTTTTTAAAAATTTGCATTAGGACAAATGAGTTGCTCAAAGATGAAAAAATTGTTTAATTTCAAAGCCCGCTCTCGCGGCCTAACGGATAAGGCATCGGTCTCCTAAACCGGGGATTGCGGGTTCGAGTCCCGCCGAGGGTAAACTGGGAAGCCATTCTGATTATTTTGATCAATTTGCTCTAGGAAAAAAGGATTGCTTAAAGATGAAAAAATGTTTTAAATTTGAAGGCAGCTCTCGTGGCCTAACAGATAAGGCATCGGTCTCCTAAACCGGGGATTGCGGGTTCGAGGGTAAGCTGGGAAGCCATTGTGATTATTTTAATCAATTTGCATTAGGACAAAAGGATTGCTCAAAGATGAAAAAATTGTTTAAATTCATAGGCCGCCCTCGTGGCCTAACGGATAAGGCATCGGTCTCCTACACCGGGGATTGCGAGTTCGAGTCCCGCCGAGGGTAAGCTGGGAAGATATTCTAATTATTTTGATCAATTTGCATTAGGACAAAAAGATTGCTTAAAGATGAAAAAATGTTTTAAATTTGAAGGCAGCCCTCGTGAGCTAACGGATAAGGCATCGGTCTCCTAAACCGGAGATATCGGTTTCGAGGGTAAGCTGGGAAGCCATTCTGATTTTTTTGGTCAATTTGCATTAGGACAAAAGAATTGCTCAAAGATGAAAAAATTGTTTAAATTCGGAGGCCGCCTCGTGGCCTAACGGATAAGGCATCGGTCTCCTTAACCGGGGATTGCGGGTTCGAGGGTAAGCTGGGAAGCCATTCTGATTATTTTGATCAATTTGCATTAGAAAAAAAGAAATGCTTAGAGTTGAAAAAATGTTTTAAATTTGAAGGCAGCTCTCGTGGCCTAACAGATAAGGCATCGGTCTCCTAAACCGGGGATTGCGGGTTTGAGTCCCGCCGAGGATAAGCTGGGATGTCATTCTGATTAATTTAATCAATTTGCATTAGGACAAAAGGATTGCTTAAAGATGAAAAATGTTTTAAATTCGAACGCCGCCCTCGTGGCCTAACGGATAAGGCATCCGTCTCCTAAACCGGGGATTGCGGGTCCGAGGGTAAGCTGGGAAGCCATTCTGATTATTTTGATCAATTTGCATTAGAAAAAAAGGAATGCTTAAAGTTGAAAAAATGTTTTAAATTTGAAGGCAGCCCTCGTGCCCTAACAGATAAGGCATCGGTCTCCTAAACCGGGGATTGCGATTGGTCAATTTGCATTAGGACAAAAGAATTGCTCAAAGATGAAAAAATTGTTTAAATTCATAGGCCGCCCTCGTGGCCTAACGGATAAGGCATCGGTCTCCTAAACCGGTGATTGCGGGTTCGAGTCCCGCCGAGGGTAAGCTGGGAAGCCATTATTTTGATCAATTTGCATTAGGACAAAAGGATTGCTTAAAGATGAAAAAATGTTTTAAATTTGAAGGCAGCCCTCGTGGCCTAACAGATAAGGCATCGGTCTCCTAAACCGGGGATTGCGGGTTCGAGGGTAAGCTGGGAAGCCATTCTGATTATTTTAATCAATTTGCATTAGGACAAAAGGATTGCTTAAAGATGAAAAAATGTTTTAAATTCCAACGCCGCCCTCGTGGCCTAACGGATAAGGCATCGGTCTCCTAAACCGGGGATTGAGGGTTCGAGTCCCGCCGAGGGTAAGTTGGGAAGCCATTCTGATTATTTTGATCAATTTGCATTAGGACAAAAGGATTGCTTAAAGATGAAAAAATTGTTTAAATTCGAAGGCCGCCCTCGTGGCCTAACGGATAACCCATCGGTCTCCTAAACCGGAGATTGCGGGTCCGAGGGTAAGCTGGGAAGCCATTCTGATTATTTTGATCAATTTGCATTAGACAAAAAGGAATGCTTAAAGTTGAAAAAATGTTTTAAATTTGAAGGCAGCCCTCGTGGCCTAACAGATAAGGCATCGGTCTCCTAAACCGGGGATTGCGGGTTCGAGGGTAAGCTGGGAAGCCATTCTGATTATTTTGATCAATTTGCATTAGGAAAAAAGAATTGCTTAAAGATGAAAAAATGTATTAAATTTCTAGGCAGCCCTCGTGGCCTAACGGATAAGGCATCGGTTTCCTAAACCTGCGATTGCGGGTTCGATGGTTAGCTGGGAAACCATTCTGATTTTTTTTGGTCAATTTGCATTAGGACAAAAGAATTGCTCAAAGATGAAAAAATTGTTTAAATTCGTAGGCCGCCCTCGTGGCCTAACGGATAAGGCATCGGTCTCCTAAACCGGGGATTGCGGGTTCGAGGGTAAGCTGGGAAGCCATTCTGATTATTTTGATCAATTTGCATTAGAAAAAAAGGAATGCTTAGAGTTGAAAAAATGTTTTAAATTTGAAGGCAGCTCTCGTGGCCTAACAGATAAGGCATCGGTCTCCTAAACCGGGGATTGCGGGTTCGAGGGTAAGCTGGGAAGCCATTCTGATTATTTTGATCAATTTGCATTAGGAAAAAAGGATTGCTTAAAGATGAAAAAATGTTTTAAATTAAAAGGCAGCCCTCGTGGCCTCACGGATAAGGCATCGGTCTCCTAAACCGGGGATTGCGGGTTTGAGTCCCGCCGAGGATAAGCTGGGATGTCATTCTGATTAATTTAATCAATTTGCATTAGGACAAAAGGATTGCTTAAAGATGAAAAATGTTTTAAATTCGAACGCCGCCCTCGTGGCCTAACGGATAAGGCATCCGTCTCCTAAACCGGGGATTGCGGGTCCGAGGGTAAGCTGGGAAGCCATTCTGATTATTTTGATCAATTTGCATTAGAAAAAAAGGAATGCTTAAAGTTGAAAAAATGTTTTAAATTTGAAGGCAGCCCTCGTGCCCTAACAGATAAGGCATCGGTCTCCTAAACCGGGGATTGCGGGTTCGAGGGTAAGCTGGGAAGCCATTCTGATTTTTTTGGTCAATTTGCATTAGGACAAAAGAATTGCTCAAAGATGAAAAAATTGTTTAAATTCATAGGCCGCCCTCGTGGCCTAACGGATAAGGCATCGGTCTCCTAAACCGGTGATTGCGGGTTCGAGTCCCGCCGAGGGTAAGCTGGGAAGCCATTCTAATTATTTTGATCAATTTGCATTAGGACAAAAGGATTGCTTAAAGATGAAAAAATGTTTTAAATTTGAAGGCAGCCCTCGTGGCCTAACAGATAAGGCATCGGTCTCCTAAACCGGGGATTGCGGGTTCGAGGGTAAGCTGGGAAGCCATTCTGATTATTTTAATCAATTTGCATTAGGACAAAAGGATTGCTTAAAGATGAAAAAATGTTTTAAATTCGAACGCCACCCTCGTGGCCTAACGGATAAGGCATCGGTCTCCTAAACCGGGGATTGCGGGTTCGAGTCCCGCCGAGGGTAAGTTGGGAAGCCATTCTGATTATTTTGATCAATTTGCATTAGGACAAAAGGATTGCTTAAAGATGAAAAAATGTTTTAAATTTGAAGGCAGCCCTCGTGAGCTAACGGATAAGGCATCGGTCTCCTAAACCGGAGATTGCGGGTTCGAGGGTAAGCTGGGAAGCCATTCTGATTTTTTTGGTCAATTTGCATTAGGACAAAAGAATTGCTCAAAGATGAAAAAATTGTTTAAATTCGTAGGCCGCCCTCGTGGCCTAACGGATAAGGCATCGGTCTCCTAAACCGGGGATTGCGGGTTCGAGGGTAAGCTGGGAAGCCATTCTGATTATTTTGATCAATTTGCATTAGAAAAAAAGGAATGCTTAGAGTTGAAAAAATGTTTTAAATTTGAAGGCAGCTCTCGTGGCCTAACAGATAAGGCATCGGTCTCCTAAACCGGGGATTGCGGGTTCGAGGGTAAGCTGGGAAGCCATTCTGATTATTTTGATCAATTTGCATTAGGAAAAAAGGATTGCTTAAAGATGAAAAAATGTTTTAAATTAAAAGGCAGCCCTCGTGGCCTCACGGATAAGGCATCGGTCTCCTAAACCGGGGATTGCGGGTTTGAGTCCCGCCGAGGATAAGCTGGGATGTCATTCTGATTAATTTAATCAATTTGCATTAGGACAAAAGGATTGCTTAAAGATGAAAAATGTTTTAAATTCGAACGCCGCCCTCGTGGCCTAACGGATAAGGCATCCGTCTCCTAAACCGGGGATTGCGGGTCCGAGGGTAAGCTGGGAAGCCATTCTGATTATTTTGATCAATTTGCATTAGAAAAAAAGGAATGCTTAAAGTTGAAAAAATGTTTTAAATATGAAGGCAGCCCTCGTGCCCTAACAGATAAGGCATCGGTCTCCTAAACCGGGGATTGCGATTGGTCAATTTGCATTAGGACAAAAGAATTGCTCAAAGATGAAAAAATTGTTTAAATTCATAGGCCGCCCTCGTGGCCTAACGGATAAGGCATCGGTCTCCTAAACCGGTGATTGCGGGTTCGAGTCCCGCCGAGGGTAAGCTGGGAAGCCATTATTTTGATCAATTTGCATTAGGACAAAAGGATTGCTTAAAGATGAAAAAATGTTTTAAATTTGAAGGCAGCCCTCGTGGCCTAACAGATAAGGCATCGGTCTCCTAAACCGGGGATTGCGGGTTCGAGGGTAAGCTGGGAAGCCATTCTGATTATTTTAATCAATTTGCATTAGGACAAAAGGATTGCTTAAAGATGAAAAAATGTTTTAAATTCGAACGCCGCCCTCGTGGCCTAACGGATAAGGCATCGGTCTCCTAAACCGGGGATTGCGGGTTCGAGTCCCGCCGAGGGTAAGTTGGGAAGCCATTCTGATTATTTTGATCAATTTGCATTAGGACAAAAGGATTGCTTAAAGATGAAAAAATGTTTTAAATTTGAAGGCAGCCCTCGTGAGCTAACGGATAAGGCATCGGTCTCCTAAACCGGAGATTGCGGGTTCGAGGGTAAGCTGGGAAGCCATTCTGATTTTTTTGGTCAATTTGCATTAGGACAAAAGAATTGCTCAAAGATGAAAAAATTGTTTAAATTCGAAGGCCGCCCTCGTGGCCTAACGGATAACCCATCGGTCTCCTAAACCGGAGATTGCGGGTCCGAGGGTAAGCTGGGAAGCCATTCTGATTATTTTGATCAATTTGCATTAGGAAAAAAGAATTGCTTAAAGATGAAAAAATGTATTAAATTTCTAGGCAGCCCTCGTGGCCTAACGGATAAGGCATCGGTCTCCTAAACCTGCGATTGCGGGTTCGATGGTTAGCTGGGAAACCATTCTGATTTTTTTTGGTCAATTTGCATTAGGACAAAAGAATTGCTCAAAGATGAAAAAATTGTTTAAATTCGGAGGCCGCCCTCGTGGCCTAACGGATAAGGCATCGGTCTCCTAAACCGGGGATTGCGGGTTCGAGGGTAAGCTGGGAAGCCATTCTGATTATTTTGATCAATTTGCATTAGAAAAAAAGGAATGCTTAGAGTTGAAAAAATGTTTTAAATTTGAAGGCAGCTCTCGTGGCCTAACAGATAAGGCATCGGTCTCCTAAACCGGGGATTGCGGGTTCGAGGGTAAGCTGGGAAGCCATTCTGATTATTTTGATCAATTTGCATTAGGAAAAAAGGATTGCTTAAAGATGAAAAAATGTTTTAAATTAAAAGGCAGCCCTCGTGGCCTCACGGATAAGGCATCGGTCTCCTAAACCGGGGATTGCGGGTTTGAGTCCCGCCGAGGATAAGCTGGGATGTCATTCTGATTAATTTAATCAATTTGCATTAGGACAAAAGGATTGCTTAAAGATGAAAAATGTTTTAAATTCGAACGCCGCCCTCGTGGCCTAACGGATAAGGCATCCGTCTCCTAAACCGGGGATTGCGGGTCCGAGGGTAAGCTGGGAAGCCATTCTGATTATTTTGATCAATTTGCATTAGAAAAAAAGGAATGCTTAAAGTTGAAAAAATGTTTTAAATTTGAAGGCAGCCCTCGTGCCCTAACAGATAAGGCATCGGTCTCCTAAACCGGGGATTGCGGGTTCGAGGGTAAGCTGGGAAGCCATTCTGATTTTTTTGGTCAATTTGCATTAGGACAAAAGAATTGCTCAAAGATGAAAAAATTGTTTAAATTCATAGGCCGCCCTCGTGGCCTAACGGATAAGGCATCGGTCTCCTAAACCGGTGATTGCGGGTTCGAGTCCCGCCGAGGGTAAGCTGGGAAGCCATTCTAATTATTTTGATCAATTTGCATTAGGACAAAAGGATTGCTTAAAGATGAAAAAATGTTTTAAATTTGAAGGCAGCCCTCGTGGCCTAACAGATAAGGCATCGGTCTCCTAAACCGGGGATTGCGGGTTCGAGGGTAAGCTGGGAAGCCATTCTGATTATTTTAATCAATTTGCATTAGGACAAAAGGATTGCTTAAAGATGAAAAAATGTTTTAAATTCGAACGCCGCCCTCGTGGCCTAACGGATAAGGCATCGGTCTCCTAAACCGGGGATTGCGGGTTCGAGTCCCGCCGAGGGTAAGCTGGAAAGCCAATCTGATTCTTTTGATCAATTTGCATTAGGAAAAAAGGATTGCTTAAAGATGAAAAAATGTTTTAAATTTGAAGGCAGCCCTCGTGAGCTAACGGATAAGGCATCGGTCTCCTAAACCGGAGATTGCGGGTTCGAGGGTAAGCTGGGAAGCCATTCTGATTTTTTTGGTCAATTTGCATTAGGACAAAAGAATTGCTCAAAGATGAAAAAATTGTTTAAATTCGAAGGCCGCCCTCGTGGCCTAACGGATAACCCATCGGTCTCCTAAACCGGAGATTGCGGGTCCGAGGGTAAGCTGGGAAGCCATTCTGATTATTTTGATCAATTTGCATTAGACAAAAAGGAATGCTTAAAGTTGAAAAAATGTTTTAAATTTGAAGGCAGCCCTCGTGGCCTAACAGATAAGGCATCGGTCTCCTAAACCGGGGATTGCGGGTTCGAGGGTAAGCTGGGAAGCCATTCTGGTTATTTTGATCAATTTGCATTAGGAAAAAAGAATTGCTTAAAGATGAAAAAATGTATTAAATTTCTAGGCAGCCCTCGTGGCCTAACGGATAAGGCATCGGTCTCCTAAACCTGCGATTGCGGGTTCGATGGTTAGCTGGGAAACCATTCTGATTTTTTTTGGTCAATTTGCATTAGGACAAAAGAATTGCTCAAAGATGAAAAAATTGTTTAAATTCGTAGGCCGCCCTCGTGGCCTAACAGATAAGGCATCGGTCTCCTAAACCGGGGATTGCGGGTTCGAGGGTAAGCTGGGAAGCCATTCTGATTATTTTGATCAATTTGCATTAGGAAAAAAGGATTGCTTAAAGATGAAAAAATGTTTTAAATTAAAAGGCAGCCCTCGTGGCCTCACGGATAAGGCATCGGTCTCCTAAACCGGGGATTGCGGGTTTGAGTCCCGCCGAGGATAAGCTGGGATGTCATTCTGATTAATTTAATCAATTTGCATTAGGACAAAAGGATTGCTTAAAGATGAAAAATGTTTTAAATTCGAACGCCGCCCTCGTGGCCTAACGGATAAGGCATCCGTCTCCTAAACCGGGGATTGCGGGTCCGAGGGTAAGCTGGGAAGCCATTCTGATTATTTTGATCAATTTGCATTAGAAAAAAAGGAATGCTTAAAGTTGAAAAAATGTTTTAAATTTGAAGGCAGCCCTCGTGCCCTAACAGATAAGGCATCGGTCTCCTAAACCGGGGATTGCGGGTTCGAGGGTAAGCTGGGAAGCCATTCTGATTTTTTTGGTCAATTTGCATTAGGACAAAAGAATTGCTCAAAGATGAAAAAATTGTTTAAATTCATAGGCCGCCCTCGTGGCCTAACGGATAAGGCATCGGTGTCCTAAACCGGTGATTGCGGGATCGAGTCCCGCCGAGGGTAAGCTGGGAAGACATTCTAATTATTTTGATCAATTTACATTAGGACAAAAGGATTGCTTAAAGATGAAAAAATGTTTTAAATTTGAAGGCAGCCGTCGTGAGCTAACGGATAAGGCATCGGTCTCCTAAACCGGAGATTGCGGGTTCGAGGGTAAGCTGGGAAGCCATTCTGATTTTTTTGGTCAATTTGCATTAGGACAAAAGAATTGCTCAAAGATAAAAAAATTGTTTAAATTCGGAGGCCGCCCTCGTGGCCTAACGGATAAGGCATCGGTCTCCTAAACCGGGGATTGCGGGTCCGAGGGTAAGCTGGGAAGCCATTCTGATTATTTTGATCAATTTGCATTAGAAAAGAAGGAATGCTTAAAGTTGAAAAAATGTTTTAAATTGGAAGGCTTCCCTCGTGGCCTAACAGATAAGACATCGGTCTCCTAACCGGGGATTGCGGGTTCGAGGGTAAGCTGGGAAGCCATTCTGATTTTTTTGGTCAATTTGCATTAGGACAAAAGAATTGCTCAAAGATGAAAAAATTGTTTAAGTTCGTAGGCCGCCCTCGTGGCCTAACGGATAAGGCATCGGTCTCCTAAACCTGCGATTGCGGGTTCGATGGTTAGCTGGGAAGCCATTCTGATTTTTTTGGTCAATTTGCATTAGGACAAAAGAATTGCTCAAAGATGAAAAAATTGTTTAAATTCATAGGCCGCCCTCGTGGCCTAACGGATAAGGCATCGGTCTCCTAAACCGGGAATTGCGGGTTCGAGTCCCGCCGAGGGTAAGCTGGGAAGATATTCTAATTATTTTGATCAATTTGCATTAGGACAAAAAGATTGCTTAAAGATGAAAAAATGTTTTAAATTTGAAGGCAGCCCTCGTGAGCTAACGGATAAGGCATCGGTCTCCTAAACCGGAGATTGCGGGTTCGAGGGTAAGCTGGGAAGCCATTCTGATTTTTTTGGTCAATTTGCATTAGGACAAAAGAATTGCTTAAAGATGAAAGAATGTTTTAAATTAAAAGGCAGCCCTCGTGGCCTCACGGATAAGGCATCGATCTCCTAAACCGGGGATTGCGGGTTTGAGTCCCGCCGAGGATAAGCTGGGATGTCATTCTGATTATTTTAATCAATTTGCATTAGGACAAAAGGATTGCTTAAAGATGAAAAAATGTTTTAAATTTGAACGCCGCCCTCGTGGCCTAACGGATAAGGCATCGGTCTCCTAAACCGGGGATTGCGGGTTCGAGTCCCGCCGAGGGTAAGCTGGGAAGATATTCTAATTATTTTGATCAATTTGCATTAGGACAAAAAGATTGCTTAAAGATGAAAAAATGTTTTAAATTTGAAGGCAGCCCTCGTGGCCTAACGGATAAGGCATCGGTCTCCTAAACCGGGGATTGCGGGTCGGAGGGTAAGCTGGGAAGCCATTCTGATTATTTTGATCAATTTGCATTAGAAAAAAAGGAATGCTTAAATTTGAAAAAATGTTTTAAATTTGAAGGCAGCCCTCGTGGCCTAACGGATAAGGCATCGGTCTCCTAAACCGGAGATTGCGGGTTCGAGGGTAAGCTGGGAAGCCATTCTGATTTTTTTGGTCAATTTGCATTAGGACAAAAGAATTGCTCAAAGATGAAAAAATTGTTTAAATTCGGAGGCCGCCCTCGTGGCCTAACGGATAAGGCATCGGTCTCCTAAACCGGGGATTGCGAGTTCGAGTCCCGCCGACGGTAAGCTGGGAAGATATTCTAATTATTTTGATCAATTTGCATTAGGACAAAAAGATTGCTTAAAGATGAAAAAATGTTTTAAATTTGAAGGCAGCCCTCGTGAGCTAACGACTAAGGCATCGGTCTCCTAAACCGAAGATTGCGGGTTCGAGGGTAAGCTGGGAAGCCATTCTGATTTTTTTGGTCAATTTGCATTAGGACAAAAGAATTGCTCAAAGATGAAAAAATTGTTTAAATTCGGAGGCCGCCCTCGTGGCCTAACGGATAAGGCATCGGTCTCCTAAACCGGGGATTGCGGGTTCGAGGGTAAGCTGGGAAGCCATTCTGATTATTTTGATCAATTTGCATGAGAAAAAAAGGAATGCTTAGAGTTGAAAAAATGTTTTAAATTTGAAGGCAGCTCTCGTGGCCTAACAGATAAGGCATCGGTCTCCTAAACCGGGGATTGCGGGTTCGAGGGTAAGCTGGGAAGCCATTCTGATTATTTTAATCAATTTGCATTAGGACAAAAGGATTGCTTAAAGATGAAAAAATGTTTTAAACTCGAACGCCGCCCTCGTGGCCTAACGGATAAGGCATCGGTCTCCTAAACCGGGGATTGCGGGTTCGAGTCCCGCCGAGGGTAAGTTGGGAAGCCATTCTGATTATTTTGATCAATTTGCATTAGGACAAAAGGATTGCTTAAAGATGAAAAAATGTTTTAAATTTGAAGGCAGCCCTCGTGAGCTAACGGATAAGGCATCGGTCTCCTAAACCGGAGATTGCGGGTTCGAGGGTAAGCTGGGAAGCCATTCTGATTTTTTTGGTCAATTTGCATTAGGACAAAAGAATTGCTCAAAGATGAAATAATTGTTTAAATTCGAAGGCCGCCCTCGTGGCCTAACGGATAACCCATCGGTCTCCTAAACCGGAGATTGCGGGTCCGAGGGTAAGCTGGGAAGCCATTCTGATTATTTTGATCAATTTGCATTAGAAAAAAAGGAATGCTTAAAGTTGAAAAATTGTTTTAAATTTGAAGGCAGTCCTCGTGGCCTAACAGATAAGGCATCGGTCTCCTAAACCGGGGATTGCGGGTTCGAGGGTAAGCTGGGAAACCATTCTGATTATTTTGATCAATTTGCATTAGGAAAAAAGGATTGCTTAAAGATGAAAAAATGTTTTAAATTAAAAGGCAGCCCTCGTGGCCTCACGGATAAGGCATCGGTCTCCTAAACCGGGGATTGCGGGGTTGAGTCCCGCCGAGGATAAGCTGGGATGTCATTCTGATTAATTTAATCAATTTGCATTAGGACAAAAGGATTGCTTAAAGATGAAAAAATTGTTTAAATTCATAGGCCGCCCTCGTAGCCTAACGGATAAGGCATCGGTCTCCTAAACCGGTGATTGCGGGTTCGAGTCCCGCCGAGGGTAAGCTGGGAAGCCATTCTGATTATTTTGATCAATTTGCATTAGAAAAAAAGGAATGCTTAATGTTGAAAAAATGTTTTAAATTTGAAGGCAGCCCTCGTGAGCTAACGGATAAGGCATCGGTCTCCTAAACCGGAGATTGCGGGTTCGAGGGTAAGCTGGGAAGCCATTCTGATTTTTTTGGTCAATTTGCATTAGGACAAAAGAATTGCTCAAAGATAAAAAAATTGGTTAAATTCGGAGGCCGCCCTCGTGACCTAACGGATAAGTCATCGGTCTCCTAAACCGGGGATTGCGGGTCCGAGGGTAAGCTGGGAAGCCATTCTGATTATTTTGATCAATTTGCATTAGAAAAAAAGGAATGCTTAAAGTTGAAAAAATGTTTTAAATTGGAAGGCTTCCCTCGTGGTCTAACAGATAAGGCATCGGTCTCCTAAACCGGGGATTGCGGGTTCGAGGGTAAGCTGGGAAGCCATTCTGATTTTTTTATTCAATTTGCATTAGGCCAAAAGAATTGCTCAAAGATGAAAAAATTGTTTAAGTTCGTAGGCCGCCCTCGTGGCCTAACGGATAAGGCATCGGTCTCCTAAACCTGCGATTGCGGGTTCGATGGTTAGCTGGGAAGCCATTCTGATTTTTTTGGTCAATTTGCATTAGGACAAAAGAATTGCTCAAAGATGAAAAAATTGTTTAAATTCATAGGCCGCCCTCGTGGCCTAACGGATAAGGCATCGGTGTCCTAAACCGGTGATTGCGGGATCGAGTCCCGCCGAGGGTAAGCTGGGAAGACATTCTAATTATTTTGATCAATTTACATCAGGACAAAAGGATTGCTTAAAGATGAAAAAATGTTTTAAATTTGAAGGCAGCCGTCGTGAGCTAACGGATAAGGCATCGGTCTCCTAAACCGGAGATTGCGGGTTCGAGGGTAAGCTGGGAAGCCATTCTGATTTTTTTGGTCAATTTGCATTAGGACAAAAGAATTGCTCAAAGATAAAAAAATTGTTTAAATTCGGAGGCCGCCCTCGTGGCCTAACGGATAAGGCATCGGTCTCCTAAACCGGGGATTGCGGGTCCGAGGGTAAGCTGGGAAGCCATTCTGATTATTTTGATCAATTTGCATTAGAAAAGAAGGAATGCTTAAAGTTGAAAAAATGTTTTAAATTGGAAGGCTTCCCTCGTGGCCTAACAGATAAGACATCGGTCTCCTAACCGGGGATTGCGGGTTCGAGGGTAAGCTGGGAAGCCATTCTGATTTTTTTGGTCAATTTGCATTAGGACAAAAGAATTGCTCAAAGATGAAAAAATTGTTTAAGTTCGTAGGCCGCCCTCGTGGCCTAACGGATAAGGCATCGGTCTCCTAAACCTGCGATTGCGGGTTCGATGGTTAGCTGGGAAGCCATTCTGATTTTTTTGGTCAATTTGCATTAGGACAAAAGAATTGCTCAAAGATGAAAAAATTGTTTAAATTCATAGGCCGCCCTCGTGGCCTAACGGATAAGGCATCGGTCTCCTAAACCGGGGATTGCGGGTTCGAGTCCCGCCGAGGGTAAGCTGGGAAGATATTCTAATTATTTTGATCAATTTGCATTAGGACAAAAAGATTGCTTAAAGATGAAAAAATGTTTTAAATTTGAAGGCAGCCCTCGTGGCCTAACGGATAAGGCATCGGTCTCCTAAACCGGGGATTGCGGGTTCGAGTCCCGCCGAGGGTAAGCTGGGAAGATATTCTAATTATTTTGATCAATTTGCATTAGGACAAAAAGATTGCTTAAAGATGAAAAAATGTTTTAAATTTGAAGGCAGCCCTCGTGGCCTAACGGATAAGGCATCGGTCTCCTAAACCGGGGATTGCGGGTCCGAGGGTAAGCTGGGAAGCCATTCTGATTATTTTGATCAATTTGCATTAGAAAAAAAGGAATGCTTAAATTTGAAAAAATGTTTTAAATTTGAAGGCAGCCCTCGTGGCCTAACGGATAAGGCATCGGTCTCCTAAACCGGAGATTGCGGGTTCGAGGGTAAGCTGGGAAGCCATTCTGATTTTTTTGGTCAATTTGCATTAGGACAAAAGAATTGCTCAAAGATGAAAAAATTGTTTAAATTCGGAGGCCGCCCTCGTGGCCTAACGGATAAGGCATCGGTCTCCTAAACCGGGGATTGCGAGTTCGAGTCCCGCCGACGGTAAGCTGGGAAGATATTCTAATTATTTTGATCAATTTGCATTAGGACAAAAAGATTGCTTAAAGATGAAAAAATGTTTTAAATTTGAAGGCAGCCCTCGTGAGCTAACGACTAAGGCATCGGTCTCCTAAACCGAAGATTGCGGGTTCGAGGGTAAGCTGGGAAGCCATTCTGATTTTTTTGGTCAATTTGCATTAGGACAAAAGAATTGCTCAAAGATGAAAAAATTGTTTAAATTCGGAGGCCGCCCTCGTGGCCTAACGGATAAGGCATCGGTCTCCTAAACCGGGGATTGCGGGTTCGAGGGTAAGCTGGGAAGCCATTCTGATTATTTTGATCAATTTGCATGAGAAAAAAAGGAATGCTTAGAGTTGAAAAAATGTTTTAAATTTGAAGGCAGCTCTCGTGGCCTAACAGATAAGGCATCGGTCTCCTAAACCGGGGATTGCGGGTTCGAGGGTAAGCTGGGAAGCCATTCTGATTATTTTAATCAATTTGCATTAGGACAAAAGGATTGCTTAAAGATGAAAAAATGTTTTAAACTCGAACGCCGCCCTCGTGGCCTAACGGATAAGGCATCGGTCTCCTAAACCGGGGATTGCGGGTTCGAGTCCCGCCGAGGGTAAGTTGGGAAGCCATTCTGATTATTTTGATCAATTTGCATTAGGACAAAAGGATTGCTTAAAGATGAAAAAATGTTTTAAATTTGAAGGCAGCCCTCGTGAGCTAACGGATAAGGCATCGGTCTCCTAAACCGGAGATTGCGGGTTCGAGGGTAAGCTGGGAAGCAATTCTGATTTTTTTGGTCAATTTGCATTAGGACAAAAGAATTGCTCAAAGATGAAATAATTGTTTAAATTCGAAGGCCGCCCTCGTGGCCTAACGGATAACCCATCGGTCTCCTAAACCGGAGATTGCGGGTCCGAGGGTAAGCTGGGAAGCCATTCTGATTATTTTGATCAATTTGCATTAGAAAAAAAGGAATGCTTAAAGTTGAAAAAATGTTTTAAATTGGAAGGCTTCCCTCGTGGTCTAACAGATAAGGCATCGGTCTCCTAAACCGGGGATTGCGGGTTCGAGGGTAAGCTGGGAAGCCATTCTGATTTTTTTATTCAATTTGCATTAGGCCAAAAGAATTGCTCAAAGATGAAAAAATTGTTTAAGTTCGTAGGCCGCCCTCGTGGCCTAACGGATAAGGCATCGGTCTCCTAAACCTGCGATTGCGGGTTCGATGGTTAGCTGGGAAGCCATTCTGATTTTTTTGGTCAATTTGCATTAGGACAAAAGAATTGCTCAAAGATGAAAAAATTGTTTAAATTCATAGGGCGCCCTCGTGGCCTAACGGATAAGGCATCGGTCTCCTAAACCGGGGATTGCGGGTTCGAGTCCCGCCGAGGGTAAGCTGGGAAGATATTCTAATTATTTTGATCAATTTGCATTAGGACAAAAAGATTGCTTAAAGATGAAAAAATGTTTTAAATTTGAAGGCAGCCATCGTGAGCTAACGGATAAGGCATCGGTCTCCTAAACCGGAGATTGCGGGTTCGAGGGTAAGCTGGGAAGCCATTCTGATTTTTTTGGTCAATTTGCATTAGGACAAAAGAATTGCTTAAAGATGAAAAAATGTTTTAAATTAAAAGGCAGCCCTCGTGGCCTCACGGATAAGGCATCGGTCTCCTAAACCGGGAATTGCGGGTTTGAGTCCCGCCGAGGATAAGCTGGGATGTCATTCTGATTATTTTAATCAATTTGCATTAGGACAAAAGGATTGCTTAAAGATGAAAAAATGTTTTAAATTCGAACGCCGCCCTCGTGGCCTAACGGATAAGGCATCGGTCTCCTAAACCGGGGATTGCGGGTCCGAGGGTAAGCTGGGAAGCCATTCTGATTATTTTGATCAATTTGCATTAGAAAAGAAGGAATGCTTAAAGTTGAAAAAATGTTTTAAATTGGAAGGCTTCCCTCGTGGCCTAACAGATAAGACATCGGTCTCCTAACCGGGGATTGCGGGTTCGAGGGTAAGCTGGGAAGCCATTCTGATTTTTTTGGTCAATTTGCATTAGGACAAAAGAATTGCTCAAAGATGAAAAAATTGTTTAAGTTCGTAGGCCGCCCTCGTGGCCTAACGGATAAGGCATCGGTCTCCTAAACCTGCGATTGCGGGTTCGATGGTTAGCTGGGAAGCCATTCTGATTTTTTTGGTCAATTTGCATTAGGACAAAAGAATTGCTCAAAGATGAAAAAATTGTTTAAATTCATAGGCCGCCCTCGTGGCCTAACGGATAAGGCATCGGTCTCCTAAACCGGGGATTGCGGGTTCGAGTCCCGCCGAGGGTAAGCTGGGAAGATATTCTAATTATTTTGATCAATTTGCATTAGGACAAAAAGATTGCTTAAAGATGAAAAAATGTTTTAAATTTGAAGGCAGCCCTCGTGGCCTAACGGATAAGGCATCGGTCTCCTAAACCGGGGATTGCGGGTTCGAGTCCCGCCGAGGGTAAGCTGGGAAGATATTCTAATTATTTTGATCAATTTGCATTAGGACAAAAAGATTGCTTAAAGATGAAAAAATGTTTTAAATTTGAAGGCAGCCCTCGTGGCCTAACGGATAAGGCATCGGTCTCCTAAACCGGGGATTGCGGGTCCGAGGGTAAGCTGGGAAGCCATTCTGATTATTTTGATCAATTTGCATTAGAAAAAAAGGAATGCTTAAATTTGAAAAAATGTTTTAAATTTGAAGGCAGCCCTCGTGGCCTAACGGATAAGGCATCGGTCTCCTAAACCGGAGATTGCGGGTTCGAGGGTAAGCTGGGAAGCCATTCTGATTTTTTTGGTCAATTTGCATTAGGACAAAAGAATTGCTCAAAGATGAAAAAATTGTTTAAATTCGGAGGCCGCCCTCGTGGCCTAACGGATAAGGCATCGGTCTCCTAAACCGGGGATTGCGAGTTCGAGTCCCGCCGACGGTAAGCTGGGAAGATATTCTAATTATTTTGATCAATTTGCATTAGGACAAAAAGATTGCTTAAAGATGAAAAAATGTTTTAAATTTGAAGGCAGCCCTCGTGAGCTAACGACTAAGGCATCGGTCTCCTAAACCGAAGATTGCGGGTTCGAGGGTAAGCTGGGAAGCCATTCTGATTTTTTTGGTCAATTTGCATTAGGACAAAAGAATTGCTCAAAGATGAAAAAATTGTTTAAATTCGGAGGCCGCCCTCGTGGCCTAACGGATAAGGCATCGGTCTCCTAAACCGGGGATTGCGGGTTCGAGGGTAAGCTGGGAAGCCATTCTGATTATTTTGATCAATTTGCATGAGAAAAAAAGGAATGCTTAGAGTTGAAAAAATGTTTTAAATTTGAAGGCAGCTCTCGTGGCCTAACAGATAAGGCATCGGTCTCCTAAACCGGGGATTGCGGGTTCGAGGGTAAGCTGGGAAGCCATTCTGATTATTTTAATCAATTTGCATTAGGACAAAAGGATTGCTTAAAGATGAAAAAATGTTTTAAACTCGAACGCCGCCCTCGTGGCCTAACGGATAAGGCATCGGTCTCCTAAACCGGGGATTGCGGGTTCGAGTCCCGCCGAGGGTAAGTTGGGAAGCCATTCTGATTATTTTGATCAATTTGCATTAGGACAAAAGGATTGCTTAAAGATGAAAAAATGTTTTAAATTTGAAGGCAGCCCTCGTGAGCTAACGGATAAGGCATCGGTCTCCTAAACCGGAGATTGCGGGTTCGAGGGTAAGCTGGGAAGCCATTCTGATTTTTTTGGTCAATTTGCATTAGGACAAAAGAATTGCTCAAAGATGAAATAATTGTTTAAATTCGAAGGCCGCCCTCGTGGCCTAACGGATAACCCATCGGTCTCCTAAACCGGAGATTGCGGGTCCGAGGGTAAGCTGGGAAGCCATTCTGATTATTTTGATCAATTTGCATTAGAAAAAAAGGAATGCTTAAAGTTGAAAAAATGTTTTAAATTGGAAGGCTTCCCTCGTGGTCTAACAGATAAGGCATCGGTCTCCTAAACCGGGGATTGCGGGTTCGAGGGTAAGCTGGGAAGCCATTCTGATTTTTTTATTCAATTTGCATTAGGCCAAAAGAATTGCTCAAAGATGAAAAAATTGTTTAAGTTCGTAGGCCGCCCTCGTGGCCTAACGGATAAGGCATCGGTCTCCTAAACCTGCGATTGCGGGTTCGATGGTTAGCTGGGAAGCCATTCTGATTTTTTTGGTCAATTTGCATTAGGACAAAAGAATTGCTCAAAGATGAAAAAATTGTTTAAATTCATAGGGCGCCCTCGTGGCCTAACGGATAAGGCATCGGTCTCCTAAACCGGGGATTGCGGGTTCGAGTCCCGCCGAGGGTAAGCTGGGAAGATATTCTAATTATTTTGATCAATTTGCATTAGGACAAAAAGATTGCTTAAAGATGAAAAAATGTTTTAAATTTGAAGGCAGCCATCGTGAGCTAACGGATAAGGCATCGGTCTCCTAAACCGGAGATTGCGGGTTCGAGGGTAAGCTGGGAAGCCATTCTGATTTTTTTGGTCAATTTGCATTAGGACAAAAGAATTGCTTAAAGATGAAAAAATGTTTTAAATTAAAAGGCAGCCCTCGTGGCCTCACGGATAAGGCATCGGTCTCCTAAACCGGGAATTGCGGGTTTGAGTCCCGCCGAGGATAAGCTGGGATGTCATTCTGATTATTTTAATCAATTTGCATTAGGACAAAAGGATTGCTTAAAGATGAAAAAATGTTTTAAATTCGAACGCCGCCCTCGTGGCCTAACGGATAAGGCATCGGTCTCCTAAACCGGGGATTGCGGGTCCGAGGGTAAGCTGGGAAGCCATTCTGATTATTTTGATCAATTTGCATTAGAAAAAAAGGAATGCTTAAATTTGAAAAAATGTTTTAAATTTGAAGGCAGCCCTCGTGGCCTAACGGATAAGGCATCGGTCTCCTAAACCGGGGAGTTCGAGTCCCGCCGAGGGTAAGCTGGGAAGATATTCTAATTATTTTGATCAATTTGCATTAGGACAAAAAGATTGCTTAAAGATGAAAAAATGTTTTAAATTTGAAGGCAGCCCTCGTGAGCTAACGGCTAAGGCATCGGTCTCCTAAACCGGAGATTGCGGGTTCGAGGGTAAGCTGGGAAGCCATTCTGATTTTTTTGGTCAATTTGCATTAGGACAAAAGAATTGCTCAAAGATGAAAAAATTGTTTAAATTCGGAGGCCGCCCTCGTGGCCTAACGGATAAGGCATCGGTCTCCTAAACCGGGGATTGCGGGTTCGAGGGTAACCTGGGAAGCCACTCTGATTATTTTGATCAATTTGCATGAGAAAAAAAGGAATGCTTAGAGTTGAAAAAATGTTTTAAATTAGAAGGCAGCTCTCGTGGCCTAACAGATAAGGCATCGGTCTCCTAAACCGGGGATTGCGGGTTCGAGGGTAAGCTGGGAAGCCATTCTGATTATTTTAATCAATTTGCATTAGGACAAAAGGATTGCTTAAAGATGAAAAAATGTTTTAAATTCGAACGCCGCCCTCGTGGCCTAACGGATAAGGCATCGGTCTCCTAAACCGGGGATTGCGGGTTCGAGTCCCGCCGAGGGTAAGTTGGGAAGCCATTCTGATTATTTTGATCAATTTGCATTAGGACAAAAGGATTGCTTAAAGATGAAAAAATGTTTTAAATTTGAAGGCAGCCCTCGTGAGCTAACGGATAAGGCATCGGTCTCCTAAACCGGAGATTGCGGGTTCGAGGGTAAGCTGGGAAGCCATTCTGATTTTTTTGGTCAATTTGCATTAGGACAAAAGAATTGCTCAAAGATGAAATAATTGTTTAAATTCGAAGGCCGCCCTCGTGGCCTAACGGATAACCCATCGGTCTCCTAAACCGGAGATTGCGGGTCCGAGGGTAAGCTGGGAAGCCATTCTGATTATTTTGATCAATTTGCATTAGAAAAAAAGGAATGCTTAAAGTTGAAAAAATGTTTTAAATTTGAAGGCAGTCCTCGTGGCCTAACAGATAAGGCATCGGTCTCCTAAAACGGGGATTGCGGGTTCGAGGGTAAGCTGGGAAGCCATTCTGATTATTTTGATCAATTTGCATTAGGAAAAATAATTGCTTAAAGATGAAAAAATGTATTAAATTTCTAGGCAGCCCTCGTGGCCTAACGGATAAGGCATCGGTCTCCTAAACCTGCGATTGCGGGTTCGATGTTTAGCTGGGAAACCATTCTGATTTTTTTGGTCAATTTGCATTAGGACAAAAGAATTGCTCAAAGATGAAAAAATTGTTTAAATTCGTAGGCCGCCCTCGTGGCCTAACGGATAAGGCATCGGTCTCCTAAACCGGGGATTGCGGGTTCGAGTCCCGCCAAGGATAAGCTGGGTAGATATTCTAATTATTTTGATCAATTTGCATTAGGACAAAAAGATTGCTTAAAGATGAAAAAATGTTTTATATTTTAAGGCAGCTCTCGTGAGCTAACGGATAAGGCATCGGTCTCCTAAACCGGAGATTGCGGGTTCGAGGGTAAGCTGGGAAGCCATTCTGATTATTTTGATCAATTTGCATTAGGAAAAAAGGATTTCTTAAAGATGAAAAAATGTTTTAAATTAAAAGGCAGCCCTCGTGGCCTCACGGATAAGGCATCGGTCTCCTAAACCGGGGATTGCGGGTCCGAGGGTAAGCTGGGAAGCCATTCTGATTATTTTGATCAATTTGCATTAGAAAAAAAGGAATGCTTAAAGTTGAAAAAATGTTTTAAATTTGAAGGCAGCCCTCGTGCCCTAACAGATAAGGCATCGGTCTCCTAAACCGGGGATTGCGGGTTCGAGGGTAAGCTGGGAAGCCATTCTGATTTTTTTGGTCAATTTGCATTAGGACAAAAGAATTGCTCAAAGATGAAAAAATTGTTTAAATTCATAGGCCGCCCTCGTAGCCTAACGGATAAGGCATCGGTCTCCTAAACCGGTGATTGCGGGTTTGAGTCCCGCCGAGGGTAAGCTGGGAAGCCATTCTAATTATTTTGATCAATTTGCATTAGGACAAAAGGATTGCTTAAAGATGAAAAAATGTTTTAAATTTGAAGGCAGCCCTCGTGAGCTAACGGATAAGGCATCGGTCTCCTAAACCGGAGATTGCGGGATCGAGGGTAAGCTGGGAAGCCATTCTGATTTTTTTGGTCAATTTGCATTAGGACAAAAGAATTGCTCAAAGATAAAAAAATTGGTTAAATTCGGAGGCCGCCCTCGTGGCCTAACGGATAAGTCATCGGTCTCCTAAACCGGGGATTGCGGGTCCGAGGGTAAGCTGGGAAGCCATTCTGATTATTTTGATCAATTTGCATTAGAAAAAAAGGAATGCTTAAAGTTGAAAAAATGTTTTAAATTGGAAGGCTTCCCTCGTGGCCTAACAGATAAGGCATCGGTCTCCTAAACCGGGGATTGCGGGTTCGAGGGTAAGCTGGGAAGCCATTCTGATTTTTTTGGTCAATTTGCATTAGGCCAAAGGAATTGCTCAAAGATGAAAAAATTGTTTAAGTTCGTAGGCCGCCCTCGTGGCCCAACGGATAAGGCATCGGTCTCCTAAACCTGCGATTGCGGGTTCGATGGTTAGCTGGGAAGAAATTCTGATTTTTTTGGTCAATTTGCATTAGGACAAAAGAATTGCTCAAAGATGAAAAAATTGTTTAAATTCATAGGGCGCCCTCGTGGCCTAACGGATAAGGCATCGGTCTCCTAAACCGGGGATTGCGGGTTCGAGTCCCGCCGAGGGTAAGCTGGGAAGATATTCTAATTATTTTGATCAATTTGCATTAGGACAAAAAGATTGCTTAAAGATGAAAAAATGTTTTAAATTTGAAGGCAGCCCTCGTGAGTTAACGGATAAGGCATCGGTCTCCTAAACCGGAGATTGCGGGTTCGAGGGTAAGCTGGGAAGCCATTCTGATTTTTTTGGTCAATTTGCATTAGGACAAAAGAATTGCTTAAAGATGAAAAAATGTTTTAAATTAAAAGGCAGCCCTCGTGGCCTCACGGATAAGGCATCGGTCTCCTAAACCGGGGATTGCGGGTTCGAGGGTAAGCTGGGAAGCCATTCTGATTATTTTGATCAAATTGCATGAGAAAAAAAGGAATGCTTAGAGTTGAAAAAATGTTTTAAATTAGAAGGCAGCTCTCGTGGCCTAACAGATAAGGCATCGGTCTCCTAAACCGGGGATTGCGGGTTCGAGGGTAAGCTGGGAAGCCATTCTGATTATTTTGATCAATTTGCATTAGGACAAAAGGATTGCTTAAAGATGAAAAAATGTTTTAAATTTGAAGGCAGCCCTCGTGAGCTAACGGATAAGGCATCGGTCTCCTAAACCGGAGATTGCGGGTTCGAGGGTAAGCTGGGAAGCCATTCTGATTTTTTTGGTCAATTTGCATTAGGACAAAAGAATTGCTCAAAGATGAAATAATTGTTTAAATTCGAAGGCCGCCCTCGTGGCCTAACGGATAACCCATCGGTCTCCTAAACCGGAGATTGCGGGTCCGAGGGTAAGCTGGGAAGCCATTCTGATTATTTTGATCAATTTGCATTAGAAAAAAAGGAATGCTTAAAGTTGAAAAAATGTTTTAAATTTGAAGGCAGTCCTCGTGGCCTAACAGATAAGGCATCGGTCTCCTAAACCGGGGATTGCGGGTTCGAGGGTAAGCTGGGAAGCCATTCTGATTATTTTGATCAATTTGCATTAGGAAAAATAATTGCTTAAAGATGAAAAAATGTATTAAATTTCTAGGCAGCCCTCGTGGCCTAACGGATAAGGCATCGGTCTCCTAAACCTGCGATTGCGGGTTCGATGTTTAGCTGGGAAACCATTCTGATTTTTTTGGTCAATTTGCATTAGGACAAAAGAATTGCTCAAAGATGAAAAAATTGTTTAAATTCGTAGGCCGCCCTCGTGGCCTAACGGATAAGGCATCGGTCTCCTAAACCGGGGATTGCGGGTTCGAGTCCCGCCAAGGATAAGCTGGGTAGATATTCTAATTATTTTGATCAATTTGCATTAGGACAAAAAGATTGCTTAAAGATGAAAAAATGTTTTATATTTTAAGGCAGCTCTCGTGAGCTAACGGATAAGGCATCGGTCTCCTAAACCGGAGATTACGGGTTCGAGGGTAAGCTGGGAAGCCATTCTGATTATTTTGATCAATTTGCATTAGGAAAAAAGGATTTCTTAAAGATGAAAAAATGTTTTAAATTAAAAGGCAGCCCTCGTGGCCTCACGGATAAGGCATCGGTCTCCTAAACCGGGGATTGCGGGTTTGAGTCCCGCCGAGGATAAGCTGGGATGTCATTCTGATTAATTTAATCAATTTGCATTAGGACAAAAGGATTGCTTAAAGATGAAAAAATGTTTTAAATTCGAACGCCGCCCTCGTGGCCTAACGGATAAGGCATCTGTCTCCTAAACCGGGGATTGCGGGTCCGAGGGTAAGCTGGGAAGCCATTCTGATTATTTTGATCAATTTGCATTAGAAAAAAAGGAATGCTTAAAGTTGAAAAAATGTTTTAAATTTGAAGGCAGCCCTCGTGCCCTAACAGATAAGGCATCGGTCTCCTAAACCGGGGATTGCGGGTTCGAGGGTAAGCTGGGAAGCCATTCTGATTTTTTTGGTCAATTTGCATTAGGACAAAAGAATTGCTCAAAGATGAAAAAATTGTTTAAATTCATAGGCCGCCCTCGTAGCCTAACGGATAAGGCATCGGTCTCCTAAACCGGTGATTGCGGGTTTGAGTACCGCCGAGGGTAAGCTGGGAAGCCATTCTGATTATTTTAATCAATTTGCATTAGGACAAAAGGATTGCTTAAAGATGAAAAAATGTTTTAAATTCGAACGCCGCCCTCGTGGCCTAACGGATAAGGCATCGGTCTCCTAAACCGGGGATTGCGGGTCCGAGGGTAAGCTGGGAAGCCATTCTGATTATTTTGATCAATTTGCATTAGAAAAAAAGGAATGCTTAAATTTGAAAAAATGTTTTAAATTTGAAGGCAGCCCTCGTGGCCTAACGGATAAGGCATCGGTCTCCTAAACCGGGGAGTTCGAGTCCCGCCGAGGGTAAGCTGGGAAGATATTCTAATTATTTTGATCAATTTGCATTAGGACAAAAAGATTGCTTAAAGATGAAAAAATGTTTTAAATTTGAAGGCAGCCCTCGTGAGCTAACGGCTAAGGCATCGGTCTCCTAAACCGGAGATTGCGGGTTCGAGGGTAAGCTGGGAAGCCATTCTGATTTTTTTGGTCAATTTGCATTAGGACAAAAGAATTGCTCAAAGATGAAAAAATTGTTTAAATTCGGAGGCCGCCCTCGTGGCCTAACGGATAAGGCATCGGTCTCCTAAACCGCTGATTGCGGGTTCGAGGGTAAGCTGGGAAGCCATTCTGATTATTTTGATCAATTTGCATGAGAAAAAAAGGAATGCTTAGAGTTGAAAAAATGTTTTAAATTAGAAGGCAGCTCTCGTGGCCTAACAGATAAGGCATCGGTCTCCTAAACCGGGGATTGCGGGTTCGAGGGTAAGCTGGGAAGCCATTCTGATTATTTTAATCAATTTGCATTAGGACAAAAGGATTGCTTAAAGATGAAAAAATGTTTTAAATTCGAACGCCGCCCTCGTGGCCTAACGGATAAGGCATCGGTCTCCTAAACCGGGGATTGCGGGTTCGAGTCTCGCCGAGGGTAAGTTGGGAAGCCATTCTGATTATTTTGATCAATTTGCATTAGGACAAAAGGATTGCTTAAAGATGAAAAAATGTTTTAAATTTGAAGGCAGCCCTCGTGAGCTAACGGATAAGGCATCGGTCTCCTAAACCGGAGATTGCGGGTTCGAGTCCCGCCGAGGGAAAGCTGGGAAGCCATTCTGATTATTTTGATCAATTTGCATTAGGAAAAAAGAATTGCTCAAAGATGAAAAAATTGTTTAAATTCGAACGCCGCCCTCGTGGCCTAACGGATAAGGCATCCGTCTCCTAAACCGGGGATTGCGGGTTCGAGGGTAAGCTGGGAAGCCATTCTGATTATTTTGATCAATTTGCATGAGAAAAAAAGGAATGCTTAGAGTTGAAAAAATGTTTTAAATTAGAAGGCAGCTCTCGTGGCCTAACAGATAAGGCATCGGTCTCCTAAACCGGGGATTGCGGGTTCGAGGGTAAGCTGGGAAGCCATTCTGATTATTTTGATCAATTTGCATTAGAAAAAAAGGAATGCTTAAAGTTGAAAAAATGTTTTAAATTTGAAGGCAGTCCTCGTGGCCTAACAGATAAGGCATCGGTCTCCTAAACCGGGGATTGCGGGTTCGAGGGTAAGCTGGGAAGCCATTCTGATTATTTTGATCAATTTGCATTAGGAAAAATAATTGCTTAAAGATGAGAAAATGTATTAATTTTCTAGGCAGCCCTCGTGGCCTAACGGATAAGGCATCGGTCTCCTAAACCTGCGATTGCGGGTTCGATGTTTAGCTGGGAAACCATTCTGATTTTTTTGGTCAATTTGCATTAGGACAAAAGAATTGCTCAAAGATGAAAAAATTGTTTAAATTCGTAGGCCGCCCTCGTGGCCTAACGGATAAGGCATCGGTCTCCTAAAGCGGGGATTGCGGGTTCGAGTCCCGCCAAGGATAAGCTGGGTAGATATTCTAATTATTTTGATCAATTTGCATTAGGACAAAAAGATTGCTTAAAGATGAAAAAATGTTTTATATTTTAAGGCAGCTCTCGTGAGCTAACGGATAAGGCATCGGTCTCCTAAACCGGAGATTGCGGGTTCGAGGGTAAGCTGGGAAGCCATTCTGATTATTTTGATCAATTTGCATTAGGAAAAAAGGATTGCTTAAAGATGAAAAAATGTTTTAAATTAAAAGGCAGCCCTCGTGGCCTCACGGATAAGGCATCGGTCTCCTAAACCGGGGATTGCGGGTCCGAGGGTAAGCTGGGAAGCCATTCTGATTATTTTGATCAATTTGCATTAGAAAAAAAGGAATGCTTAAAGTTGAAAAAATGTTTTAAATTTGAAGGCAGCCCTCGTGCCCTAACAGATAAGGCATCGGTCTCCTAAACCGGGGATTGCGGGTTCGAGGGTAAGCTGGGAAGCCATTCTGATTTTTTTGGTCAATTTGCATTAGGACAAAAGAATTGCTCAAAGATGAAAAAATTGTTTAAATTCATAGGCCGCCCTCGTAGCCTAACGGATAAGGCATCGGTCTCCTAAACCGGTGATTGCGGGTTTGAGTCCCGCCGAGGGTAAGCTGGGAAGCCATTCTAATTATTTTGATCAATTTGCATTAGGACAAAAGGATTGCTTAAAGATGAAAAAATGTTTTAAATTTGAAGGCAGCCCTCGTGAGCTAACGGATAAGGCATCGGTCTCCTAAACCGGAGATTGCGGGATCGAGGGTAAGCTGGGAAGCCATTCTGATTTTTTTGGTCAATTTGCATTAGGACAAAAGAATTGCTCAAAGATAAAAAAATTGGTTAAATTCGGAGGCCGCCCTCGTGGCCTAACGGATAAGTCATCGGTCTCCTAAACCGGGGATTGCGGGTCCGAGGGTAAGCTGGGAAGCCATTCTGATTATTTTGATCAATTTGCATTAGAAAAAAAGGAATGCTTAAAGTTGAAAAAATGTTTTAAATTGGAAGGCTTCCCTCGTGGCCTAACAGATAAGGCATCGGTCTCCTAAACCGGGGATTGCGGGTTCGAGGGTAAGCTGGGAAGCCATTCTGATTTTTTTGGTCAATTTGCATTAGGCCAAAGGAATTGCTCAAAGATGAAAAAATTGTTTAAGTTCGTAGGCCGCCCTCGTGGCCCAACGGATAAGGCATCGGTCTCCTAAACCTGCGATTGCGGGTTCGATGGTTAGCTGGGAAGAAATTCTGATTTTTTTGGTCAATTTGCATTAGGACAAAAGAATTGCTCAAAGATGAAAAAATTGTTTAAATTCATAGGGCGCCCTCGTGGCCTAACGGATAAGGCATCGGTCTCCTAAACCGGGGATTGCGGGTTCGAGTCCCGCCGAGGGTAAGCTGGGAAGATATTCTAATTATTTTGATCAATTTGCATTAGGACAAAAAGATTGCTTAAAGATGAAAAAATGTTTTAAATTTGAAGGCAGCCCTCGTGAGTTAACGGATAAGGCATCGGTCTCCTAAACCGGAGATTGCGGGTTCGAGGGTAAGCTGGGAAGCCATTCTGATTTTTTTGGTCAATTTGCATTAGGACAAAAGAATTGCTTAAAGATGAAAAAATGTTTTAAATTAAAAGGCAGCCCTCGTGGCCTCACGGATAAGGCATCGGTCTCCTAAACCGGGGATTGCGGGTTCGAGGGTAAGCTGGGAAGCCATTCTGATTATTTTGATCAAATTGCATGAGAAAAAAAGGAATGCTTAGAGTTGAAAAAATGTTTTAAATTAGAAGGCAGCTCTCGTGGCCTAACAGATAAGGCATCGGTCTCCTAAACCGGGGATTGCGGGTTCGAGGGTAAGCTGGGAAGCCATTCTGATTATTTTAATCAATTTGCATTAGGACAAAAGGATTGCTTAAAGATGAAAAAATGTTTTAAATTCGAACGCCGCCCTCGTGGCCTAACGGATAAGGCATCGGTCTCCTAAACCGGGGATTGCGGGTTCGAGTCCCGCCGAGGGTAAGTTGGGAAGCCATTCTGATTATTTTGATCAATTTGCATTAGGACAAAAGGATTGCTTAAAGATGAAAAAATGTTTTAAATTTGAAGGCAGCCCTCGTGAGCTAACGGATAAGGCATCGGTCTCCTAAACCGGAGATTGCGGGTTCGAGGGTAAGCTGGGAAGCCATTCTGATTTTTTTGGTCAATTTGCATTAGGACAAAAGAATTGCTCAAAGATGAAATAATTGTTTAAATTCGAAGGCCGCCCTCGTGGCCTAACGGATAACCCATCGGTCTCCTAAACCGGAGATTGCGGGTCCGAGGGTAAGCTGGGAAGCCATTCTGATTATTTTGATCAATTTGCATTAGAAAAAAAGGAATGCTTAAAGTTGAAAAAATGTGTTAAATTTGAAGGCAGTCCTCGTGGCCTAACAGATAAGGCATCGGTCTCCTAAACCGGGGATTGCGGGTTCGAGGGTAAGCTGGGAAGCCATTCTGATTATTTTGATCAATTTGCATTAGGAAAAATAATTGCTTAAAGATGAGAAAATGTATTAATTTTCTAGGCAGCCCTCGTGGCCTAACGGATAAGGCATCGGTCTCCTAAACCTGCGATTGCGGGTTCGATGTTTAGCTGGGAAACCATTCTGATTTTTTTGGTCAATTTGCATTAGGACAAAAGAATTGCTCAAAGATGAAAAAATTGTTTAAATTCGTAGGCCGCCCTCGTGGCCTAACGGATAAGGCATCGGTCTCCTAAAGCGGGGATTGCGGGTTCGAGTCCCGCCAAGGATAAGCTGGGTAGATATTCTAATTATTTTGATCAATTTGCATTAGGACAAAAAGATTGCTTAAAGATGAAAAAATGTTTTATATTTTAAGGCAGCTCTCGTGAGCTAACGGATAAGGCATCGGTCTCCTAAACCGGAGATTGCGGGTTCGAGGGTAAGCTGGGAAGCCATTCTGATTATTTTGATCAATTTGCATTAGGAAAAAAGGATTGCTTAAAGATGAAAAAATGTTTTAAATTAAAAGGCAGCCCTCGTGGCCTCACGGATAAGGCATCGGTCTCCTAAACCGGGGATTGCGGGTCCGAGGGTAAGCTGGGAAGCCATTCTGATTATTTTGATCAATTTGCATTAGAAAAAAAGGAATGCTTAAAGTTGAAAAAATGTTTTAAATTTGAAGGCAGCCCTCGTGCCCTAACAGATAAGGCATCGGTCTCCTAAACCGGGGATTGCGGGTTCGAGGGTAAGCTGGGAAGCCATTCTGATTTTTTTGGTCAATTTGCATTAGGACAAAAGAATTGCTCAAAGATGAAAAAATTGTTTAAATTCATAGGCCGCCCTCGTAGCCTAACGGATAAGGCATCGGCCTCCTAAACCGGTGATTGCGGGTTTGAGTCCCGCCGAGGGTAAGCTGGGAAGCCATTCTAATTATTTTGATCAATTTGCATTAGGACAAAAGGATTGCTTAAAGATGAAAAAATGTTTTAAATTTGAAGGCAGCCCTCGTGAGCTAACGTATAAGGCATCGGTCTCCTAAACCGGAGATTGCGGGATCGAGGGTAAGCTGGGAAGCCATTCTGATTTTTTTGGTCAATTTGCATTAGGACAAAAGAATTGCTCAAAGATAAAAAAATTGGTTAAATTCGGAGGCCGCCCTCGTGGCCTAACGGATAAGTCATCGGTCTCCTAAACCGGGGATTGCGGGTCCGAGGGTAAGCTGGGAAGCCATTCTGATTATTTTGATCAATTTGCATTAGAAAAAAAGGAATGCTTAAAGTTGAAAAAATGTTTTAAATTGGAAGGCTTCCCTCGTGGCCTAACAGATAAGGCATCGGTCTCCTAAACCGGGGATTGCGGGTTCGAGGGTAAGCTGGGAAGCCATTCTGATTTTTTTGGTCAATTTGCATTAGGCCAAAGGAATTGCTCAAAGATGAAAAAATTGTTTAAGTTCGTAGGCCGCCCTCGTGGCCCAACGGATAAGGCATCGGTCTCCTAAACCTGCGATTGCGGGTTCGATGGTTAGCTGGGAAGAAATTCTGATTTTTTTGGTCAATTTGCATTAGGACAAAAGAATTGCTCAAAGATGAAAAAATTGTTTAAATTCATAGGGCGCCCTCGTGGCCTAACGGATAAGGCATCGGTCTCCTAAACCGGGGATTGCGGGTTCGAGTCCCGCCGAGGGTAAGCTGGGAAGATATTCTAATTATTTTGATCAATTTGCATTAGGACAAAAAGATTGCTTAAAGATGAAAAAATGTTTTAAATTTGAAGGCAGCCCTCGTGAGTTAACGGATAAGGCATCGGTCTCCTAAACCGGAGATTGCGGGTTCGAGGGTAAGCTGGGAAGCCATTCTGATTTTTTTGGTCAATTTGCATTAGGACAAAAGAATTGCTTAAAGATGAAAA
Source organism: Pholcus phalangioides (assembly GCF_987345545.1). Classification (NCBI taxonomy): domain Eukaryota; kingdom Metazoa; phylum Arthropoda; class Arachnida; order Araneae; family Pholcidae; genus Pholcus; species Pholcus phalangioides. The sequence continues at coordinate 3,489,794 of NW_028301637.1, forward strand.
AATGTTTTAAATTAAAAGGCAGCCCTCGTGGCCTCACGGATAAGGCATCGGTCTCCTAAACCGGGGATTGCGGGTTTGAGTCCCGCCGAGGATAAGCTGGGATGTCATTCTGATTATTTTAATCAATTTGCATTAGGACAAAAGGATTGCTTATAGATGAAAAAATGTTTTAAATTCGAACGCCGCCCTCGTGGCCTAACGGATAAGGCATCGGTCTCCTAAACCGGGGATTGCGGGTTCGAGGGTAAGCTGGGAAGCCATTCTGATTATTTTGATCAATTTGCATTAGAAAAAAAGGAATGCTTAAATTTGAAAAAATGTTTTAAATTTGAAGGCAGCCCTCGTGGCCTAACGGATAAGGCATCGGTCTCCTAAACCGGGGATTGCGAGTTCGAGTCCCACCGAGGGTAAGCTGGGAAGATATTCTAATTATTTTGATCAATTTGCATTAGGACAAAAAGATTGCTTAAAGATGAAAAAATGTTTTAAATTTGAAGGCAGCCCTCGTGAGCTAACGGCTAAGGCATCGGTCTCCTAAACCGGAGATTGCGGGTTCGAGGGTAAGCTGGGAAGCCATTCTGATTTTTTTGGTCAATTTGCATTAGGACAAAAGAATTGCTCAAAGATGAAAAAATTGTTTAAATTCGGAGGCCGCCCTCGTGGCCTAACGGATAAAGCATCGGTCTCCTAAACCGGGATTGCGGGTTCGAGGGTAAGCTGGGAAGCCATTCTGATTATTTTAATCAATTTGCATTAGGACAAAAGGATTGCTTAAAGATGAAAAAATGTTTTAAATTCGAACGCCGCCCTCGTGGCCTAACGGATAAGGCATCGGTCTCCTAAACCGGGGATTGCGGGTTTGAGTCCCGCCGAGGATAAGCTGGGATGTCATTCTGATTAGTTTAATCAATTTGCATTAGGACAAAAGGATTGCTTAAAGATGAAAAAATGTTTTAAATTTGAAGGCAGCTCTCGTGGCCTAACAGATAAGGCATCGGTCTCCTAAACCGGGGATTGCGGGTTCGAGGGTAAGCTGGGAAGCCATTCTGATTATTTTGATCAATTTGCATTAGGAAAAAAGAATTGCTTAAAGATGAAAAAATGTATTAAATTTCTAGGCAGCCCTCGTGGCCTAACGGATAAGGCATCGGTCTCCTAAACCTGCGATTGCGGGTTCGATGGTTAGCTGGGAAACCATTCTGATTTTTTTGGTCAATTTGCATTAGGACAAAAGAATTGCTCAAAGATGAAAAAATTGCTTAAATTCGTAGGCCGCCCTCGTGGCCTAACGGATAAGGCATCGGTCTCCTAAACCGGGGATTGCGGGTTTGAGTCCCGCCGAGGGTAAGCTGGGTAGATATTCTAATTATTTTGATCAATTTGCATTAGGACAAAAGAATTGCTCAAAGATGAAAAAATTGTTTAAATTCGAAGGCTGCCCTCATGGCCTAAGGGATAAGGCATCGGTCTCCTAAACCGGGGATTACGGGTTCGAGGGTAAGCTGGGAAGCCATTCTGATTATTTTGATCAATTTGCATTAGGACAAAAGGATTGCTTAAAGATGAAAAAATGTTTTAAATTTTAAGGCAGCCCTCGTGAGCTAACGGATAAGGCATCGGTCTCCTAAACCGGAGATTGCGGGTTCGAGGGTAAGCTGGGAAGCCATTCTGATTTTTTTCGTCAATTCGCATTAGGACAAAAGAATTGCTCAAAGATGAAAAAATTGTTTAAATTCGAAGGCCGCCCTCGTGGCCTAACGGATAACCCATCGGTCTCCTAAACCGGGGATTGCGGGTCCGAGGGTAAGCTGGGAAGCCATTCTGATTATTTTGATGAATTTGCATTAGAAAAAAAGGAATGCTTAAAGTTGAAAAAATGTTTTAAATTTGAAGGCAGCCCTCGTGGCCTAACAGATAAGGCATCGGTCTCCTAAACCGGGGATTGCGGGTTCGAGGGTAAGCTGGGAAGCCATTCTGATTATTTTGATCAATTTGCATTAGGAAAAAAGAATTGCTTAAAGATGAAAAAATGTATTAAATTTCTAGGCAGCCCTCGTGGCCTAACGGATAAGGCATCGGTCTCCTAAACCTGCGATTGCGGGTTCGATGGTTAGCTGGGAAACCATTCTGATTTTTTTGGTCAATTTGCATTAGGACAAAAGAATTGCTCAAAGATGAAAAAATTGTTTAAATTCGTAGGCAGCCCTCATGGCCTAACGGATAAGGCATCGGTCTCCTAAACCGGGGATTGCGGGTTCGAGTCCCGCCGAGGGTAAGCTGGGTAGATATTCTAATTATTTTGATCAATTTGCATTAGGACAAAAAGATTGCTTAAAGATGAAAAAATGTTTTAAATTTTAAGGCACCCCTCGTGAGCTAACGGATAAGGCATCGGTCTCCTAAACCGGAGATTGCGGGTTCGAGGGTAAGCTGGGAAGCCATTCTGATTTTTTTGGTCAATTTGCATTAGGACAAAAGAATTGCTCAAAGATGAAAAAATGTTTTAAATTTGAAGGCAGCTCTCGTGGCCTAACAGATAAGGCATCGGTCTCCTAAACCGGGGATTGCGGGTTCAAGGGTACGCTGGGAAGCCATTCTGATTATTTTGATCAATTTGCATTAGGAAAAAAGGATTGCTTAAAGATGAAAAAATGTTTTAAATTAAAAGGCAGCCCTCGTGGCCTCACGGATAAGGCATCGGTCTCCTAAACCGGGGATTGCGGGTTTGAGTCCCGCCGAGGATAAGCTGGGATGTCATTCTGATTATTTTAATCAATTTGCATTAGGACAAAAGGATTGCTTAAAGATGAAAAAATGTTTTAAATTCGAACGCCGCCCTCGTGGCCTAACGGATAAGGCATCGGTCTCCTAAACCGGGGATTGCGGGTCCGAGGGTAAGCTGGGAAGCCATTCTAATTATTTTGATCAATTTGCATTAGGAAAAAAGGATTGCTTAAAGATGAAAAAATGTTTTAAATTAAAAGGCAGCCCTCGTGGCCTCACGGATAAGGCATCGGTCTCCTAAACCGGGGATTGCGGGTTTGAGTCCCGCCGATGATAAGCTGGGATGTCATTATGATTATTTTAATCCTTTTGCATTAGGACAAAAGGATTGCTCAAAGATGAAAAAATGTTTTAAATTCGAACGCCGCCCTCGTGGCCTAACGGATAAGGCATCGGTCTCCTAAACCGGGGATTGCGTGTCCGAGGGTAAGCTGGGAAGCCATTCTGATTATTTTGATCAATTTGCATTAGAAAAAAAGGAATGCTTAAAGTTGAAAAAATGTTTTAAATTAAAAGGCAGCCCTCGTGGCCTCACGGATAAGGCATCGGTCTCCTAAACCGGGGATTGCGGGTTTGAGTCCCGCCGAGGATAAGCTGGGATGTCATTCTGATTATTTTAATCAATTTGCATTAGGACAAAAGGATTGCTTAAAGATGAAAAAATGTTTTAAATTTGAAGGCAGCCCTCGTCAGCTAACGGATAAGGCATCGGTCTCCTAAACCGGAGATTGCGGGTTCGAGGGTAAGCTGGGAAGCCATTCTGATTTTTTTGGTCAATTTGCATTAGGACAAAAGAATTGCTCAAAGATAAAAAAATTGTTTAAATTCGGAGGCCGCCCTCGTGGCCTAACGGATAACCCATCGGTCTCCTAAACCGGGGATTGCGGGTCCGAGGGTAAGCTGGGAAGCCATTCTGATTATTTTGATGAATTTGCATTAGAAAAAAAGGAATGCTTAAAGTTGAAAAAATGTTTAAATTTGAAGGCAGCCCTCGTGGCCTAACAGATAAGGCATCGGTCTCCTAAACCGGGGATTGCGGGTTCGAGGGTAAGCTGGGAAGCCATTCTGATTATTTTGAACAATTTGCATTAGGAAAAAAGAATTGCTTAAAGATGAAAAAATGTATTAAATTTCTAGGCAGCCCTCGTGGCCTAACGGATAAGGCATCGGTCTCCTAAACCTGCGATTGCGGGTTCGATGGTTAGCTGGGAAACCATTCTGATTTTTTTGGTCAATTTGCATTAGGACAAAAGAATTGCTCAAAGATGAAAAAATTGTTTAAATTCGTAGGCAGCCCTCGTGGCCTAACGGATAAGGCATCGGTCTCCTAAACCGGGGATTGCGGGTTCGAGTCCCGCCGAGGGTAAGCTGGGTAGATATTCTAATTATTTTGATCAATTTGCATTAGGACAAAAAGATTGCTTAAAGATGAAAAAATGTTTTAAATTTTAAGGCACCCCTCGTGAGCTAACGGATAAGGCATCGGTCTCCTAAACCGGAGATTGCGGGTTCGAGGTTAAGCTGGGAAGCCATTCTGATTATTTTGATCAATTTGCATTAGGAAAAAAGGATTGCTTAAAGATGAAAAAATGTTTTAAATTAAAAGGCAGCCCTCGTGGCCTCACGGATAAGGCATCGGTCTCCTAAACCGGGGATTGCGGGTTTGAGTCCCGCCGAGGATAAGTTGGGATGTCATTCTGATTATTTTAATCAATTTGCATTAGGACAAAAGGATTGCTTAAAGATGAAAAAATGTTTTAAATTCGAACGCCGCCCTCGTGGCCTAACGGATAAGGCATCGGTCTCCTAAACCGGGGATTGCGGGTCCGAGGGTAAGCTGGGAAGCGATTCTAATTATTTTGATCAATTTGCATTAGGAAAAAAGGATTGCTTAAAGTTGAAAAAATGTTTTAAATTAAAAGGCAGCCCTCGTGGCCTCACGGATAAGGCATCGGTCTCCTAAACCGGGGATTGCGGGTTTGAGTCCCGCCGATGATAAGCTGGGATGTCATTATGATTATTTTAATCCTTTTGCATTAGGACAAAAGGATTGCTTAAAGATGAAAAAATGTTTTAAATTCGAACGCCGCCATCGTGGCCTAACGGATAAGGCATCGGTCTCCTAAACCGGGGATTGCGTGTCCGAGGGTAAGCTGGGAAGCCATTCTGATTATTTTGATCAATTTGCATTAGAAAAAAAGGAATGCTTAAAGTTGAAAAAATGTTTTAAATTAAAAGGCAGCCCTCGTGGCCTCACGGATAAGGCATCGGTCTCCTAAACCGGGGATTGCGGGTTTGAGTCCCGCCGAGGATAAGCTGGGATGTCATTCTGATTATTTTAATCAATTTGCATTAGGACAAAAGGATTGCTTAAAGATGAAAAAATGTTTTAAATTTGAAGGCAGCCCTCGTCAGCTAACGGATAAGGCATCGGTCTCCTAAACCGGAGATTGCGGGTTCGAGGGTAAGCTGGGAAGCCATTCTGATTTTTTTGGTCAATTTGCATTAGGACAAAAGAATTGCTCAAAGATAAAAAAATTGTTTAAATTCGGAGGCCGCCCTCGTGGCCTAACGGATAACCCATCGGTCTCCTAAACCGGAGATTGCGGGTCCGAGGGTAAGCTGGGAAGCCATTCTGATTATTTTGATCAATTTGCATTAGAAAAAAAGGAATGCTTAAAGTTGAAAAAATGTTTTAAATTTGAAGGCAGCCCTCGTGGCCTAACAGATAAGGCATCGCTCTCCTAAACCGGGGATTGCGGGTTCGAGGGTAAGCTGGGAAGCCATTCTGATTATTTTGATCAATTTGCATTAGGAAAAAAGAATTGCTTAAAGATGAAAAAATGTATTAAATTTCTAGGCAGCCCTCGTGGCCTAACGGATAAGGCATCGGTCTCCTAAACCTGCGATTGCGGGTTCGATGGTTAGCTGGGAAACCATTCTGATTTTTTTGGTCAATTTGCATTAGGACAAAAGAATTGCTCAAAGATAAAAAAATTGTTTAAATTCGGAGGCCGCCCTCGTGGCCTAACGGATAACCCATCGGTCTCCTAAACCGGGGATTGCGGGTCCGAGGGTAAGCTGGGAAGCCATTCTGATTATTTTGATGAATTTGCATTAGAAAAAAAGGAATGCTTAAAGTTGAAAAAATGTTTTAAATTTGAAGGCAGCCCTCGTGGCGTAACAGATAAGGCATCGGTCTCCTAAACCGGGGATTGCGGGTTCGAGGGTAAGCTGGGAAGCCATTCTGATTATTTTGAACAATTTGCATTAGGAAAAAAGAATTGCTTAAAGATGAAAAAATGTATTAAATTTCTAGGCAGCCCTCGTGGCCTAACGGATAAGGCATCGGTCTCCTAAACCTGCGATTGCGGGTTCGATGGTTAGCTGGGAAACCATTCTGATTTTTTTGGTCAATTTGCATTAGGACAAAAGAATTGCTCAAAGATGAAAAAATTGTTTAAATTCGTAGGCAGCCCTCGTGGCCTAACGGATAAGGCATCGGTCTCCTAAACCGGGGATTGCGGGTTCGAGTCCCGCCGAGGGTAAGCTGGGTAGATATTCTAATTATTTTGATCAATTTGCATTAGGACAAAAAGATTGCTTAAAGATGAAAAAATGTTTTAAATTTTAAAGCACCCCTCGTGAGCTAACGGATAAGGCATCGGTCTCCTAAACCGGAGATTGCGGGTTCGAGGGTAAGCTGGGAAGCCATTCTGATTTTTTTGGTCAATTTGCATTAGGACAAAAGAATTGCTCAAAGATGAAAAAATGTTTTAAATTTGAAGGCAGCTCTCGTGGCCTAACAGATAAGGCATCGGTCTCCTAAACCGGGGATTGCGGGTTCAAGGGTACGCTGGGAAGCCATTCTGATTATTTTGATCAATTTGCATTAGGAAAAAAGGATTGCTTAAAGATGAAAAAATGTTTTAAATTAAAAGGCAGCCCTCGTGGCCTCACGGATAAGGCATCGGTCTCCTAAACCGGGGATTGCGGGTTTGAGTCCCGCCGAGGATAAGTTGGGATGTCATTCTGATTATTTTAATCAATTTGCATTAGGACAAAAGGATTGCTTAAAGATGAAAAAATGTTTTAAATTCGAACGCCGCCCTCGTGGCCTAACGGATAAGGCATCGGTCTCCTAAACCGGGGATTGCGTGTCCGAGGGTAAGCTGGGAAGCCATTCTGATTATTTTGATCAATTTGCATTAGAAAAAAAGGAATGCTTAAAGTTGAAAAAATGTTTTAAATTAAAAGGCAGCCCTCGTGGCCTCACGGATAAGGCATCGGTCTCCTAAACCGGGGATTGCGGGTTTGAGTCCCGCCGAGGATAAGCTGGGATGTCATTCTGATTATTTTAATCAATTTGCATTAGGACAAAAGGATTGCTTAAAGATGAAAAAATGTTTTAAATTTGAAGGCAGCCCTCGTCAGCTAACGGATAAGGCATCGGTCTCCTAAACCGGAGATTGCGGGTTCGAGGGTAAGCTGGGAAGCCATTCTGATTTTTTTGGTCAATTTGCATTAGGACAAAAGAATTGCTCAAAGATAAAAAAATTGTTTAAATTCGGAGGCCGCCCTCGTGGCCTAACGGATAACCCATCGGTCTCCTAAACCAGAGATTGCGGGTCCGAGGGTAAGCTGGGAAGCCATTCTGATTATTTTGCTCAATTTGCATTAGAAAAAAAGGAATGCTTAAAGTTGAAAAAATGTTTTAAATTTGAAGGCAGCCCTCGTGGCCTAACAGATAAGGCATCGGTCTCCTAAACCGGGGATTGCGGGTTCGAGGGTAAGCTGGGATGCCATTCTGATTTTTTTGGTCAATTTGGATTAGGACAAAAGAATTGCTCAAAGATGAAAAAATTGTTTAAATTCGTAGGCCGCCCTCGTGGCCTAACGCATAAGGCATCGGTCTCCTAAACCTGCGATTGCGGGTTCGATGGTTAGCTGGGAAGCCATTCTGATTTTTTTGGTCAATTTGCATTAGGACAAAAGAATTGCTCAAAGATGAAAAAATTGTTTAAATTCATAGGCCGCCCTCGTGGCCTAACGGATAAGGCATCGGTCTCCTAAACCGGGGATTGCGGGTTCGAGTCCCGCCGAGGGTAAGCTGGGAAGATATTCTAATTATTTTGATCAATTTGCATTAGGACAAAAAGATTGCTTAAAGATGAAAAAATGTTTTAAATGTGAAGGCAGCCCTCGTGAGGTAACAAATAAGGCATCGGTCTCCTAAACCGGAGATTGCGGGTTCGAGGGTAAGCTGGGAATTCATTCTGATTTTTTTGGTCAATTTGCATTAGGACAAAAGAATTGCTCAAAGATGAAAAAATTGTTTAAATTCCGAGGCCGCCCTCGTGGCCTAACGGATAAGGCATCGGTCTCCTAAACCGGGGATTGCGGGTTCGAGGGTAAGCTGGGAAGCCATTCTGATTATTTTGATCAATTTGCATTAGAAAAAAAGGAATGCTTAGAGTTGAAAAAATGTTTTAAATTTGAAGGCAGCTCTCGTGGCCTAACAGATAAGGCATCGGTCTCCTAAACCGGGGATTGCGGGTTCGAGGGTTACCTGGGAAGCCATTCTGATTATTTTGATCAATTTGCATTAGGAAAAAATAATTGTTTAAAGATGAAAAAATGTATTAAATTTCTAGGCAGCCCTCGTGGCCTAACGGATAAGGCATCGGTCTCCTAAACCTGCGATTGCGGGTTCGATGGTTAGCTGGGAAACCATTCTGATTTTTTTGGTCAATTTGCATTAGGACAAAAGAATTGCTCAAAGATGAAAAAATTGTTTAAATTCGTAGTCCGCCCTCGTGGCCTAACGGATAAGGCATCGGTCTCCTAAACCGGGGATTGCGGGTTCGAGGGTAAGCTGGGTAGATATTCTAATTATTTTGATCAATTTGCATTAGGACAAAAGAATTGCTCAAAGATGAAAAAATTGTTTAAATTCGAAGGCCGCCCTCATGGCCTAAGGGATAAGGCATCGGTCTCCTAAACCGGGGATTGAGGGTTCGAGGGTAAGCTGGGAAGCCATTCTGATTATTTTGATCAATTTGCATTAGGAAAAAAGGATTGCTTAAAGATGAAAAAATGTTTTAAATTAAAAGGCAGCCCTCGTGGCCTCACGGATAAGGCATCGGTCTCCTAAACCGGGGATTGCGGGTTCGAGTCCCGCCGAGGGTAAGCTGGGAAGATATTCTAATTATTTTGATCAATTTGCATTAGGACAAAAAGATTGCTTAAAGATGAAAAAATGTTTTAAATTTGAAGGCAGCCCTCGTGAGCTAGCGGATAAGGCATCGGTCTCCTAAACCGGAGATTGCGGGTTCGAGGGTAAGCTGGGAAGCCATTCTGATTTTTTTGGTCAATTTGCATTAGGACAAAAGAATTGCTCAAAGATGACAAAATTGTTTAAATTCGGAGGCCGCACTCGTGGCCTAACGGATAAGGCATCGGTCTCCTAAACCGGGGATTGCGGGTTCGAGGGTAAGCTGGGAAGCCATTCTGATTATTTTTATCAATTTGCATTAGGAAAAAGGAATTGCTTAAAGATGAAAAAATGTATTAAATTTCTAGGCAGCCCTCGTGGCCTAACGGATAAGGCATCGGTCTCCTAAACCTGCGATTGCGGGTTCGATGGTTAGCTGGGAAACCATTCTGATTTTTTTGGTCAATTTGCATTAGGACAAAAGAATTGCTCAAAGATGAAAAAATTGTTTAAATTCGTAGGCCGCCCTCGTGGCCTAACGCATAAGGCATCGGTCTCCTAATCCGGGGATTGCGGGTTCGAGTCCCGCCGAGGGTAAGCTGGGTAGATATTCTAATTATTTTGATCAATTTGCATTAGGACAAAAAGATTGCTTAAAGATGAAAAAATGTTTTAAATTAAAAGGCAGCCCTCGTGGCCTCACGGATAAGGCATCGGTCTCCTAAACCGGAGATTGCGGGTTCGAGGGGAAGCCATTCTGATTTTTTTGGTCAATTTGCATTAGGACAAAAGAATTGCTCAAAGATGAAAAAATTGTTTAAATTCGAAGGCCGCCCTCATGGCCTAAGGGATAAGGCATCGGTCTCCTAAACCGGGGATTGCGGGTTCGAGGTTAAGCTGGGAAGCCATTCTAATTATTTTGATCAATTTGCATTAGGACAAAAGAATTGCTCAAAGATGAAAAAATTGTTTAAATTCGGAGGCCGCCCTCGTGGCCTAACGAATAAGGCATCGGTCTCCTAAACCGGGGATTGCGGGATCGAGGGTAAGCTGGGAAGCCATTCTGATTATTTTGATCAATTTGCATTAGGAAAAAAGAATTGCTTAAAGCTAAAAAAATGTATTAAATTTCTAGGCAGCCCTCGTGGCCTAACGGATAAGGCATCGGTCTCCTAAACCTGCGATTGCGGGTTCGATGGTTAGCTGGGAAACCATTCTGATTTTATTGGTCAATTTGCATTAGGACAAAAGAATTGCTCAAAGATGAAAAAATTGTTTAAAATCGTAGGCCGCCCTCGTGGCCTAACGCATAAGGCATCGGTCTCCTAAACCGGGGATTGCGGGTTCGAGTCCCGCCGAGGGTAAGCTGGGAAGATATTCTAATTATTTTGATCAATTTGCATTAGGACAAAAAGATTGCTTAAAGATGAAAAAATGTTTTAAATTTGATGGCAGCCCTCGTGAGGTAACGGATAAGGCATCGGTCTCCTAAACCGGAGATTGCGGGTTCGAGGGTAAGCTGGAAAGCCATTCTGATTTTTTTGGTCAATTTCCATTAGGACAAAAGAATTGCTCAAAGATGAAAAAATTGTTTAATTTCGGAGGCCGCCCTCGTGGCCTAACGGATAAGGCATCGGTCTCCTAAACCGGGGATTGCGGGTTCGAGGTTAAGCTGGGAAGCCATTCTGATTATTTTGATCAATTTGCATTAGAAAAAAAGGAATGCTTAGAGTTGAAAAAATGTTTTAAATTTGAAAGCAGCTCTCGTGGCCTAACAGATAAGGCATCGGTCTCCTAAACCGGGGATTGCGGGTTCGAGGGTTACCTGGGAAGCCATTCTGATTATTTTGATCAATTTGCATTAGGAAAAAATAATTGTTTAAAGATGAAAAAATGTATTAAATTTCTAGGCAGCCCTCGTGGCCTAACGGATAAGGCATCGGTCTCCTAAACCTGCGATTGCGGGTTCGATGGTTAGCTGGGAAACCGTTCTGATTTTTTTGGTCAATTTGCATTAGGACAAAAGAATTGCTCAAAGATGAAAAAATTGTTTAAATTCGTAGTCCGCCCTCGTGGCCTAACGGATAAGGCATCGGTCTCCTAAACCGGGGATTGCGGGTTCGAGGGTAAGCTGGGTAGATATTCTAATTATTTTGATCAATTTGCATTAGGACAAAAGAATTGCTCAAAGATGAAAAAATTGTTTAAATCCGAAGGCCGCCCTCATGGCCTAAGGGATAAGGCATCGGTCTCCTAAACCGGGGATTGAGGGTTCGAGGGTAAGCTGGGAAGCCATTCTGATTATTTTGATCAATTTGCATTAGAAAAAAAGGAATGCTTAGAGTTGAAAAAATGTTTTAAATTTGAAGGCAGCTCTCGTGGCCTAACAAATAAGGCATCGGTCTCCTAAACCGGGGATTGCGGGTTCGAGGGTAAGCTGGGAAGCCATTCTGATTATTTTGATCAATTTGCATTAGGAAAAAAGGATTGCTTAAAGATGAAAAAATGTTTTAAATTAAAAGGCCGCCCTCGTGGCCTAACGGATAAGGCATCGGTCTCCTAAACCGGGGATTGCGGGTTCGAGTCCCGCCGAGGGTAAGCTGGGAAGATATTCTAATTATTTTGATCAATTTGCATTAGGACAAAAAGATTGCTTAAAGATGAAAAAATGTTTTAAATTTGATGGCAGCCCTCGTGAGGTAACGGATAAGGCATCGGTCTCCTAAACCGGAGATTGCGGGTTCGAGGGTAAGCTGGGAAGCCATTCTGATTTTTTTGGTCAATTTGCATTAGGACAAAAGAATTGCTCAAAGATGAAAAAATTTTTTAAATTCGTAGGCCGCCCTCGTGGCCTAACGCATAAGGCATCGGTCTCCTAATCCGGGGATTGCGGGTTCGAGTCCCGCCGAGGGTAAGCTGGGTAGATATTCTAATTATTTTGATCAATTTGCATTAGGACAAAAAGATTGCTTAAAGATGAAAAAATGTTTTAAATTAAAAGGCAGCCCTCGTGGCCTCACGGATAAGGCATCGGTCTCCTAAACCGGAGATTGCGGGTTCGAGGGTAAGCTGGGAAGCCATTCTGATTTTTTTGGTCAATTTGCATTAGGACAAAAGAATTGCTCAAAGATGAAAAAATTGTTTAAATTCGAAGGCCGCCCTCATGGCCTAAGGGATAAGGCATCGGTCTCCTAAACCGGGGATTGCGGGTTCGAGGTTAAGCTGGGAAGCCATTCTAATTATTTTGATCAATTTGCATTAGGACAAAAGAATTGCTCAAAGATGAAAAAATTGTTTAAATACGGAGGCCGCCCTCGTGGCCTAACGGATAAGGCATCGGTCTCCTAAACCGGGGATTGCGGGATCGAGGGTAAGCTGGGAAGCCATTCTGATTATTTTGATCAATTTGCATTAGGAAAAAAGAATTGCTTAAAGCTAAAAAAATGTATTAAATTTCTAGGCAGCCCTCGTGGCCTAACGGATAAGGCATCGGTCTCCTAAACCTGCGATTGCGGGTTCGATGGTTAGCTGGGAAACCATTCTAATTTTATTGGTCAATTTGCATTAGGACAAAAGAATTGCTCAAAGATGAAAAAATTGTTTAAATTCGTAGGCCGCCCTCGTGGCCTAACGCATAAGGCATCGGTCTCCTAAACCTGCGATTGCGGGTTCGATGGTTAGCTGGGAAGCCATTCTGATTTTTTTGGTCAATTTGCATTAGGACAAAAGAATTGCTCAAAGATGAAAAAATTGTTTAAATTCATAGGCCGCCCTCGTGGCCTAACGGATAAGGCATCGGTCTCCTAAACCGGGGATTGCGGGTTCGAGTCCCGCCGAGGGTAAGCTGGGAAGATATTCTAATTATTTTGATCAATTTGCATTAGGACAAAAAGATTGCTTAAAGATGAAAAAATGTTTTAAATTTGATGGCAGCCCTCGTGAGGTAACGGATAAGGCATCGGTCTCCTAAACCGGAGATTGCGGGTTCGAGGGTAAGCTGGAAAGCCATTCTGATTTTTTTGGTCAATTTGCATTAGGACAAAAGAATTGCTCAAAGATGAAAAAATTGTTTAAATTCGGAGGCCGCCCTCGTGGCCTAACGGATAAAGCATCGGTCTCCTAAACCGGGGATTGCGGGTTCGAGGTTAAGCTGGGAAGCCATTCTGATTATTTTGATCAATTTGCATTAGAAAAAAAGGAATGCTTAGCGTTGAAAAAATGTTTTAAATTTGAAAGCAGCTCTCGTGGCCTAACAGATAAGGCATCGGTCTCCTAAACCGGGGATTGCGGGTTCGAGGGTTACCTGGGAAGCCATTCTGATTATTTTGATCAATTTGCATTAGGAAAAAATAATTGTTTAAAGATGAAAAAATGTATTAAATTTCTAGGCAGCCCTCGTGGCCTAACGGATAAGGCATCGGTCTCCTAAACCTGCGATTGCGGGTTCGATGGTTAGCTGGGAAACCATTCTGATTTTTTTGGTCAATTTGCATTAGGACAAAAGAATTGCTCAAAGATGAAAAAATTGTTTAAATTCGTAGTCCGCCCTCGTGGCCTAACGGATAAGGCATCGGTCTCCTATACCGGGGATTGCGGGTTCGAGGGTAAGCTGGGTAGATATTCTAATTATTTTGATCAATTTGCATTAGGACAAAAGAATTGCTCAAAGATGAAAAAATTGTTTAAATCCGAAGGCCGCCCTCATGGCCTAAGGGATAAGGCATCGGTCTCCTAAACCGGGGATTGAGGGTTCGAGGGTAAGCTGGGAAGCCATTCTGATTATTTTGATCAATTTGCATTAGAAAAAAAGGAATGCTTAGAGTTGAAAAAATGTTTTAAATTTGAAGGCAGCTCTCGTGGCCTAACAGATAAGGCATCGGTCTCCTAAACCGGGGATTGCGGGTTCGAGGGTAAGCTGGGAAGCCATTCTGATTATTTTGATCAATTTGCATTAGGAAAAAAGGATTGCTTAAAGATGAAAAAATGTTTTAAATTAAAAGGCCGCCCTCGTGGCCTAACGGATAAGGCATCGGTCTCCTAAACCGGGGATTGCGGGTTCGAGTCCCGCCGAGGGTAAGCTGGGAAGATATTCTAATTATTTTGATCAATTTGCATTAGGACAAAAAGATTGCTTAAAGATGAAAAAATGTTTTAAATTTGATGGCAGCCCTCGTGAGGTAACGGATAAGGCATCGGTCTCCTAAACCGGAGATTGCGGGTTCGAGGGTAAGCTGGGAAGCCATTCTGATTTTTTTGGTCAATTTGCATTAGGACAAAAGAATTGCTCAAAGATGAAAAAATTGTTTAAATTCGGAGGCCGCCCTCGTGGCCTAACGGATAAGGCATCGGTCTCCTAAACCGGGGATTGCGGGTTCGAGGTTAAGCTGGGAAGCCATTCTGATTATTTTGATCAATTTGCATTAGAAAAAAAGGAATGCTTAGAGTTAAAAAAATGTTTTAAATTTGAAAGCAGCTCTCGTGGCCTAACAGATAAGGCATCGGTCTCCTAAACCGGGGATTGCGGGTTCGAGGGTTACCTGGGAAGCCATTCTGATTATTTTGATCAATTTGCATTAGGAAAAAATAATTGTTTAAAGATGAAAAAATGTATTAAATTTCTAGGCAGCCCTCGTGGCCTAACGGATAAGGCATCGGTCTCCTAAACCTGCGATTGCGGGTTCGATGGTTAGCTGGGAAACCATTCTGATTTTTTTGGTCAATTTGCATTAGGACAAAAGAATTGCTCAAAGATGAAAAAATTGTTTAAATTCGTAGTCCGCCCTCGTGGCCTAACGGATAAGGCATCGGTCTCCTAAACCGGGGATTGCGGGTTCGAGGGTAAGCTGGGTAGATATTCTAATTATTTTGATCAATTTGCATTAGGACAAAAGAATTGCTCAAAGATGAAAAAATTGTTTAAATCCGAAGGCCGCCCTCATGGCCTAAGGGATAAGGCATCGGTCTCCTAAACCGGGGATTGAAGGTTCGAGGGTAAGCTGGGAAGCCATTCTGATCAATTTGCATTAGAAAAAAAGGAATGCTTAGAGTTGAAAAAATGTTTTAAATTTGAAGGCAGCTCTCGTGGCCTAACAGATAAGGCATCGGTCTCCTAAACCGGGGATTGCGGGTTCGAGGGTAAGCTGGGAAGCCATTCTGATTATTTTGATCAATTTGCATTAGGAAAAAAGGATTGCTTAAAGATGAAAAAATGTTTTAAATTAAAAGGCAGCCCTCGTGGCCTCACGGATAAGGCATCGGTCTCCTAAACCGGGGATTGCGGGTTCGAGTCCCGCCGAGGGTAAGCTGGGAAGATATTCTGATTTTTTTGGTCAATTTGCATTAGGACAAAAGAATTGCTCAAAGATGACAAAATTGTTTAAATTCGGAGGCCGCACTCGTGGCCTAACGGATAAGGCATCGGTCTCCTAAACCGGGGATTGCGGGTTCGAGGGTAAGCTGGGAAGCCATTCTGATTATATTTATCAATTTGCATTAGGAAAAAGGAATTGCTTAAAGATGAAAAAATGTATTAAATTTCTAGGCAGCCCTCGTGGCCTAACGGATAAGGCATCGGTCTCCTAAACCTGCGATTGCGGGTTCGATGGTTAGCTGGGAAACCATTCTGATTTTTTTGGTCAATTTGCATTAGGACAAAAGAATTGCTCAAAGATGAAAAAATTGTTTAAATTCGTAGGCCGCCCTCGTGGCCTAACGCATAAGGCATCGGTCTCCTAATCCGGGGATTGCGGGTTCGAGTCCCGCCGAGGGTAAGCTGGGTAGATATTCTAATTATTTTGATCAATTTGCATTAGGACAAAAAGATTGCTTAAAGATGAAAAAATGTTTTAAATTAAAAGGCAGCCCTCGTGGCCTCACGGATAAGGCATCGGTCTCCTAAACCGGAGATTGCGGGTTCGAGGGGAAGCCATTCTGATTTTTTTGGTCAATTTGCATTAGGACAAAAGAATTGCTCAAAGATGAAAAAATTGTTTAAATTCGAAGGCCGCCCTCATGGCCTAAGGGATAAGGCATCGGTCTCCTAAACCGGGGATTGCGGGTTCGAGGTTAAGCTGGGAAGCCATTCTAATTATTTTGATCAATTTGCATTAGGACAAAAGAATTGCTCAAAGATGAAAAAATTGTTTAAATTCGGAGGCCGCCCTCGTGGCCTAACGAATAAGGCATCGGTCTCCTAAACCGGGGATTGCGGGATCGAGGGTAAGCTGGGAAGCCATTCTGATTATTTTGATCAATTTGCATTAGGAAAAAAGAATTGCTTAAAGCTAAAAAAATGTATTAAATTTCTAGGCAGCCCTCGTGGCCTAACGGATAAGGCATCGGTCTCCTAAACCTGCGATTGCGGGTTCGATGGTTAGCTGGGAAACCATTCTGATTTTATTGGTCAATTTGCATTAGGACAAAAGAATTGCTCAAAGATGAAAAAATTGTTTAAAATCGTAGGCCGCCCTCGTGGCCTAACGCATAAGGCATCGGTCTCCTAAACCGGGGATTGCGGGTTCGAGTCCCGCCGAGGGTAAGCTGGGAAGATATTCTAATTATTTTGATCAATTTGCATTAGGACAAAAAGATTGCTTAAAGATGAAAAAATGTTTTAAATTTGATGGCAGCCCTCGTGAGGTAACGGATAAGGCATCGGTCTCCTAAACCGGAGATTGCGGGTTCGAGGGTAAGCTGGAAAGCCATTCTGATTTTTTTGGTCAATTTCCATTAGGACAAAAGAATTGCTCAAAGATGAAAAAATTGTTTAAATTCGGAGGCCGCCCTCGTGGCCTAACGGATAAGGCATCGGTCTCCTAAACCGGGGATTGCGGGTTCGAGGTTAAGCTGGGAAGCCATTCTGATTATTTTGATCAATTTGCATTAGAAAAAAAGGAATGCTTAGAGTTGAAAAAATGTTTTAAATTTGAAAGCAGCTCTCGTGGCCTAACAGATAAGGCATCGGTCTCCTAAACCGGGGATTGCGGGTTCGAGGGTTACCTGGGAAGCCATTCTGATTATTTTGATCAATTTGCATTAGGAAAAAATAATTGTTTAAAGATGAAAAAATGTATTAAATTTCTAGGCAGCCCTCGTGGCCTAACGGATAAGGCATCGGTCTCCTAAACCTGCGATTGCGGGTTCGATGGTTAGCTGGGAAACCATTCTGATTTTTTTGGTCAATTTGCATTAGGACAAAAGAATTGCTCAAAGATGAAAAAATTGTTTAAATTCGTAGTCCGCCCTCGTGGCCTAACGGATAAGGCATCGGTCTCCTAAACCGGGGATTGCGGGTTCGAGGGTAAGCTGGGTAGATATTCTAATTATTTTGATCAATTTGCATTAGGACAAAAGAATTGCTCAAAGATGAAAAAATTGTTTAAATCCGAAGGCCGCCCTCATGGCCTAAGGGATAAGGCATCGGTCTCCTAAACCGGGGATTGAGGGTTCGAGGGTAAGCTGGGAAGCCATTCTGATTATTTTGATCAATTTGCATTAGAAAAAAAGGAATGCTTAGAGTTGAAAAAATGTTTTAAATTTGAAGGCAGCTCTCGTGGCCTAACAAATAAGGCATCGGTCTCCTAAACCGGGGATTGCGGGTTCGAGGGTAAGCTGGGAAGCCATTCTGATTATTTTGATCAATTTGCATTAGGAAAAAAGGATTGCTTAAAGATGAAAAAATGTTTTAAATTAAAAGGCCGCCCTCGTGGCCTAACGGATAAGGCATCGGTCTCCTAAACCGGGGATTGCGGGTTCGAGTCCCGCCGAGGGTAAGCTGGGAAGATATTCTAATTATTTTGATCAATTTGCATTAGGACAAAAAGATTGCTTAAAGATGAAAAAATGTTTTAAATTTGATGGCAGCCCTCGTGAGGTAACGGATAAGGCATCAGTCTCCTAAACCGGAGATTGCGGGTTCGAGGGTAAGCTGGGAAGCCATTCTGATTTTTTTGGTCAATTTGCATTAGGACAAAAGAATTGCTCAAAGATGAAAAAATTGTTTAAATTCGTAGGCCGCCCTCGTGGCCTAACGCATAAGGCATCGGTCTCCTAATCCGGGGATTGCGGGTTCGAGTCCCGCCGAGGGTAAGCTGGGTAGATATTCTAATTATTTTGATCAATTTGCATTAGGACAAAAAGATTGCTTAAAGATGAAAAAATGTTTTAAATTAAAAGGCAGCCCTCGTGGCCTCACGGATAAGGCATCGGTCTCCTAAACCGGAGATTGCGGGTTCGAGGGTAAGCTGGGAAGCCATTCTGATTTTTTTGGTCAATTTGCATTAGGACAAAAGAATTGCTCAAAGATGAAAAAATTGTTTAAATTCGAAGGCCGCCCTCATGGCCTAAGGGATAAGGCATCGGTCTCCTAAACCGGGGATTGCGGGTTCGAGGTTAAGCTGGGAAGCCATTCTAATTATTTTGATCAATTTGCATTAGGACAAAAGAATTGCTCAAAGATGAAAAAATTGTTTAAATTCGGAGGCCGCCCTCGTGGCCTAACGGATAAGGCATCGGTCTCCTAAACCGGGGATTGCGGGATCGAGGGTAAGCTGGGAAGCCATTCTGATTATTTTGATCAATTTGCATTAGGAAAAAAGAATTGCTTAAAGCTAAAAAAATGTATTAAATTTCTAGGCAGCCCTCGTGGCCTAACGGATAAGGCATCGGTCTCCTAAACCTGCGATTGCGGGTTCGATGGTTAGCTGGGAAACCATTCTAATTTTATTGGTCAATTTGCATTAGGACAAAAGAATTGCTCAAAGATGAAAAAATTGTTTAAATTCGTAGGCCGCCCTCGTGGCCTAACGCATAAGGCATCGGTCTCCTAAACCTGCGATTGCGGGTTCGATGGTTAGCTGGGAAGCCATTCTGATTTTTTTGGTCAATTTGCATTAGGACAAAAGAATTGCTCAAAGATGAAAAAATTGTTTAAATTCATAGGCCGCCCTCGTGGCCTAACGGATAAGGCATCGGTCTCCTAAACCGGGGATTGCGGGTTCGAGTCCCGCCGAGGGTAAGCTGGGAAGATATTCTAATTATTTTGATCAATTTGCATTAGGACAAAAAGATTGCTTAAAGATGAAAAAATGTTTTAAATTTGATGGCAGCCCTCGTGAGGTAACGGATAAGGCATCGGTCTCCTAAACCGGAGATTGCGGGTTCGAGGGTAAGCTGGAAAGCCATTCTGATTTTTTTGGTCAATTTGCATTAGGACAAAAGAATTGCTCAAAGATGAAAAAATTGTTTAAATTCGGAGGCCGCCCTCGTGGCCTAACGGATAAAGCATCGGTCTCCTAAACCGGGGATTGCGGGTTCGAGGTTAAGCTGGGAAGCCATTCTGATTATTTTGATCAATTTGCATTAGAAAAAAAGGAATGCTTAGCGTTGAAAAAATGTTTTAAATTTGAAAGCAGCTCTCGTGGCCTAACAGATAAGGCATCGGTCTCCTAAACCGGGGATTGCGGGTTCGAGGGTTACCTGGGAAGCCATTCTGATTATTTTGATCAATTTGCATTAGGAAAAAATAATTGTTTAAAGATGAAAAAATGTATTAAATTTCTAGGCAGCCCTCGTGGCCTAACGGATAAGGCATCGGTCTCCTAAACCTGCGATTGCGGGTTCGATGGTTAGCTGGGAAACCATTCTGATTTTTTTGGTCAATTTGCATTAGGACAAAAGAATTGCTCAAAGATGAAAAAATTGTTTAAATTCGTAGTCCGCCCTCGTGGCCTAACGGATAAGGCATCGGTCTCCTAAACCGGGGATTGCGGGTTCGAGGGTAAGCTGGGTAGATATTCTAATTATTTTGATCAATTTGCATTAGGACAAAAGAATTGCTCAAAGATGAAAAAATTGTTTAAATCCGAAGGCCGCCCTCATGGCCTAAGGGATAAGGCATCGGTCTCCTAAACCGGGGATTGAGGGTTCGAGGGTAAGCTGGGAAGCCATTCTGATTATTTTGATCAATTTGCATTAGAAAAAAAGGAATGCTTAGAGTTGAAAAAATGTTTTAAATTTGAAGGCAGCTCTCGTGGCCTAACAGATAAGGCATCGGTCTCCTAAACCGGGGATTGCGGGTTCGAGGGTAAGCTGGGAAGCCATTCTGATTATTTTGATCAATTTGCATTAGGAAAAAAGGATTGCTTAAAGATGAAAAAATGTTTTAAATTAAAAGGCCGCCCTCGTGGCCTAACGGATAAGGCATCGGTCTCCTAAACCGGGGATTGCGGGTTCGAGTCCCGCCGAGGGTAAGCTGGGAAGATATTCTAATTATTTTGATCAATTTGCATTAGGACAAAAAGATTGCTTAAAGATGAAAAAATGTTTTAAATTTGATGGCAGCCCTCGTGAGGTAACGGATAAGGCATCGGTCTCCTAAACCGGAGATTGCGGGTTCGAGGGTAAGCTGGGAAGCCATTCTGATTTTTTTGGTCAATTTGCATTAGGACAAAAGAATTGCTCAAAGATGAAAAAATTGTTTAAATTCGGAGGCCGCCCTCGTGGCCTAACGGATAAGGCATCGGTCTCCTAAACCGGGGATTGCGGGTTCGAGGTTAAGCTGGGAAGCCATTCTGATTATTTTGATCAATTTGCATTAGAAAAAAAGGAATGCTTAGAGTTAAAAAAATGTTTTAAATTTGAAAGCAGCTCTCGTGGCCTAACAGATAAGGCATCGGTCTCCTAAACCGGGGATTGCGGGTTCGAGGGTTACCTGGGAAGCCATTCTGATTATTTTGATCAATTTGCATTAGGAAAAAATAATTGTTTAAAGATGAAAAAATGTATTAAATTTCTAGGCAGCCCTCGTGGCCTAACGGATAAGGCATCGGTCTCCTAAACCTGCGATTGCGGGTTCGATGGTTAGCTGGGAAACCATTCTGATTTTTTTGGTCAATTTGCATTAGGACAAAAGAATTGCTCAAAGATGAAAAAATTGTTTAAATTCGTAGTCCGCCCTCGTGGCCTAACGGATAAGGCATCGGTCTCCTAAACCGGGGATTGCGGGTTCGAGGGTAAGCTGGGTAGATATTCTAATTATTTTGATCAATTTGCATTAGGACAAAAGAATTGCTCAAAGATGAAAAAATTGTTTAAATCCGAAGGCCGCCCTCATGGCCTAAGGGATAAGGCATGGCCTAGGCATCGGTCTCCTAAACCGGGGATTGAAGGTTCGAGGGTAAGCTGGGAAGCCATTCTGATCAATTTGCATTAGAAAAAAAGGAATGCTTAGAGTTGAAAAAATGTTTTAAATTTGAAGGCAGCTCTCGTGGCCTAACAGATAAGGCATCGGTCTCCTAAACCGGGGATTGCGGGTTCGAGGGTAAGCTGGGAAGCCATTCTGATTATTTTGATCAATTTGCATTAGGAAAAAAGGATTGCTTAAAGATGAAAAAATGTTTTAAATTAAAAGGCAGCCCTCGTGGCCTCACGGATAAGGCATCGGTCTCCTAAACCGGGGATTGCGGGTTCGAGTCCCGCCGAGGGTAAGCTGGGAAGATATTCTAATTATTTTGATCAATTTGCATTAGGACAAAAAGATTGCTTAAAGATGAAAAAATGTTTTAAATTTGAGGGCAGCCCTCGTGGCCTAACGGATAAGGCAACGGTCTCTTAAACCGGCGGGTTCGAGTCCCGCCGAGGGTAAGCTGGGAAGCCATTCTGATTTTTTTGATCAATTTGCATTAGGAAAAAAGGATTGCTTAAGGATGAAAAAATGTTTTAAATTAAACGGTAGCCCTCGTGGCCTAACGGATAAGGCATCGGTCTCCTAAACCGGTGATTGCGTGTTCGAGTCCCGCCGAAGGTAAACTGGGAAGCCATTTTAATCAATTTGCATTAGGAAAAAAGGAATGCTTAAAGATGAAAAAATGTTTTAAATTTGAAGGCAGCCCTCGTGGCCTAACGGATAAGGCAACGGTCTCCTAAACCGGCGGGTTCGAGTCCCGCCGAGGGTAAGCTGGGAAGCCATTCTGATTTTTTTGATCAATTTCCATTAGGAAAAAAGGATTGCTTAAGGATGAAAAAATGTTTTAAATTAAACGGTAGCCCTCTTGGCCTAACGGATAAGGCATTGGTCTCCTAAACCGGGGATTGCGTTTTCGAGTTCCGCCGAGGGGGGCTGGGAAGCCATTCTGATTATTTTGATCAGTTTGCATTAGGAAAAAATGATTGCTTAAAGATGAAACAATGTTTTAAACTTGAAGGCAGCCCTCGTGGCCTAACAGATAAGGCATCGGTCTCCTAAACCGGGGATTGCGGGTTCGAGGGTAAGCTGGGAAGCCATTCTGATCATTTTGATCAGTTTGCATTTGGAAAAAAGGATTGCTTAAAGATGAAAAAATGTTTGAATTTGTAGTCAGCGTTCGTGGCCTAACGGATAAGGCATCGGTCTCCTAAACCTGCGATTGCGGGTTCGATGGTTAGCTGGGAAACCATTCTGATTTTTTTGGTCAATTTGCATTAGGACAAAAGAATTGCTCAAAGATGAAAAAATTGTTTAAATTCGTAGGCCGCCCTCGTAGCCTAACGGATAAGGCATCGGTCTCCTAATCCGGGGATTGCGGGTTCGAGTCCCGCCGAGGGTAAGCTGGGTAGATATTCTAATTATTTTGATCAATTTGCATTAGGACAAAAAGATTGCTTAAAGATGAAAAAATGTTTTAAATTTTAAGGCAGCCCTCGTGAGCTAACGGATAAGGCATCGGTCTCCTAAACCGGAGATTGCGGGTTCGAGGGTAAGCTGGGAAGCCATTCTGATTTTTTTGGTCAATTTGCATTAGGACAAAAGAATTGCTCAAAGATGAAAAAATTGTTTAAATTCCGAGGCCGCCCTCGTGGCCTAACGGATAAGGCATCGGTCTCCTAAACCGGGGATTGCGGGTTCGAGGGTAAGCTGGGAAGCCATTCTGATTATTTTGATCAATTTGCATTAGAAAAAAAGGAATGCTTAGAGTTGAAAAAATGTTTTAAATTTGAAGGCAGCTCTCGTGGCCTAACAGATAAGGCATCGGTCTCCTAAACCGGGGATTGCGGGTTCGAGGGTAAGCTGGGAAGCCATTCTGATTATTTTGATCAATTTGCATTAGGAAAAAAGAATTGCTCAAAGATGAAAAAATGTTTTAAATTAAAAGGCAGCCCTCGTGGCCTCACGGATAAGGCATCGGTCTTCTAAACCGGGGATTGCGGGTTTGAGTCCCGCCGAGGATAAGCTGGGATGTCATTCTGATTATTATAATCAATTTGCATTAGGACAAAAGGATTGCTTAAAGATGAAAAAATGTTTTAAATTTGAAGGCAGCCCTCGTCAGCTAACGGATAAGGCATCGGTCTCCTAAACCGGAGATTGCGGGTTCGAGGGTAAGCTGGGAAGCCATTCTGATTTTTTTGGTCAATTTGCATTAGGACAAAAGAATTGCTCAAAGATGAAAAAATTGTTTAAATTCGGAGGCCGCCCTCGTGGCCTAACGGATAAGGCATCGGTCTCCTAAACCGGGGATTGCGGGTTCGAGGGTAAGCTGGGAAGCCATTCTGATTATTTTGATCAATTTGCATTAGAAAAAAAGGAATGCTTAGAGTTGAAAAAATGTTTTAAATTCGGAGGCCGCCCTCGTGGCCTAACGGATAAGGCATCGGTGTCCTAATCCGGGGATTGCTGGTTCGAGTCCCGCCGAGGGTAAGCTGGGTAGATATTCTAATTATTTTGATCAATTTGCATTAGGACAAAAAGATTGCTTAAAGATGAAAAAATGTTTTAAATTTTAAGGCAGCCCTCGTGAGCTAACGGATAAGGCATCGGTCTCCTAAACCGGAGATTGCGGGTTCGAGGGTAAGCTGGGAAGCCATTCTGATTTTTTTGGTCAATTTGCATTAGGACAAAAGAATTGCTCAAAGATGAAAAAATTGTTTAAATTCGGAGGCCGCCCTCGTGGCCTAACGGATAAGGCATCGGTCTCCTAAACCGGGGATTGCGGGTTCGAGGGTAAGCTGGGAAGCCATTCTGATTATTTTGATCAATTTGCATTAGAAAAAAAGGAATGCTTAGAGTTGAAAAAATGTTTTAAATTTGAAGGCAGCTCTCGTGGCCTAACAGATAAGGCATCGGTCTCCTAAACCGGGGATTGCGGGTTTGAGTCCCGCCGAGGATAAGCTGGGATGTCATTCTGATTATTTTAATCAATTTGCATTAGGACAAAAGGATTGCTTAAAGATGAAAAAATGTTTTAAATTTGAAGGCAGTCCTCGTCAGCTAACGGATAAGACATCGGTCTCCTAAACCGGAGATTGCGGGTTCGAGGGTAAGCTGGGAAGCCATTCTGATTTTTTTGGTCAATTTGCATTAGGACAAAAGAATTGCTCAAAGATGAAAAAATTGTTTAAATTCGAAGGCCGCCCTCATGGCCTAAGGGATAAGGCATCGGTCTCCTAAACCGGGGATTGCGGGTTCGAGGGTAAGCTGGGAAGCCATTCTAATTATTTTGATCAATTTGCATTAGGACAAAAGAATTGCTCAAAGATGAAAAAATTGTTTAAATTCGGAGGCCCCCATCGTGGCCTAACGGATAAGGCATCGGTCTCCTAAACCGGGGATTGCGGGTTCGAGTCCCGCCGAGGGTAAGCTGGGTAGATATTCTAATTATTTTGATCAATTTGCATTAGGACAAAAAGATTGCTTAAAGATGAAAAAATGTTTTAAATTTTAAGCCAGCCCTCGTGAGCTAACGGATAAGGCATCGGTCTCCTAAACCGGAGATTGCGGGTTCGAGGGTAAGCTGGGAAGCCATTCTGATTTTTTTGGTCAATTTGCATTAGGACAAAAGAATTGCTCAAAGATGAAAAAATTGTTTAAATTCGGAGGCCGCCCTCGTGGCCTGACGGATAAGGCATCGGTCTCCTAAACCGGGGATTGCGGGTTCGAGGGTAAGCTGGGAAGCCATTCTGATTATTTTGATCAATTTGCATTAGAAAAAAAGGAATGCTTAGAGTTGAAAAAATGTTTTAAATTTGAAGGCAGCTCTCGTGGCCTAACAGATAAGGCATCGGTCTCCTAAACCGGGGATTGCGGGTTCGAGGGTAAGCTGGGAAGCCATTCTGATTATTTTGATCAATTTGCATTAGGAAAAAAGGATTGCTTAAAGATGAAAAAATGTTTTAAATTAAAAGGCAGCCCTCGTGGCCTCACGGATAAGGCATCGGTCTCCTAAACCGGGGATTGCGGGTTTGAGTCCCGCCGAGGATAAGCTAGGAAGCCATTCTGATTATTTTGATCAATTTGCATTAGAAAAAAAGGAATGCTTAGAGTTGAAAAAATGTTTTAAATTTGAAGGCAGATCTCGTGGCCTAACAGATAAGGCATCGGTCTCCTAAACCGGGGATTGCGGGTTCGAGGGTTAGCTGGGAAGCCATTCTGATTATTTTGATCAATTTGCATTAGGAAAAAAGAATTGTTTAAAGATGAAAAAATGTATTAAATTTCTAGGCAGCCCTCGTGGCCTAACGGATAAGACATCGGTCTCCTAAACCTGCGATTGCGGGTTCGATGGTTAGCTGGGAAACCATTCTGATTTTTTTGGTCAATTTGCATTAGGACAAAAGAATTGCTCAAAGATGAAAAAATTGTTTAAATTCGTAGTCCGCCCTCGTGGCCTAACGGATAAGGCATCGGTCTCCTAAACCGGGGATTGCGGGTTCGAGTCCCGCCGAGGGTAAGCTGGGGAGATATTCTAATTATTTTGATCAATTTGCATTAGGACAAAAGAATTGCTCAAAGATGAAAAAATTGTTTAAATTCGAAGGCCGCCCTCATGGCCTAAGGGATAAGGCATCGGTCTCCTAAACCGGGGATTGAGGGTTCGAGGGTAAGCTGGGAAGCCATTCTGATTATTTTGATCAATTTGCATTAGAAAAAAAGGAATGCTTAGAGTTGAAAAAATGTTTTAAATTTGAAGGCAGCTCTCGTGGCCTAACAGATAAGGCATCGGTCTCCTAAACCGGGGATTGCGGGTTCGAGGGTAAGCTGGGAAGCCATTCTGATTTTTTTGGTCAATTTGCATTAGCACAAAAGAATTGCTCAAAGATGAAAAAATTGTTTAAATTCGTAGGCCGCCCTCGTGGCCTAACGCATAAGGCATCGGTCTCCTAAACCTGCGATTGCGGGTTCGATGGTTAGCTGGGAAGCCATTCTGATTTTTTTGGTCAATTTGCATTAGGACAAAAAATTGCTCAAAGATGAAAAAATTGTTTAAATTCATAGGCCGCCCTCGTGGCCTAACGGATAAGGCATCGGTCTCCTAAACCGGGGATTGCGGGTTCGAGTCCCGCCGAGGGTAAGCTGGGAAGATATTCTAATTATTTTGATCAATTTGCATTAGGACAAAAAGATTGCTTAAAGATGAAAAAATGTTTTAAATTTGATGGCAGCCCTCGTGAGGTAACGGATAAGGCATCGGTCTCCTAAACCGGAGATTGCGGGTTCGAGGGTAAGCTGGGAAGCCATTCTGATTTTTTTGGTCAATTTGCATTAGGACAAAAGAATTGCCCAAAGATGAAAAAATTGTTTAAATTCGGAGGCCGCCCTCGTGGCCTAACGGATAAGGCATCGGTCTCCTAAACCGGGGATTGCGGGTTCGAGGGTAAGCTAGGAAGCCATTCTGATTATTTTGATCAATTTGCATTAGAAAAAAAGGAATGCTTAGAGTTGAAAAAATGTTTTAAATTTGAAGGCAGATCTCGTGGCCTAACAGATAAGGCATCGGTCTCCTAAACCGGGGATTGCGGGTTCGAGGGTTAGCTGGGAAGCCATTCTGATTATTTTGATCAATTTGCATTAGGAAAAAAGAATTGTTTAAAGATGAAAAAATGTATTAAATTTCTAGGCAGCCCTCGTGGCCTAACGGATAAGGCATCGGTCTCCTAAACCTGCGATTGCGGGTTCGATGGTTAGCTGGGAAACCATTCTGATTTTTTTGGTCAATTTGCATTAGGACAAAAGAATTGCTCAAAGATGAAAAAATTGTTTAAATTCGTAGTCCGCCCTCGTGGCCTAACGGATAAGGCATCGGTCTCCTAAACCGGGGATTGCGGGTTCGAGTCCCGCCGAGGGTAAGCTGGGGAGATATTCTAATTATTTTGATCAATTTGCATTAGGACAAAAGAATTGCTCAAAGATGAAAAAATTGTTTAAATTCGAAGGCCGCCCTCATGGCCTAAGGGATAAGGCATCGGTCTCCTAAACCGGGGATTGAGGGTTCGAGGGTAAGCTGGGAAGCCATTCTGATTATTTTGATCAATTTGCATTAGAAAAAAAGGAATGCTTAGAGTTGAAAAAATGTTTTAAATTTGAAGGCAGCTCTCGTGGCCTAACAGATAAGGCATCGGTCTCCTAAACCGGGGATTGCGGGTTCGAGGGTAAGCTGGGAAGCCATTCTGATTTTTTTGGTCAATTTGTATTAGCACAAAAGAATTGCTCAAAGATGAAAAAATTGTTTAAATTCGTAGGCCGCCCTCGTGGCCTAACGCATAAGGCATCGGTCTCCTAAACCTGCGATTGCGGGTTCGATGGTTAGCTGGGAAGCCATTCTGATTTTTTTGGTCAATTTGCATTAGGACAAAAAATTGCTCAAAGATGAAAAAATTGTTTAAATTCATAGGCCGCCCTCGTGGCCTAACGGATAAGGCATCGGTCTCCTAAACCGGGGATTGCGGGTTCGAGTCCCGCCGAGGGTAAGCTGGGAAGATATTCTAATTATTTTGATCAATTTGCATTAGGACAAAAAGATTGCTTAAAGATGAAAAAATGTTTTAAATTTGATGGCAGCCCTCGTGAGGTAACGGATAAGGCATCGGTCTCCTAAACCGGAGATTGCGGGTTCGAGGGTAAGCTGGGAAGCCATTCTGATTTTTTTGGTCAATTTGCATTAGGACAAAAGAATTGCCCAAAGATGAAAAAATTGTTTAAATTCGGAGGCCGCCCTCGTGGCCTAACGGATAAGGCATCGGTCTCCTAAACCGGGGATTGCGGGTTCGAGGGTAAGCTAGGAAGCCATTCTGATTATTTTGATCAATTTGCATTAGAAAAAAAGGAATGCTTAGAGTTGAAAAAATGTTTTAAATTTGAAGGCAGATCTCGTGGCCTAACAGATAAGGCATCGGTCTCCTAAACCGGGGATTGCGGGTTTGAGGGTTAGCTGGGAAGCCATTCTGATTATTTTGATCAATTTGCATTAGGAAAAAAGAATTGTTTAAAGATGAAAAAATGTATTAAATTTCTAGGCAGCCCTCGTGGCCTAACGGATAAGGCATCGGTCTCCTAAACCTGCGATTGCGGGTTCGATGGTTAGCTGGGAAACCATTCTGATTTTTTTGGTCAATTTGCATTAGGACAAAAGAATTGCTCAAAGATGAAAAAATTGTTTAAATTCGTAGTCCGCCCTCGTGGCCTAACGGATAAGGCATCGGTCTCCTAAACCGGGGATTGCGGGTTCGAGTCCCGCCGAGGGTAAGCTGGGGAGATATTCTAATTATTTTGATCAATTTGCATTAGGACAAAAGAATTGCTCAAAGATGAAAAAATTGTTTAAATTCGAAGGCCGCCCTCATGGCCTAAGGGATAAGGCATCGGTCTCCTAAACCGGGGATTGAGGGTTCGAGGGTAAGCTGGGAAGCCATTCTGATTATTTTGATCAATTTGCATTAGAAAAAAAGGAATGCTTTGAGTTGAAAAAATGTTTTAAATTTGAAGGCAGCTCTCGTGGCCTAACAGATAAGGCATCGGTCTCCTAAACCGGGGATTGCGGGTTCGAGGGTAAGCTGGGAAGCCATTCTGATTATTTTGATCAATTTGCATTAGGAAAAAAGGATTGCTTAAAGATGAAAAAATGTTTTAAATTAAAAGGCCGCCCTCGTGGCCTAACGGATAAGGCATCGGTCTCCTAAACCGGGGATTGCGGGTTCGAGTCCCGCCGAGGGTAAGCTGGGAAGATATTCTAATTATTTTGATCAATTTGCATTAGGACAAAAAGATTGCTTAAAGATGAAAAAATGTTTTAAATTTGATGGCAGCCCTCGTGAGGTAACGGATAAGGCATCGGTCTCCTAAACCGGAGATTGCGGGTTCGAGGGTAAGTTGGGAAGCCATTCTGATTTTTTTGGTCAATTTGCATTAGGACAAAAGAATTGCTCAAAGATGAAAAAATTGTTTAAATTCGGAGGCCGCCCTCGTGGCCTAACGGATAAGGCATCGGTCTCCTAAACCGGGGATTGCGGGTTCGAGGGTAAGCTGGGAAGCCATTCTGATTATTTTGATCAATTTGCATTAGAAAAAAAGGAATGCTTAGAGTTGAAAAAATGTTTTAAATTTGAAAGCAGCTCTCGTGGCCTAACAGATAAGGCATCGGTCTCCTAAACCGGGGATTGCGGGTTCGAGGGTTAGCTGGGAAGCCATTCTGATTATTTTGATCAATTTGCATTAGGAAAAAAGAATTGTTTAAAGATGAAAAAATGTATTAAATTTCTAGGCAGCCCTCGTGGCCTAACGGATAAGGCATCGGTCTCCTAAACCTGCGATTGCGGGTTCGATGGTTAGCTGGGAAACCATTCTGATTTTTTTGGTCAATTTGCATTAGGACAAAAGAATTGCTCAAAGATGAAAAAATTGTTTAAATTCGAAGTCCGCCCTCGTGGCCTAACGGATAAGGCATCGGTTCCCCTAAACCGGGGATTGCGGGTTCGAGTCCCGCCGAGGGTAAGCTGGGAAGCCATTCTATTTATTTTGATCAATTTGCATTAGGACAAAAGAATTGCTCAAAGATGAAAAAATTGTTTAAATTCGGAGACCGCCCTCGTGGCCTAACGGATAAGGCATCGGTCTCCTAAACCGGAGATTGCGGGATCGAGGGTAAGCTGGGAAGCCATTCTGATTATTTTGATCAATTTGCATTAGAAAAAAAGGAATGCTTAAAGTTGAAAAAATGTATTAAATTTGAAGGCAGCCCTCATGGCCTAACAGATAAGGAATCGGTCTCCTAAACCGGGGATTGCGGGTTCGAGGGTAAGCTGGGAAGCCATTCTGATTTTTTTGGTCAATTTGCATTAGGACAAAAGAATTGCTCAAAGATGAAAAAATTGTTTAAATTCATAGGCCGCCCTCGTGGCCTAACGGATAAGGCATCGGTCTCCTAAACCGGGGATTGCGGGTTCGAGTCCCGCCGAGGGTAAGCTGGGAAGCCATTCTAATTATTTTGATCAATTTGCATTAGGACAAAAGGATTGCTTAAAGATGAAAAAATGTTTTAAATTTTAAGGCAGCCCTCGTGAGCTAACGGATAAGGCATCGGTCTCCTAAACCGGAGATTGCGGGTTCGAGGGTAAGCTGGGAAGCCATTCTGATTTTTTTGGTCAATTTGCATTAGGACAAAAGAATTGCTCAAAGATGAAAAAATTGTTTAAATTCGGAGGCCGCCCTCGTGGCCTGACGGATAAGGCATCGGTCTCCTAAACCGGGGATTGCGGGTTCGAGGGTAAACTGGGAAGCCATTCTGATTATTTTGATCAATTTGCATTAGAAAAAAAGGAATGCTTAGAGTTGAAAAAATGTTTTAAATTTGAAGGCAGCTCTCGTGGCCTAACAGATATGGCATCGGTCTCCTAAACCGGGGATTGCGGGTTCGAGGGTAAGCTGGGAAGCCATTCTGATTATTTTGATCAATTTGCATTAGGAAAAAAGGATTGCTTAAAGATGAAAAAATGTTTTAAATTAAAAGGCAGCCCTCGTGGCCTCACGGATAAGGCATCGGTCTCCTAAACCGGGGATTGCGGGTTTGAGTCCCGTCGAGGATAAGCTGGGATGTCATTCTGATTATTTTAATCAATTTGCATTAGGACAAAAGGATTGCTTAAAGATGAAAAAATGTTTTAAATTCGGAGGCCGCCCTCGTGGCCTAACGGATAACCCATCGGTCTCCTAAACCGGAGATTGCGGGTCCGAGGGTAAGCTGGGAAGCCATTCTGATTATTTTGATCAATTTGCATTAGAAAAAAAGGAATGCTTAAAGTTGAAAAAATGTATTAAATTTGAAGGCAGTCCTCATGGCCTAACAGATAAGGCATCGGTCTCCTAAACCGGGGATTGCGGGTTCGAGGGTAAGCTGGGAAGCCATTCTGATTTTTTTGGTCAATTTGCATTAGGACAAAAGAATTGCTCAAAGATGAAAAAATTGTTTAAATTCATAGGCCGCCCTCGTGGCCTAACGGATAAGGCATCGGTCTCCTAAACCGGGGATTGCGGGTTCGAGTCCCGCCGAGGGTAAGCTGGGAAGCCATTCTAATTATTTTGATCAATTTGCATTAGGACAAAAGGATTGCTTAAAGATGAAAAAATGTTTTAAATTTGAAGGCAGCCCTCGTGAGCTAACGGATAAGGCATCGGTCTCCTAAACCGGAGATTGCGGGTTCGAGGGTAAGCTGGGAAGCCATTCTGATTTTTTTGGTCAATTTGCATTAGGACAAAAGAATTGCTCAAAGATAAAAAAATTGTTTAAATTCGGAGGCCGCCCTCGTGGCCTAACGGATAACCCATCGGTCTCCTAAACCGGAGATTGCGGGTCCGAGGGTAAGCTGGGAAGCCATTCTGATTATTTTGATCAATTTGCATTAGAAAAAAAGGAATGCTTAAAGTTGAAAAAATGTTTTAAATTTGAAGGCAGCCCTCGTGGCCTAACAGATAAGGCATCGGTCTCCTAAACCGGGGATTGCGGGTTCGAGGGTAAGCTGGGAAGCCATTCTGATTTTTTTGGTCAATTTGCATTAGGACAAAAGAATTGCTCAAAGATGAAAAAATTGTTTAAATTCGTAGGCCGCCCTCGTGGCCTAACGCATAAGGCATCGGTCTCGTAAACCTGCGATTGCGGGTTCGATGGTTAGCTGGTAAGCCATTCTGATTTTTTTGGTCAATTTGCATTAGGACAAAAGAATTGCTCAAAGATGAAAAAATTGTTTAAATTCATAGGCCGCCCTCGTGGCCTAACGGATAAGGCATCGGTCTCCTAAACCGGGGATTGCGGGTTCGAGTCCCGCCGAGGGTAAGCTGGGAAGATATTCTAATTATTTTGATCAATTTGCATTAGGACAAAAAGATTGCTTAAAGATGAAAAAATGTTTTAAATTTGATGGCAGCCCTCGTGAGGTAACGGATAAGGCATCGGTCTCCTAAACCGGAGATTGCGGGTTCGAGGGTAAGCTGGGAAGCCATTCTGATTTTTTTGGTCAATTTGCATTAGGACAAAAGAATTGCTCAAAGATGAAAAAATTGTTTAAATTCGGAGGCCGCCCTCGTGGCCTAACGGATAAGGCATCGGTCTCCTAAACCGGGGATTGCGGGTTCGAGGGTAAGCTGCGAAGCCATTCTGATTATTTTGATCAATTTGCATTAGAAAAAAAGGAATGCTTAGAGTTGAAAAAATGTTTTAAATTTGAAGGCAGATCTCGTGGCCTAACAGATAAGGCATCGGTCTCCTAAACCGGGGATTGCGGGTTCGAGGGTTAGCTGGGAAGCCATTCTGATTATTTTGATCAATTTGCATTAGGAAAAAAGAATTGTTTAAAGATGAAAAAATGTATTAAATTTCTAGGCAGCCCTCGTGGCCTAACGGATAAGGCATCGGTCTCCTAAACCTGCGATTGCGGGTTCGATGGTTAGCTGGGAAACCATTCTGATTTTTTTGGTCAATTTGCATTAGGACAAAAGAATTGCTCAAAGATGAAAAAATTGTTTAAATTCGTAGTCCGCCCTCGTGGCCTAACGGATAAGGCATCGGTCTCTTAAACCGGGGATTGCGGGTTCGAGTCCCGCCGAGGGTAAGCTGGGTAGATATTCTAATTATTTTGATCAATTTGCATTAGGACAAAAGAATTGCTCAAAGATGAAAAAATTGTTTAAATTCGAAGGCCGCCCCCATGGCCTAAGGGATAAGGCATCGGTCTCCTAAACCGGGGATTGAGGGTTCGAGGGTAAGCTGGGAAGCCATTCTGATTATTTTGATCAATTTGCATTAGAAAAAAAGGAATGCTTAGAGTTGAAAAAATGTTTTAAATTTGAAGGCAGCTCTCGTGGCCTAACAGATAAGGCATCGGTCTCCTAAACCGGGGATTGCGGGTTCGAGGGTAAGCTGGGAAGCCATTCTGATTATTTTGATCAATTTGCATTAGGAAAAAAGGATTGCTTAAAGATGAAAAAATGTTTTAAATTAAAAGGCCGCCCTCGTGGCCTAACGGATAAGGCATCGGTCTCCTAAACCGGGGATTGCGGGTTCGAGTCCCGCCGAGGGTAAGCTGGGAAGATATTCTAATTATTTTGATCAATTTGCATTAGGACAAAAAGATTGCTTAAAGATGAAAAAATGTTTTAAATTTGATGGCAGCCCTCGTGAGGTAACGGATAAGGCATCGGTCTCCTAAACCGGGGATTGCGGGTTCGAGGGTAAGCTGGGAAGCCATTCTGATTATTTTGATCAATTTGCATTAGAAAAAAAGGAATGCTTAGAGTTGAAAAAATGTTTTAAATTTGAAGGCAGCTCTCGTGGCCTAACAGATAAGGCATCGGTCTCCTAAACCGGGGATTGCGGGTTCGAGGGTAAGCTGGGAAGCCATTCTGATTATTTTGATCAATTTGCATTAGGAAAAAAGGATTGCTTAAAGATGAAAAAATGTTTTAAATTAAAAGGCAGCCCTCGTGGCCTC
The DNA here is from genome assembly GCF_987345545.1 of Pholcus phalangioides. NCBI lineage: Eukaryota > Metazoa > Arthropoda > Arachnida > Araneae > Pholcidae > Pholcus > Pholcus phalangioides. The sequence goes on from NW_028301637.1 coordinate 3,523,521, forward strand.
ACGGATAAGGCATCGGTCTCCTAAACCGGGGATTGCGGGTTTGAGTCCCGCCGAGGATAAGCTGGGATGTCATTCTGATTATTTTAATCAATTTGCATTAGGACAAAAGGATTGCTTAAAGATGAAAAAATGTTTTAAATTCGAACGCCGCCCTCGTGGCCTAACGGATAAGGCATCGGTCTCCTAAACCGGGGATTGCGGGTTCGAGTCCCGCCGAGGGTAAGCTGGGAAGATATTCTAATTATTTTGATCAATTTGCATTAGGACAAAAAGATTGCTTAAAGATGAAAAAATGTTTTAAATTTGATGGCAGCCCTCGTGAGGTAACGGATAAGGCATCGGTCTCCTAAACCGGGGATTGCGGGTTCGAGGGTAAGCTGGGAAGCCATTCTGATTATTTTGATCAATTTGCATTAGAAAAAAAGGAATGCTTAGAGTTGAAAAAATGTTTTAAATTTGAAAGCAGCTCTCGTGGCCTAACAGATAAGGCATCGGTCTCCTAAACCGGGGATTGCGGGTTCGAGGGTTAGCTGGGAAGCCATTCTGATAATTTTGATCAATTTGCATTAGGAAAAAAGAATTGTTTAAAGATGAAAAAATGTATTAAATTTCTAGGCAGCCCTCGTGGCCTAACGGATAAGGCATCGGTCTCCTAAACCTGCGATTGCGGGTTCGATGGTTAGCTGGGAAACCATTCTGAATTTTTTGGTCAATTTGCATTAGGACAAAAGAATTGCTCAAAGATGAAAAAATTGTTTAAATTCGTAGTCCGCCCTCGTGGCCTAACGGATAAGGCATCGGTCTCCTAAACCGGGGATTGCGGGTTCGAGTCCCGCCGAGGGTAAGCTGGGTAGATATTCTAATTATTTTGATCAATTTGCATTAGGACAAAAGAATTGCTCAAAGATGAAAAAATTGTTTAAATTCGAAGGCCGCCCTCATGGCCTAAGGGATAAGGCATCGGTCTCCTAAACCGGGGATTGAGGGTTCGAGGGTAAGCTGGAAAGCCATTCTGATTATTTTGATCAATTTGCATTAGAAAAAAAGGAATGCTTAGAGTTGAAAAAATGTTTTAAATTTGAAGGCAGCTCTCGTGGCCTAACAGATAAGGCATCGGTCTCCTAAACCGGGGATTGCGGGTTCGAGGGTAAGCTGGGAAGCCATTCTGATTATTTTGATCAATTTGCATTAGGAAAAAAGAATTGCTTAAAGATGAAAAAATGTTTTAAATTAAAAGGCAGCCCTCGTGGCCTCACGGATAAGGCATCGGTCTCCTAAACCGGGGATTGCGGGTTCGAGGGTAAGCTGGGAAGCCATTCTGATTATTTTGATCAATTTGCATTAGGAAAAAAGGATTGCTTAAAGATGAAAAAATGTTTTAAATTAAAAGGCCGCCCTCGTGGCCTAACGGATAAGGCATCGGTCTCCTAAACCGGGGATTGCGGGTTCGAGTCCCGCCGAGGGTAAGCTGGGAAGATATTCTAATTATTTTGATCAATTTGCATTAGGACAAAAAGATTGCTTAAAGATGAAAAAATGTTTTAAATTTGATGGCAGCCCTCGTGAGGTAACGGATAAGGCATCGGTCTCCTAAACCGGAGATTGCGGGTTCGAGGGTAAGTTGGGAAGCCATTCTGATTTTTTTGGTCAATTTGCATTAGGACAAAAGAATTGCTCAAAGATGAAAAAATTGTTTAAATTCGGAGGCCGCCCTCGTGGCCTGACGGATAAGGCATCGGTCTCCTAAACCGGGGATTGCGGGTTCGAGGGTAAACTGGGAAGCCATTCTGATTATTTTGATCAATTTGCATTAGAAAAAAAGGAATGCTTAGAGTTGAAAAAATGTTTTAAATTTGAAGGCAGCTCTCGTGGCCTAACAGATAAGGCATCGGTCTCCTAAACCGGGGATTGCGGGTTCGAGGGTAAGCTGGGAAGCCATTCTGATTATTTTGATCAATTTGCATTAGAAAAAAGGATTGCTTAAAGATGAAAAAATGTTTTAAATTAAAAGGCAGCCCTCGTGGCCTCACGGATAAGGCATCGGTCTCCTAAACCGGGGATTGCGGGTTTGAGTCCCGCCGAGGATAAGCTGGGATGTCATTCTGATTATTTTAATCAATTTGCATTAGGACAAAAGGATTGCTTAAAGATGAAAAAATGTTTTAAATTCGAACGCCGTCCTCGTGGCCTAACGGATAAGGCATCGGTCTCCTAAACCGGGGATTGCGGGTCCGAGGGTAAGCTGGGAAGCCATTCTGATTATTTTGATCAATTTGCATTAGAAAAAAAGGAATGCTTAAAGTTGAAAAAATGTATTAAATTTGAAGGCAGCCCTCATGGCCTAACAGATAAGGCATCGGTCTCCTAAACCGGGGATTGCGGGTTCGAGGGTAAGCTGGGAAGCCATTCTGATTTTTTTGGTCAATTTGCATTAGGACAAAAGAATTGCTCAAAGATGAAAAAATTGTTTAAATTCATAGGCCGCCCTCGTGGCCTAACGGATAAGGCATCGGTCTCCTAAACCGGGGATTGCGGGTTCGAGTCCCGCCGAGGGTAAGCTGGGAAGCCATTCTAATTATTTTGATCAATTTGCATTAGGACAAAAGGATTGCTTAAAGATGAAAAAATGTTTTAAATTTTAAGGCAGCCCTCGTGAGCTAACGGATAAGGCATCGGTCTCCTAAACCGGAGATTGCGGGTTCGAGGGTAAGCTGGGAAGCCATTCTGATTTTTTTGGTCAATTTGCATTAGTACAAAAGAATTGCTCAAAGATGAAAAAATTGTTTAAATTCGGAGGCCGCCCTCGTGGCCTAACGGATAAGGCATCGGTCTCCTAAACCGGGGATTGCGGGTTCGAGTCCCGCCGAGGGTAAGCTGGGTAGATATTCTAATTATTTTGATCAATTTGCATTAGGACAAAAAGATTGCTTAAAGATGAAAAAATGTTTTAAATTTTAAGGCAGCCCTCGTGAGCTAACGGATAAGGCATCGGTCTCCTAAACCGGAGATTGCGGGTTCGAGGGTAAGCTGGGAAGCCATTCTGATTTTTTTGGTCAATTTGCATTAGGACAAAAGAATTGCTCAAAGATGAAAAAATTGTTTAAATTCGAAGGCCGCCCTCATGGCCTAAGGGATAAGGCATCGGTCTCCTAAACCGGGGATTGAGGGTTCGAGGGTAAACTGGGAAGCCATTCTGATTATTTTGATCAATTTGCATTAGAAAAAAAGGAATGCTTAGAGTTGAAAAAATGTTTTAAATTTGAAGGCAGCTCTCGTGGCCTAACAGATAAGGCATCGGTCTCCTAAACCGGGGATTGCGGGTTCGAGGGTAAGCTGGGAAGCCATTCTGATTATTTTGATCAATTTGCATTAGGAAAAAAGGATTGCTTAAAGATGAAAAAATGTTTTAAATTAAAAGGCAGCCCTCGTGGCCTCACGGATAAGGCATCGGTCTCCTAAACCGGGGATTGCGGGTTTGAGTCCCGCCGAGGATAAGCTGGGATGTCATTCTGATTATTTTAATCAATTTGCATTAGGACAAAAGGATTGCTTAAAGATGAAAAAATGTTTTAAATTCGAACGCCGTCCTCGTGGCCTAACGGATAAGGCATCGGTCTCCTAAACCGGGGATTGCGGGTCCGAGGGTAAGCTGGGAAGCCATTCTGATTATTTTGATCAATTTGCATTAGAAAAAAAGGAATGCTTAAAGTTGAAAAAATGTATTAAATTTGAAGGCAGCCCTCATGGCCTAACAGATAAGGCATCGGTCTCCTAAACCGGGGATTGCGGGTTCGAGGGTAAGCTGGGAAGCCATTCTGATTATTTTGATCAATTTGCATTAGGAAAAAAGGATTGCTTAAAGATGAAAAAATGTTTTAAATTAAAAGGCAGCCCTCGTGGCCTCACGGATAAGGCATCGGTCTCCTAAACCGGGGATTGCGGGTTCGAGTCCCGCCGAGGGTAAGCTGGGAAGCCATTCAAATTATTTTGATCAATTTGCATTAGGACAAAAGGATTGCTTAAAGATGAAAAAATTGTTTAAATTCGTAGGCCGCCCTCGTGGCCTAACGCATAAGGCATCGGTCTCCTAAACCTGCGATTGCGGGTTCGATGGTTAGCTGGGAAGCCATTCTGATTTTTTTGGTCAATTTGCATTAGGACAAAAGAATTGCTCAAAGATGAAAAAATTGTTTAAATTCATAAGCCGCCCTCGTGGCCTAACGGATAAGGCATCGGTCTCCTAAACCGGGGATTGCGGGTTCGAGTCCCGCCGAGGGTAAGCTGGGAAGATATTCTAATTATTTTGATCAATTTGCATTAGGACAAAAAGATTGCTTAAAGATGAAAAAATGTTTTAAATTTGATGGCAGCCCTCGTGAGGTAACGGATAAGGCATCGGTCTCCTAAACCGGAGATTGCGGGTTCGAGGGTAAGCTGGGAAGCCATTCTGATTTTTTTGGTCAATTTGCATTAGGACAAAAGAATTGCTCAAAGATGAAAAAATTGTTTAAATTCGGAGGCCGCCCTCGTGGCCTAACGGATAAGGCATCGGTCTCCTAAACCGGGGATTGCGGGTTCGAGGGTAAGCTGGGAAGCCATTCTGATTATTTTGATCAATTTGCATTAGAAAAAAAGGAATGCTTAGAGTTGAAAAAATGTTTTAAATTTGAAGGCAGATCTCGTGGCCTAACAGATAAGGCATCGGTCTCCTAAACCGGGGATTGCGGGTTCGAGGGTTAGCTGGGAAGCCATTCTGATTATTTTGATCAATTTGCATTAGGAAAAAAGAATTGTTTAAAGATGAAAAAATGTATTAAATTTCTAGGCAGCCCTCGTGGCCTAACGGATAAGGCATCGGTCTCCTAAACCTGCGATTGCGGGTTCGATGGTTAGCTGGGAAACCATTCTGATTTTTTTGGTCAATTTGCATTAGGACAAAAGAATTGCTCAAAGATGAAAAAATTGTTTAAATTCGTAGTCCGCCCTCGTGGCCTAACGGATAAGGCATCGGTCTCCTAAACCGGGGATTGCGGGTTCGAGGGTAAGCTGGGTAGATATTCTAATTATTTTGATCAATTTGCATTAGGACAAAAGAATTGCTCAAAGATGAAAAAATTGTTTAAATTCGAAGGCCGCCCTCATGGCCTAAGGGATAAGGCATCGGTCTCCTAAACCGGGGATTGAGGGTTCGAGGGTAAGCTGGGAAGCCATTCTGATTATTTTGATCAATTTGCATTAGAAAAAAAGGAATGCTTAGAGTTGAAAAAATGTTTTAAATTTGAAGGCAGCTCTCGTGGCCTAACAGATAAGGCATCGGTCTCCTAAACCGGGGATTGCGGGTTCGAGGGTAAGCTGGGAAGCCATTCTGATTATTTTGATCAATTTGCATTAGGAAAAAAGGATTGCTTAAAGATGAAAAAATGTTTTAAATTAAAAGGGCGCCCTCGTGGCCTAACGGATAAGGCATCGGTCTCCTAAACCTGCGATTGCGGGTTCGATGGTTAGCTGGGAAACCATTCTGATTTTTTTGGTCAATTTGCATTAGGACAAAAGAAATGCTCAAAGATGAAAAAATTGTTTAAATTCGTAGTCCGCCCTCGTGGCCTAACGGATAAGGCATCGGTCTCCTAAACCGGGGATTGCGGGTTCGAGTCCCGCCGAGGGTAAGCTGGGTAGATATTCTAATTATTTTGATCAATTTGCATTAGGACAAAAGAATTGCTCAAAGATGAAAAAATTGTTTAAATTCGAAGGCCGCCCTCATGGCCTAAGGGATAAGGCATCGGTCTCCTAAACCGGGGATTGAGGGTTCGAGGGTAAGCTGGGAAGCCATTCTGATTATTTTGATCAATTTGCATTAGAAAAAAAGGAATGCTTAGAGTTGAAAAAATGTTTTAAATTTGAAGGCAGCTCTCGTGGCCTAACGGATAAGGCATCGGTCTCCTAAACCGGGGATTGCGGGTTCGAGGGTAAGCTGGGAAGCCATTCTGATTATTTTGATCAATTTGCATTAGGAAAAAAGAATTGCTTAAAGATGAAAAAATGTTTTAAATTAAAAGGCAGCCCTCGTGGCCTCACGGATAAGGCATCGGTCTCCTAAACCGGGGATTGCGGGTTCGAGGGTAAGCTGGGAAGCCATTCTGATTATTTTGATCAATTTGCATTAGGAAAAAAGAATTGCTTAAAGATGAAAAAATGTATTAAATTTTTAGGCAGCCCTCGTGGCCTAACGGATAAGGCATCGGTTTCCTAAACCGGCGATTGCGGGTCCGAGGGTAAGCTGGGAAGATATTCTAATTATTTTGATCAATTTGCATTAGGACAAAAAGATTGCTTAAAGATGAAAAAATGTTTTAAATTTGAAGGCAGCCCTCGTGAGCTAACGGATAAGGCATCGGTCTCCTAAACCGGAGATTGCGGGTCCGAGGGTAAGCTGGGAAGCCATTCTGATTATTTTGATCAATTTGCATTAGAAAAAAAGGAATGCTTAAAGTTGAAAAAATGTTTTAAATTTGAAGGCAGCCCTCGTGGCCTAACAGATAAGGCATCGGTCTCCTAAACCGGGGATTGCGGGTTCGAGGGTAAGCTGGGAAGCCATTCTGATTATTTTGATCAATTTGCATTAGGAAAAAAGAATTGCTTAAAGATGAAAAAATGTATTAAATTTTTAGGCAGCCCTCGTGGCCTAACGGATAAGGCATCGGTTTCCTAAACCGGCGATTGCGGGTCCGAGGGTAAGCTGGGAAGCCATTCTGATTATATTGATCAATTTGCATTAGGAGAAAAGAATTGCTTAAAGATGAAAAAATGTTATAAATTTGAGGGCAGCCCTCGTGGCCTAACGGATAAGGCAACGGTCTCTTAAACCGGCGGGTTCGAGTCCCGCCGAAGGTAAACTGGGAAGCCATTTTGATCAATTTGCATTAGGAAAAAAGGAATGCTTAAAGATGAAAAAATGTTTTAAATTTGGAGGCAGCCCTCGTGGCCTAACGGATAAGGCAACGGTCTCCTAAACCGGCGGGTTCGAGTCCCGCCGAGGGTAAGCTGGGAAGCCATTCTGATTTTTTTGATCAATTTCCATTAGGAAAAAAGGATTGCTTAAGGATGAAAAAATGTTTTAAATTAAACGGTAGCCCTCTTGGCCTAACGGATAAGGCATTGGTCTCCTAAACCGGGGATTGCGTTTTCGAGTTCCGCCGAGGGGGGCTGGGAAGCCATTCTGATTATTTTGATCAGTTTGCATTAGGAAAAAATGATTGCTTAAAGATGAAACAATGTTTTAAACTTGAAGGCAGCCCTCGTGGCCTAACAGATAAGGCATCGGTCTCCTAAACCGGGGATTGCGGGTTCGAGGGTAAGCTGGGAAGCCATTCTGATCATTTTGATCAATTTGCATTTGGAAAAAAGGATTGCTTAAAGATGAAAAAATGTTTGAATTTGTAGTCAGCGTTCGTGGCCTAACGGATAAGGCATCGGTCTCCTATACCGGGAATTGCGGGTTCGAGTCCCGCCGAGTGTAAGGTGGGAAGCCATTATGTTTATTTTGATCAATTTGCATTAGGACAAAAGGATTGCTTAAAGATGAAAAAACGTTTTAAATTTGAAGGCAGCCCACGTGGCCTAACGGATAATTCATCGGTTACTTAATCCGGGAATTGCGGGTTCGAGTCCATCCGAGGGTAAGCTGGGATGTCATTCTGATTATTTTGATCAACTTGCATTAGGAAAAAAGGATTGCTTAAGGATGAAAAAATGTTTTAAATTAAACGGTAGCCCTCGTGGCCTAACGGATAAGGCATCGGTCTCCTAAACCGGTGATTGCGTGTTCGAGTCCCGCCGAAGGTAAACTGGGAAGCCATTTTGATCAATTTGCATTAGGAAAAAAGGAATGCTTAAGGATGAAAAAATGTTTGAATTTGTAGTCAGCGTTCGTGGCCTAACGGATAAGGCATCGGTTTCTTAAACCGGGAATTGCGGGTTCGATTCCCGCCGAGGGTAAGCTGGGAAGCCATTCTGATTATTTTGATCAATTTGCATTAGGACAAAAGAATTCCTTAAAGATGAAAAAATGTTTTGAATTTGAAGGCAGCCCTCGTGGCCTAACGGATAAGGCATCGGTCTCCAAAACCGGGTATTGCGGGTTCGAGGGTAAGCTGGGATGTCATTCTGATTATCTTAATCAATTTGAATTAGGACAAAAGAATTGCTTAAAGATGAAAAAATGATATAAATTTGTAGGCCGCCCTCGTGGCCTAACGGATAGGGCATCGGTCTCCTAAACCGGGGATTGCGGGTTCGAGATCCGCCGAGGGTAAACTGGGAAGCCATTTTGATTATTTTGATCAATTTGCATTAGGAAAAAAGGAATGCTTAAAGGTGAAAAAATGTTTTAAATTTGAAGACAGCCCTCGTGAGCTAACGGATAAGGCATCGGTCTCCTAAACCGGGGATTGCGGGTTCGAGATCCGCCGAGGGTAAGCTGGGAAGCCATTCTGATTTTTTTGGTCAATTTGCATTAGGACAAAAGAATTGCTCAAAGATGAAAAAATGTTTTAAATTTGAAGGCCACCCTCGTGGCCTAACGGATAAGGCGTCGGTCTCTTAAACCGGGGATTGCGGGTTCGAGTCCCGCCGTGGGTAAGCTGGAAAGCCATTCTGATTATTTTGATCAATTTGCATTAGGACAAAAGGATTGCTTAAAGATGAAAAAACGTTTTAAATTAGAAGGCAGCCCACATGGCCTTACGGATAAGGCATCGGTTTCTTAAACCGGGAATTGCGGGTTCGTGTCCTGCCGAGGGTAAGCTAGGAAGCCATTCTGATTATTTTGACCAATTTGCATTAGGACAAAAGGATTGCTTAAAGATGAAAAAATGTTTTAAATTTGAAGGCAGCCCTCGTGAGCTAACGGATGTGGCATCGGTCTCCTAAACCGGAGATTGCGGATTCGAGGGTAAGCTGGGAAGCCGTTCTGATTTTTTTGGTCAATTTGCATTAGGACAAAAGAATTGCTCAAAGATGAAAAATTGTTTAAATTCGAAGGCTGCCCTCGTGGCCTAACGGATAAGGCATCGGTCTCCAAAACCGGGTATTGCGGGTTCGAGTCCCGCCGAGGGTAAGCTGGGAAGCCATTCTGTTTTTTTTGGTCAATTTGCATTAGGACAAAAGAATTGCTCAAAGATGAAAAAATGTTTTAATTTTGAAGGCCGCCCTCGTGGCCTAACGGATAAGGCGTCGGTCTCCTACCCCGGGGATTGCGGGTTCGAGTCCCGCCGGGGGTTAGGTGGGAAGCCATTCTGATTTTTTTGTTCAATTTGCATTAGGACAAAAGAATTGCTCAAAGATGAAAAGATGTTTTAAATTAGAAGGCAGCCCTCGTGGCCTAACGGATAAGGCAACTGTCTCCTATACCGGCGGGTTCGAGTCCCGTTGAGGTTAAACTGGCAAGCCATTCTGATTATTTTGATCAATTTGCATTAGGAAAAAAGGATTGCTTGAAGATGAAAAAATGTTTTAAATTTGAAGGCAGCCCTCGTGGCCTAACGGATAAGGCAACGGTCTCCTAAACCGGTGGGATCGAGTCCCGCCGAGGTTAAACTGGGAAGCCATTCTGATTATTTTGATCAATTTGCATTAGGAAAAAAGGATTGCTTAAAGATGAAAAAATGTTTTTAATTAAAAGGTAGCCTTCGTGGCCTAACGGATAAGGCATCGGTCTCCTAAACCGAGGATTGCGGGTTCGAGTCCCGCAGAGGGTAAGCTGGGTAGCCATTATGTTTATTTTGATCAATTTGCATTAGGACAAAAGGATTGCTTAAAGATGAAAAAACGTTTTAAATTAGAAGGCAGCCCACATGGCCTTGCGGATAAGGCATCGGTTTCTTAAACCGGGAATTGCGGGTTCGTGTCCTGCCGAGGGTAAGCTAGGAAGCCATTCTGATTATTTTAATCAATTTGCATTAGGACAAAAGGATTGCTTAAAGATGAAAAAATGTTTTGAAATTGTAGTTAGCGTTCTCGGCCTAACGGATAAGACATCGGTGTCCTGAACCAGGGATTGCGGGTTCGAGTCCCGCCGAGGGTAAGCTGGGAAGCCATTATGTTTATTTTGATCAATTTCAGTTAGGACAAAAGGATAGCTTAAAGATGAAAAAACGTTTTAAATTTGAAGGCAGCCCACGTGGCCTAACAGATAAGGCATTGGTCTCCTAAACCGGGGATTGCTGGTTCGTGTCCCGCCGAGGGTAAGCTGCGATGCCATTCTGTTTATTTTGATCAATTTGCATTAGGACAAAAGAATTCCTTAAAGATGAAAAAATGTTTTAAATTCGAAGGCAGCTCTCGTGGCCTAACGGATAAGGCATCGGTCTCCTAAACCGGCGGTTGCGTGTTCGAGTCTCGCCGAGGGTAAACTGGGAAGCCATTTTGATCAATTTGCATTAGGAAAATAGGAATGCCTAAAGATGAAAAAATGTTTTAAATTTGAAGGCAGCCCTTGTGAGCTAAGGGATAAGGCATGGGTCTCCTAAACCGGGGATTGCGGGTTCGAGTCCCGCCGAGGGTACGCTGGGAAGCCATTCTGATTTTTTTGGTCAATTTGCATTAGGGCAAAAGAATTGCTCAAAGATGAAAAAATGTTTTAAATTTGAAGGCCGTCCTCGTGGCCTAACGGATAAGGCGTCGGTCTCCTAAACCGGGGATTGCGGGTTCGAGTCCCGCCGAAGGTAAACTGGGAAGCCATTCTGATTATTTTGATCAATTTGCATTAGGAAAAAAGGAATGCTTAAAGATGAAAAAATGTTTTAAATTTAAAGGCAGCCCTCGTGAGCTAACGGATAAGGCATTGGTCTCCTAAACCGGGGATTGCGGGTTCGAGTCCCGCCGAGGGTAAGCTGGGAAGCCATTCTGATTTTTTTGGTCAATTTGCATTAGGACAAAAGAATTGCTCAAAGATGAAAAAATGTTTTAAATTTGAAGGCCGTCCTCGTGGCCTAACGGATAAGGCGTCGGTCTCCTAAACCGGGGATTGCGGGTTCGAGGGTAAGCTGGGATGTCATTCTGATTATCTTAATCAATTTGCATTAGGACAAAAGAATTGCTTAAACATGAAAAAATGATATAAATTTGAAGGCCACCCTCGTGGCCTAACGGATAAGGCATTGGTCTCCTAAACCGGGGATTGCGGGTTCGAGTCCCGCCGAGGATAAGCTGGGATGCCATTCTGATAATTTTGATCAATTTGCATTAGGACAAAAGGATTGCTTAAAGATGAAAAAATGTTTTAAATTTGAAGGCAGCTCTCGTGGTCTAACGGGTAAGGCATCGTCTCCTAAACCGGGAATTGCGGGTTCGAGTTACGCCGAGGGTAAACTGGGAAGCCTTTCTGAATATTTTGATCAATTTGCATTAGGAAAAAAGGATTGCTTAAATATGGGAAAAATGTTTTACAGTTGGATGCACCCTTCGTGGTCTAACGGATAAGGCAACGGTCTCCTAAACCGGGGATTGCGAGTTCGAGTCCCGCCGTGGGTAAACTGGGAAACCGTTCTGATTATTTTGATCAATTTCATTAGGACAAAAGAATTGCTCAAAGATGAAAAAAGTTTTAAATTTGAAGGCCGCCCTCGTGGCCTAACGGATAAGGCATCGGTCTCATTAACCGGGGATTGCGGGTTCGAGTCCCGCCGAGGGTAAACTGGGAAGCCATTCTGATTATTTTCATCGATTTCCATTAGGAAAAAAGGATTGCTTAAAGATGGAAAAATGTTTTTAATTTGGATGCACCCTTCGTTGTCTAACGGATAAGGCAACGGTCTCCTAAACCGGGAATTGCGGGTTCGAGTCCCGCCGTGGGTAAACTGGAAAGCCGTTATGATTATTTTGATCAATTTGCATTAGGAAAAAAGGATTGCTTAAAGATGAAAAAATGTTTTAAATTAAAAGGCAGCCCTCGTGGCCTAACGGATAAGGCATCGGTCTCCTAAACCGGGGAATGCGGGTTCGAGAATAGGCTGGAATGTCGTTCTGATTATTTTAATCAATTTGCATTAGGACAAAAGAATTGCTTAAAGATGAAAAAATGTTTTATATATAAAGGCATCCCTCGTGTCCTAACGGATAAGGCATCGGTCTCATTAACCGGGGATTGCGGGTTCGAGTTCCGCCAAGGATAAACTGGGAAGCCAACCGATTATTTTGATCAATTTGCATTAGGAAAAAAGGATTGCTTAAAGATGGAAAAATGTTTTAAATTTGGATGCACCCTTCGTGGTCTAACGGATAAGGCAACGGTCTCCTAAACCGGGGATTGCGGGTTCGAGTCCCGCCGTGGGTAAACTGGAAAGCCGTTATGATTATTTTGATCAATTTGCATTAGGAAAAAAGGATTGCTTAAAGATGAAAAAATGTTATAAATTAAAAGGCCGCCCTCGTGGCCTAACGGATAAGGCATCGGTCTCATTAACCGGGGATTGCGGGTTCGAGTCCCGCCGAGGGTAAACAGGGAAGCCATTCTGATTATTTTGATCAATTTGCATTAGGAAAAAAGGATTGCTTAAAGATGGAAAAATGTTTTAAATTTGGATGCACCCTTCGTGGTCTAACGGATAAGGCAACGGTCTCCTAAACCGGGGATTGCGGGTTCGAGTCCCGCCGTGGGTAAGCTGGGAAGCCGTTCTGATTATTTTGATCAATTTGCATTAGGAAAAAAAGATTGCTTAAAGATGAAAAAATGTTTTAAATTAAAAGGCAGGCATCGGTCTCCTAAACCGGGGTTCGAGGGTAAGCTGGGAAGCCATTCTGATTTTTTTGGTCAATTTGCATTAGGACAAAAGAATTGCTCAAAGATGAAAAAATGATTTAAATTTGAAGGCCGCCCCCGTGGCCTAACGGATAAGGCATCGGTCTCGTAAACCGGCGATTGCGGGTTTGCGTCCCGCCGAGGTTAAACTGGGATGTCATTCTGATTATTTTAATCAATTTGCATTAGGGAAAAAGGATTGCTTTAAGAGGAAAAAAAGTTTTAAATTTGAAGGCAGCTCTCGTGAGCTAACGGATAAGGCATCGGTCTCCTAAACGGGAGATTGCGGGTTCGAGTCCCGCCGTGGGTAAGCTGGGAAGCCGTTCTCATTATTTTGATCAATTTGCATTAGGAAAAAAGGATTGCTTAAAGATGAAAAAATGTTTTAAATTAAAAGGCAGCCCTCGTGGCCTAACGGATAAGGCATCGGTCTCGTAAACCGGCGATTGCGGGTTTGCGTCCCGCCGAGGTTAAACTGGGATGTCATTCTGATTATTTTAATCAATTTGCATTAGGGAAAAAGGATTGCTTTAAGAGGAAAAAAAGTTTTAAATTTGAAGGCAGCTCTCGTGAGCTAACGGGTAAGGCATCGGTCTCCTAAACCGGAGATTGCGGGTTCGAGGGTAAGCTGGGAAGCCATTCTGATTTTTTTGGTCAATTTGCATTAGGACAAAAGAATTGCTCAAAGATGAAAAAATGATTTAAATTAAAAGGCAGCCCTCGTGGCTTAACGGATAAAGCATTGATCTCATAAACGGGGGATTGCGGGTTCGAGTCCCGCCGAGGTTAAACTGGGATGCCATTCTGATAATTTTGATCAATTTGCATTAGGACAAAAGGATTGCTTAAAGATGAAAAAATGTTTTAAATTTGAAGGCAGCTCTCGTGGTCTAACGGGTAAGGCATCGGTCTCATTAACCGGGGATTGCGGGTTCGATTCTCGCCGAGGGTAAACTGGGAAGCCTATCTGATTATTTTGATCAATTTGCATTAGGAAAAAAGGATTGCTTAAAGATGGAAAAATGTTTTAAATTTGGATGCACCCTTCGTGGTCTAACGGATAAGGCAACGGTCTCCTAAACCGGGGATTGCGGGTTCGAGTCCCGCCGTGGGTAAGCTGGGAAGCCGTTCTCATTATTTTGATCAATTTGCATTAGGAAAAAAGGATTGCTTAAAGATGGAAAAATGTTTTAAATTAAAAGGCAGCCCTCGTGGCCTAACGGATAAGGCATCGGTCTCCTAAACCGGGGTTCGAGGGTAAGCTGGGAAGCCATTCTGATTTTTTTGGTCAATTTGCATTAGGAAAAAAGGATTGCTTAAAGATGAAAAAATGATTTAAATTTGAAGGCAGCCCTCGTGGCCTAACTGGTACGGCATCGGTCTCCTAAACCGGCGATTGCGGGTTCGAGGGTAAGCTGGGAAGCTATTCTGATTATTTTGATTAATTTGCATTAGGAAAAAAGGATTGCTTAAAGATGAAAAAATGTTTTAAATTAAAAGGCACCCTTCGTGGTCTAACGGATAAGGCATCGGTCTCCTAAACCGGGGATTGCGGGTTCGAGTCCCGCCGTGGGTAAACCGAGAAGCCGTTCTTATTATTTTGATCAATTTGCATTAGGAAAAAAGGATTGCTTTAAAGATGAAAAAATGTTTTAAATTCGAAGGCAGCCCTCGTGGCCCAACGGATAAGGCATCGGTCTCCTAAACCGGGGATTGCGGGTTCGAGTCCCGCCGAGGGTAAGCTGGGAAGCCATTCTGACTATTTTGATCAATTTGCATTAGGACAAAAGGATTGCTTAAAGATGAAAAATCGTTTTAATTTTGAAGGCAACCCTCGTGGCCTAACGGATAAGGCATCGGTCTCCTAAACCGGGGATTGCGGGTTCGAGTCCCGCCGAGGGTAAGCTGGGAAGCCATTCTGATTATTTTGATCAATTTGCATTAGGACAAAAGGATTGCTCAAAGATGAAAAATCGTTTTAAATTTGAAGGCAGCCTTCGTGGCCTAACGGATAAGGCATCGGTCTCCTAAACATGGAATTGCGGGTTCGAGTCCCGCCGATGGTAAACTGGTATGTCATTCGTGTTTTTTTGGTCAATTTGCATTAGGACAAAAGGATTGCTTAAAGATGAAAAAATGCGACGAAATTGAACGCAGTCCTCGTGTCCAAACGGATAAGGCATCGGTCTCCTAAAGCGGGCATTGCGGGTTCGAGCCCCGCCGAGGGTATAAACTGGAATGTCATTCATCTACATTCGAATCATTGCTTTCATGAATTTGCAGTAGGGCGAAAGGATTGTTCGAACACGAAAAAATGTGTCATATTGAAATGCCGCTCCCGTGGACGAAAGGATGAGGCATCGGCCTCCTAAAACGTGGATTGCGAATTCGATTCCCTCCGGGGATAAGCTTGGACGTCATTCTGATTATTTCCTTATTTATCAATTTGTATTAGGACATAAGGATTCTTCAACCAAGAAAAAATGTGTCAAACTTGAACGCCACTTTCGTGGACTAACGGCATCGCTCTCCTAAACTGGGGAGTGCGGGTTCGAGGGTAAGCTGGGACGTTATTTTGATTAATTTGCATTAGGACATAAGGATTGTTTAAAGATGAAAAAATGTGTCAAACGTGAAGGCAGCCTCGTGGCCTAACGGATAAAGCATCAGTCTTTTAAACCGGGGATTGCGGGTTCCAGGGTAAGCTGGGATGTTATTTTGATTAATTTGCATTAGGACATAAGGATTGTTTAAAGATGAAAAAATGTGTCGAGTTTGATCGCAGCCCTCGTGGCCTAACCGATAAAGCATCGGTCTCCAATACTGGGAACTGCGGGTTGGTGGGTAAGTTGGGATGACATTCTGAATCTTTTTTTTTTTTATCAATTATCATAAGGACAAAAGGATTGTTAAAAGATGAAAAAATGTGTCAAATGTGAAGGCATCCTCGTGTCCTAACGGATAAGCCATCGGTCTCTTAAACCGGGGATTGCGGGTTCGAGTCCCGCCGAGGGTAAGCTGGGAAGCCATTCTGATTTTTTTGGTCAATTTGCATTAGGACAAAAGGATTGCTCAAAGATGAAAAATCGTTTTAAATGTGAAGGCAGCCCTCGTGGCCTAACGGATAAGGCATCGGTCTCCTAAACCGGGGATTGCGGGTTCGAGTCCCGCCGAGGGTAAGCTGGGAAGCCATTCTGATTATTTTGATCAATTTGCATTAGGAAAAAAGAATTGCTTTAAAGATGAAAAAATGTTTTAATTTCGAATGCAGCCCTCGTGGCCTAACGGATAAGGCATCGGTCTCCTAAACCAGGGAATGCGGGTTCGAGGATAAGCTGGGCTGTCATTCTGATTATTTTAATCAATTTGCATTAGGACAAAAGAATTGCTTAAAGATGAAAAAATGTTTTAAATACGAAGGCAGCCCTCGTGGCCTAACGGATAAGGCATCGGTCTCTTAAACCGGGGATTGCGGGTTCGAGTCCCGCCGAGGGTAAGCTGGGAAGCCATTCTGATTATTTTGATCAATTTGCATTAGGAAAAAAGAATTGCTTTAAAGATGAAAAAATGTTTTAAATTCGAAGGCAGCCCTCGTGGCCTAACGGATAAGGCATCGGTCTCCTATACCGGGGATTGCGGGTTCGAGTCCCGCCGAGGGTAAGCTGGGAAGCCATTCTGATTATTTTGATCAATTTGCATTAGGAAAAAAGGATTGCTTAAAGATGAAAAATCTTTTTAAATTTGAAGGCAACCCTCGTGGCCTAACGGATAAGGCATCGGTCTCCTAAACCGGGGATTGCGGGTTCGAGTCCCGCCGAGGGTAAGCTGGGAAGCCATTCTGATTATTTCGATCAACTTGCATTAGGACAAAAGGATTGCTTAAAGATGAAAAAATGTTTTAAATTTGAAGGCACCCCTCGTGGCCTAACAGATAAGGCATCGGTCTCCTAAAGCGGGGATTGCGGGTTCGAGCCCCGCCGAGGGTATAAACTGGAATGTCATTAATCTACATTCGAATCATTGCTTTCATGAATTTGCAGTAGGGCAAAAGGATTGTTCGAACACGAAAAAATGTGTCAAATTGAAATGCCGCTCCCGTGGACGAAAGGATGAGGCATCGGCCTCCTAAAACGTGGATTGCGAATTCGATTCCCTCCGGGGATAAGCTTGGACGTCATTCTGATTATTTCCTTATTGATCAATTTGCATTAGGACATAAGGATTCTTCAACCAAGAAAAAATGTGTCAAATTTGAACGCCGCTTTCGTGGACTAACGGCATCGCTCTCCTAAACTGGGGAGTGCGGGTTCGAGGGTAAGCTGGGACGTTTTTCTGATTTTTTTGATCAATTTGCATTAGGACATAAGGATTGTTTAAAGATGTAAAAATGTTTTAAATTTGAATGCAGCCCTCGTGGCCTAACGGATAACGCATCGCTCTCCTAAACCGGGGATTGCGGGTTAGAGTCACTCCGAGGGTAAGCTGGGATGTTATTTTGATCAATTTGCATTAGGACATAAGGATTGTTTAAAGATGTAAAAATGTGTCAAACGTGAAGGCAGCCTCGTGGCCTAACGGATAAAGCATCAGTCTTTTATACCGGGGATTGCGGGTTCGAGGGTAAGCTGGGATGTTATTTTGATTAATTTGCATTAGGATATGAGGATTGTTTAAAGATTAAAAATATGTATCAAATTTGACAACAGCCGTCGCGGGCTAACGGATAAAGCATCGGTCTCCGATACAGGGAACTGCTGGTTGGTGGGTAAGCTGGGATGACGTTCTGAACATTTTTTTTTTTGATCAATTTGCATTAGGACAAAAGGATTGCTTAAAGGTGAAAAAATGTGTCAAACGTGAAGGCGTCGTCGTGGCCTAACGGATAAGGCATCAGTCTTTTAAACCGGGGATTTCTAGTTCGAGTCCCGTCGAGGGTATGCTGGGAAATCATTCTGATTATTTTGTTTTTGATCAATTTGCATTAGGACATAAGGATTGTTTAAAGATGAAAATATGTGTCGAGTTTGATCGCAGCCCTCGTGTCCTAACGGATAAGGCATCGGTCTCCTAAACCGGGGATTGTGGGTTCGAGTCCCGCCGAGGGTAAGCTGGGAAGCCATTCTGATTATTTTGATCAATTTGCATTAGGAAAAAAGGATTGCTTAAAGGTGAAAAAGTGTTTTAAATTTGAAGGCACCCCTCGTGGCCTAACGGATAAGGCATCGGTCTCCTAAACCGGGGATTGCGGGTTCGAGTCCCGCCGAGGATAAACTGGTATGTCATTCGCATTTTTTTGGTCAATTTGCATTAGGACAAAAGGATTGCTCAAAGATGAAAAATCGTTTTAAATTTGAAGGCAGTCCTCGTGGCCTAACGGATAAGGCATCGGTCTCCTAAACCGGGGATTGCGGGTTCGAGTCCCGCCGAGGGTAAGCTGGGAAGCCATTCTGATTATTTTGATCAATTTGCATTAGGACAAAAGGATTGCTCAAAGATGAAAAATCGTTTTAAATTTGAAGGCAGCCTTCGTGGCCTAACGGATAAGGCATCGGTCTCCTAAACATGGAATTGCGGGTTCGAGTCCCGCCGATGGTAAACTGGTATGTCATTCGTGTTTTTTTGGTCAATTTGCATTAGGACAAAAGGATTGCTTAAAGATGAAAAAATGCGTCGAAATTGAACGCAGTCCTCGTGTCCAAACGGATAAGGCATCGGTCTCCTAAAGCGGGCATTGCGGGTTCGAGCCCCGCCGAGGGTATAAACTGGAATGTCATTCATCTACATTCGAATCATTGCTTTCATGAATTTGCAGTAGGGCGAAAGGATTGTTCGAACACGAAAAAATGTGTCATATTGAAATGCCGCTCCCGTGGACGAAAGGATGAGGCATCGGCCTCCTAAAACGTGGATTGCGAATTCGATTCCCTCCGGGGATAAGCTTGGACGTCATTCTGATTATTTCCTTATTGATCAATTTGCATTAGGACATAAGGATTGTTTAAAGATGTAAAAATGTGTCAAACGTGAAGGCGTCCTCGTGGCCTAACGGATAAGGCATCAGTCTTTTAAACCGGGGATTTCTAGTTCGAGTCCCGTCGAGGGTATGCTGGGATGTGGTTTTTAATTATTTTGATTAATTTGCATTAGAATATAAGGATTGTTTAAAGATGAAAAAATGTGTCGAGTTCGATCGCAGCCCTCGTGGCCTAACGGATAAGGCATCGGTCTCCTAAACCGGGGATTGCGGGTTCGAGTCCCGCCGAGGGTAAACTGTGAAGTTATTCTGATTCTTTTGTTTTTGATCAATTTGCATTAGGACATAAGGATTGTTTAAAGATTAAAAAATGTGTCAAATTCGAGCGCAGCCCTCGTGGCCTAAAGGATAAAGCATCGGTATCCTTAACCTTGGTTGGTGGGTAAACTGGGATGTCATTCTGATTATTTCTTTTTTCATCAATTTGCATTAGGACATTATGTTGTTTAAAGATGAAAAAACTGCCAAATTTGAACGCGTCCCTCGTGGCCTAACGGATAATGCATCGGTATCCTAAACCGGGGATTCCAGGTTCGAGTCCCGCCGAGGGTAAGCTGGGATGTCGCTATGATTAATTCTTTTAAATCAATTTTCATTAGGACATAAGGATTGTTTAGAGACGAAAAAATTTGTTAAATTTGAACGCAACCCTCGTGGTCTAACGCAGTGGTTCTGAACCGGGGGCCATATGGCCCCAGGTGGGCCCTAGGATATTCCAGGGGGGCCACGGATGAAAATCTCGCAGAAGGGGAGCCGTAGCTACTGATACGGGGGCCACGAAGAAATTTATGAAATTAAATTTTTTTTGTCACTCTGATTAAAAAAATTTAATTTCAAACAAAATGCATAGAATATCATATCTTTTTCGTAATTTTTCCCCATTCAAGTAACATTAAAATGAGGAAGGAAATAAAAAAAAAAGATTCATGTAATCTCGGTGGTTGTACGACTTGGGGGTGACAGTAGGTCCTGACACAAACTATAGAAGAGGTTTAAGCAAAATGGAATAGCTGTAAAGACAGAATACAAATACAAATACGACGCCACAACAGGCAAATTGCCCAACGAGGTGGCTGACTTAAGAACATCATGGATCCCCGAGCCATTTTTTGGAGGTCCTACCTACTACTGCTACACCCCAAATGCACCCCCCCCCCTTCGCGGAACCTCCCCCCCCAACGAATCCCCAACGAATCGGTACATGCGGGAATGTGCGTGTACGTGTAGTGCAACCTGACGTAAAGTTTTGTTTCTGTGTAATGCTTGTTATGTGTAGTGCTGTCATCTGCCCCCAGTTTTTCTAACTATGAGTGAAGTGTCATGGTTGAATGATTTACCGTTGTAGGACTGTTGCTCTCTGTGGCGAGACTTTTTAACGGGGAGATCGGCTCACATTTGCGCCTTGAAGTTGGGAACCACAGAAAACCAACTTCAGCCGACCACCACTGTGGGGTTCGAACACGCATCCTCGCATCGCGAGTCCGCACTATAACCACTCGACCACCACAGCGGCACACACACAGAAAATTGTGTGTGTTCAGAATTTTCATTCAAAGAGGGCGTCCATAAAGAAAGCGGACAAAGATTTGTTGACCATTCATTGACATTCTTTTGAGTGCTGGTAGTAAATGCAATCCAAGAAGTCGATGAGTGAAAAATGAAAGCTTGTAAAAAAACCCCATCGTTTTCATGCAATTACAGACGGATAGCCATCAAGTTTAGCACAAAGCTATCTACAGCAGTGGTCTGATGGGGAATATATTTATAAAAATCGAATAAAGAATGATTGCTCTGGGGTATTTTGTTATGAATTTTGAAAGGATGCCAATTCATTGCCTCTGCTGAAAACAAATTAAGTCGAATTCAGTTATAACGAACTCCAAGAGACCAAATCATACATGGGAAAAAATACCCGCGAAATTTAATTTTTTTAAAACCACATTGCTGTATAACTCAAGAAACTGTAATTGCAAATAATTACTGTTGTTTCAATCGCAAGTGTTCATATACCATTCTTTTCAATTTAACAGGAAAAACGTAATTTTGAACACATTTAAGACGGTCTTAACGTCATTTGGTTTGCTGATTGGTGTCTATATGCAATCCAAGAAGATAATGTATTGGGACTTCCTGTAAGATTGACACTACACCTTTAAAGTTTTTTAATCGATACTGCAATGCTTCCTATTAATTAACTGACCTACTACTTAAGCCTTCTGCTGGCCTACTACTGGCCTTTGACCTTTGAAGACCAAATACAACCCGCTTCCCATCTCAATGGGTATGTCTGGAAATTTTATTAGATATCTTCAGGATAATAAATAAAAATATTACATATAGATTGCACATATAAATTCACACATAATTAATGTTCGTCAATGGATGGATCATAATATATGGAGGGAAAAAAATCAACTATAAAATCTACATCATAATCTTCCGAAAGTTATTGATTCCATCCGAAGATGAACACTAGCGTCCATGCGCTCTAAACAGCGTCCCTTGACACTGTGGTCATAGCCTTGTTGAGATATAATATATATAATCTCAATTTTTACAAGTTGATCAGACATTCATCAGTACGAAATGTCGATAGGCGCCTACTACTGGCCTGCAACATCCCAAATAATTTCAATGCATTTTTCCTATCCCGCAAGAACAATGTTGTGGACAATAGAAAAAAAAATTCTAAAATGGCGTATGACCACATTTAAAGCAATTTAAATCCGTTTATTTGAGACTCACTGCGTCTGCTGATTTCTCAGAAAAGTGCAATAAATTCTCACGTAAGTCTTCACTTTGAAATGTCCATAACCCGCGTCAATGCGTCTTTTTCTATCTGTCAACCTAAAACTTATGGTTTTTAGTGTTGATAATACGCATCCAAAACCAATTCAGCGACGCGTTTTCACAATCTGCAAAAACTGCGTGGATTTGATAGTTTGAAATGATGTCTAAATGCCAAAGATTTGGAGAGTTCGAATCAAAATGAAATTGTCAAATAATTTAAATTGTTCTTCGTATAAATGAAATATTTTAATATTGAAAGCTATATATAGAGATTAATCGTGACCGTAGTCAAACGTCTCATAAATGTCAAATTTTGTCATAAAACTGAGAGTGGGGCGCGGATCCCCTTGCGCACAAGTGGAATTTCGAAACATTTACGCACAACCGAGCCCCTCTTGGTCATTTTTCTTTTTTTCTCTCCACCCTTACTTTTTGTTTCCTTCCTAAATTTATAAAAGTAAAAAAGACATAATCATTATAAAAAGGACTGTTTTCAGATCAAATTGCCGAAGTTCAATTACTTTAGTGCAAACGAGAGTCGACTTTTTTCTTCCCAAACTATTTTTTCACGTGTATATGCAGGCTCATGGGTAACAGGGCGTATGACACTTTACTGGTGAGCCATTAGTCTTAGAGACATACCCAACGAGAAAAAGTATCCAAATCACGTGTCCAACTCAGATATGTCATTCATGTCGTAAGGGGTTGTATAGTTATAAAGTAAAACTTTTTATACCGTCCCCGTGTGCCAAAGAACCCAATTAAGACGTTGTTGCTCTGTCTTTCTCGATGCCAACTAAAATAATTTCACGTTTCTAAGTGCAATATTCACCGAGATATGCGAATCCGAAAAACTGAAGAAATTTGGGAAAAAACAGCAACGGATAAAATGGTTTCCCCATATTTAATGCTGGTTTTTTTTCCAACTTTCTTCGAATATCTCGTTGAATATTGCACTTAGAAACGTTGAATTTTTTTGTTGGAGACCGGGAAACAACTTTCACATTGGGTTTTGGGGCACAGGGTGTCCGCATAAAGAGTTAACATTTTTATTTTAATAACCATGTAACCCCCTGGCAACATGAATCAAATATCTGAGTACTACACATATGGGTATTTTTTTCAACTGGAAGTATGCTTTTAGGACCAATGGTTCGCCAGTAAAGTGTCATATGTCCCGTTACTTATGCGCCCTGTATATTAAATATACAAATACAACGCCACAACAGGCAAATTGCCCAACGAGGTGGCTGACTTAAGAACATCATGGATCCCGAGCCCCTACCTACTACACCACACCTGCACCCCCCCCCCCGCGGAGCCCCCCAACGAATCGGTACATGCGGGAATGTGCGTGTACGTGTAGTGCAACCTGACGTAAAGTTTGTTTCTGTGTAATGCTTGTTATGTGTAGTGCTGTCATCTGCCCCCAGTTTTTCTAACTATGAGTGAAGTGTCATGGTTGAATGATTTACCGTTGTAGGACTGTTGCTCTCTGTGGCGAGACTTTTTAACGGGGAGATCTTCTCGCATTTGCGCCTTGAAGTTGGGAACCACAGAAAACCAACTTCAGCCGACCACCACTGTGGGGTTCGAACCCGGATCCTCGCATCACGAGTCCGGCATTATAACCACTCGACCACCACAGCGGCTCGACCATATAGTACGGACTGTTATGTGAAATATTGCCCTGTGTTTAAGCCAACTTGCACGTTGCTTCGTCCGTCTGCGAGAGAGCGGCCATATTATGAACTAAAGGGCCACTTGAAGGCAGCTTGTCATCCAACGAAATATCAGATTTTCACCGTATCGAAATTGAAGTCAACAAACTGATAATTTTCTTATTTGAAAATCTGATTATTTATATTTTCCGATGGGCTTCAAATCCTGATAATGAACCATTATTATGTTCACATGAACAGCTTTGCCACTGCGTACATGGTTTCTCATGCCCGAACCGGGATAGCGGGTAAGCTGTTGTTTCCTTTTTGATCAATTTTCATTAGGACATAACGATTGTTTACAAATACAACGTCACAACAGGCAAATTGCCCAACGAGGTGGCTGACTTAAGAACATCATGGATCCCCGAGCCATTTTTTGGAGGCCCTACCTACTACACCACACACGCCCGCCCGCCCGCCCGCCCGCCCGCGGAACCCCCAACGAATCGGTAAATGCGGGAATGTGCGTGTACGTGTAGTGAAACCTGACGAAGTTTTTTGTTTCTCTGTAATGCTTGTTATGTGTAGTGCTGCCATCTGCCAACAGTTTTTCTAACTATGAGTGAAGTGTTATGATTGAATGATTTATCGTTGTATGACCGTTGCTCTCTGTGGCGAGACTTTTTAACGGGGAGATCGGCTCGCATTTGCGCCTTGAAGTTGGGAACCACAGAAAACCAACTTCAGCCGACCACCACTGTGGGGTTCGAACCCGGATCCTCGCATCGCGAGTCCGTCACTATAACCACTCGACCACCACAGCGGCAAATGAAAAAATGCGTCAAACTTGCATGTAGCCCTCGTGGCCTAACGGATAAGGCATCGGTCTCCTATTCCGGGGATTGCGAGTTGGAGTCCCGCCAAGGGTAAGCTGGAATGTCATGCTGATTATTTCTTTCTTGATCAATTTGCACCATGGTATAAGAATTGTTTAAAGCTATGCATTTCAGAAAACAAATAAAATCACCAAGGGATCGTACGATCCATACTGGTGATCATAGGTAAAAATGTACGATTCATTTGTGTATTATCATCACAAGTATATGAATATAATTCGCCATGTATAAATGAAATGGTTTCTAATAATACTGTTATAATTCTTTAGATTTTTGATAATTTTTGAAGAGAAAAAAAAAACACAAATGAAAATAAATGAGTATAGTATAGAATGTTAGTATATCATTGTGGCAAACAGGAGTGTCAGTTTTAGTAAAATATTATATCAGTCGTTATAGTGTTATCTCGGAATTAGAGTGAAAAATAGATGCCAAATAGGCACAAGACGTCAGATACGATATTTTAAAAATATTGTTCAATATCAGTAATGTAAAGTACAAATTTTTCAAACAATTTTTTGAAGGA
This sequence comes from Pholcus phalangioides, assembly GCF_987345545.1. Classification (NCBI taxonomy): domain Eukaryota; kingdom Metazoa; phylum Arthropoda; class Arachnida; order Araneae; family Pholcidae; genus Pholcus; species Pholcus phalangioides. The sequence continues at coordinate 3,548,230 of NW_028301637.1, forward strand.
GTGTTCATTTTTTTCATTTTAGATATCGATAGGTATTTTATTGTATTGTTTTGGAGCTAAGTAAATGAAGTTTTTACATGGAATATTTTTATTCGGTTTAGGAATTACTAAAATTTGATTTGGTCTTCTGGGATTGATAACATTACGTCTATTGCACCGAACTCGATTTCTGTGAACGGCAATGCATATTTTATAGAAATACAAATGTCTGATGGATTATCATTAGATATTAAGGTTACTGTAGTTAATCAAAGTTATACTTCCATTAAAATTAGATAAAATTTTGATAAATTTATTTTGCATTCGTAAAACTTCGTTAATGTTAGTGATATAGTCTCCTCCCCATGCTATGAGGCCATAATTTATTTGAGATTGAATCCAGGCATTATACAGTGTGTGTAAAAAATTATTATTTACTTTGAATTTTAAATAAAAAAATTTGCTTAAAAAGAATCTTAATTTATTTGAAACATTTTTATATGGGTTTTCCATTTTAGGTTAGAGTCAATGTAAATTCCAAGGTATTTAATAGATGAGACTTCCTCTAAGTGTTGGCAGTTACAATTTGTTAGTACATTACAGGAATTATCGTGATATGTTAGAGAGAATGTGTCCGGAGTTATAATATTGTCAGTCTCTTTTAATTTGAAACGCATATATTTAGTTTTGTTGACATTAATATTCATGTCGTTTGCCAGAAACCAGTTACGTATTTTTAGTAAGTCATCATTTATATTAGTATGTATAGTATTTAAATTCTTTGATGAATATAAAAGCACGGTATCATCGGCGAAACTAATTAATTCTCCTTTTATGTCAAGATTACACAGATCATTTATATAGATAAGGAAAAGTATGGGGCCCAAACTAGAGCCCTGAAATACACCACCTTTAATGGGTAAACTCTTGCTTATTATATCGTTGATTTTAACGTATTGATAACGATTCGAGAAATATGATTTAAACATGTCAAAAATATTACCTCTCATTCCAGTTGAATGCAATTTCGTTAGTAGAATTTCGTGATTAACGGTATCAAAAGCTTTTGAGATATCTAAGAAAATAACTATTGTCTCATTATTGTTATCAATACTATTATAAGTAAATTTGGTGAATGATATTAAGGCATTTTCAGTATTAGAGTTGGGCAGAAAACCATACTGGTTTTCAGAGAAGAAATTAATTTTATTTAAATAAGTTAGTAGGCGGTTTTTTAAAATATTTTCAAAGATTTTGGAAAGTAAAGGTAGAACGGATATAGGTCTATAATTATTCAATTCATTTATATTTCCGTTCTTGTAAATAGGAGTAACGATAGAAATTTGGAGACGGTTAGGAAAAGTACCTTCATTTATAAATTCATTAAAGAGACATGTCAACACAGGAGTGTGCGTTTTTGCAAGAATTTTTATCAATTTTGCATCAATTCTATCCATGGCAAAACTTTTTTTATCGTTTAGTGCGAGAATAGTATCATATACTTCACGAGATTCGACTTCCGTGCAATAAAAGGAATGTGTGTTCGTTCTAATATATGTCATAAAATTATCACTAATTATGTTTCTAGGGTGATTTACAGAGGTGAAATACTGGTTAAAAAGGTTGGCTAAATGTGATGGCTCGGTGTCAGGGTACACGAATTTCTTTATGTTTTTGTTTAAGATTTCATTCACCAATCTCCTTTCTTCGATCTTTTAACGCTGAAGAGGAAAACCGAACAAAATCTATCTAAGAAAGCGTAAACGCGGAATAGAAGAGAATGGTGAAGAAAGCTTAGTAAGAGGGATGGCGCAAATTCTGCGAGTGAGAGAATCGACCATTTATCCAGGCTTATCGTGCTCAAGTGTCGCTCCCCTCCACCACAGTTAATGATCATTCTTCAAAACAACGAAAATGCTACGATTGTGGATGTTACGACGTATCAATTGAACTACTTCTTTCTGGACCCGGTTGATGATCTTCCGATAGAGGGAGTTCTGTGGCAGATGTAACGAGACAGATGCAGCTGTAACAGTCTCCGAAGTAAGAAGTTCTCCACTTAAATGACAGGAAAGCTCCGGGACTTGATAATATCACAGTGCCTATTGTGAGTATTATACAGAAACAAACTTCACTCCAAGTTTCACTACACGTCCACGCACATTCCAATACGTACCCCAATTCGTTAGAGGTTCCGCAGAGGAATATGGAGGAAGTGCATGTCTAGTTTAGTGGTAGAAGTAGTGTCAATCGTGAAGGCTTTATTCTGTGGCTACGCGGATTTCTTTTCAAGTATGTTTAATAATTTGATGTAGTAGTCTGTTTTTCCAGCTCATTTTAAAGAAGGTTAAATGTTCTTGCTTCTCAAGCATGGGCGGAGATACGGGGGGGGGGCATTTCACCCCCTTCCCAGCGTCAAATGTGGAGTCGACTGATCTAATGTAGGCATATATGAGTTGACATCATCAGCAATAATCACTGTGCCCCCCAAACTTCCAAGTCTATCTCCGCCTATGTTCTCAAGAAGGATAAAAAACCCTCTGATTCTTCATTTGTACAGACCAATCTGCCTCTTGGCTACCATTGCAAAGTCCGGGTCACCATTTTGTACCACCATGGATGTGGCCTCAAGAAACTCATTTAGAACCGCATAGTTATAACAATTATTTAATTTACCCATCTGACTCCATGAATTGTCACTACTCAAGATCTTGATAATCAAACAATTAATTTATTAAAGACATAACATACACGTCAGAACTATTTAACTTGTTAAAAACTTATATAACTTAAAACGGATAACGGGGATACATAATGTAAAAAGTTAAATACTGAAAAAGGGGGAAGAGCGAGTCGTCAACTGCATTTTATACAATGCTAGTGGTGACGTCACATCGACATAACATAAGGTGCGATGACGTTACAGCAACATAAAATATTCACAGCGACACCTACAATGTATGAGAAAGTATTGGTGCAGCGCACAGTGTTTCACCTGGAACGAGTTCAATGGTTTAACACCTTATAAAACGGATTTTGATCAGGGAAAGCCGCTGAGCAAGTGATTCACCAGTTACCAAATGTCATAAGAATTCAACATATCAATAAAATGCTCACTACTGTCATATCCGTTGATATCAAGAAAGCTTTTGATTCGTTACTCCATGAGTTGATATTAAGATAGTTACGCCAACTACCATTACGGCAGCCACTTTTAGGGTCGTTGGAACATCACTTACGGGACAGGAAAGTAGGAATGTCTAAGGATGCTGGATATGTGGTTAAGGCACAAAAGCAAAGATGTTACGAACTGTTATGTTGGACGACTTTCTTAAACTAGATTGCGGCCGAAATACTCACGTACAAGCTCTTGCTGATGACGTAGTGTTTGTGATATCTGGCAATAATCACACTGATATAGCAGAAGAGGCCAGTGAGCCTATAACGTTTCCGTGAGTGGCTTCGGTCTAACAAGATTCAAATGGCTAAGGATAACACCTGCTTTTATGACTACATGAAAAGAAGAAAAACCTATAATCAAAGTTGACGGTACAAAAAAATTCGGTTGTTTAGATTTATTAAATATTTAGGTATTTATACATCGATAAGAAGCTCAGTTTTATCGACCATCAAATTAGGAAGGCAGATAAAGAAAGAGATAAGCTATAGTTACTCAGACGAATGGCCGGAGCCGAACGGAGCTTACGACGATCCTTCCGCAGTATCCTCTATAAGTCATTGGTTCAGAGGATGATGACATATAGCTGCTCATCATGGCTCGCTCAGCCCAAACAAAGGCCGATACGAAAGCTAGACACACTGCAGAGGCCATTCCTTCTTAACATTTCGGGAGCCTATGCAACAACATCAAACGAGGTATTGAGGGTAGCCACTGGAAATTCACCGCTCTGCACATACTTGAGAGCTGAAGCAAACAAAAAGCTTTTGCTTCAAATGAGAGTGGACGTCTCGGATGTAATAGTAGTGCATAGAGCAAGCAACTACGAGAAACTGATCATCACATGGCCATGGCATCCTAATGTCGGCCTACAGGAAGGACAAGCGCAGCAATTTGGATTACACGAGGATACATCAACTGAACAAAAGATCTACACAGACGGCTCCAAATCAGAGCTTGGCACAGGGTCAGCGTTTGTGGTATCTAGAGGAAGCGAAAACATTGCGGATAGATGGAGCACAAGGCTAGGGCCTAACATCTCAATCTACCAAGCGGACGTTCATACGATACATAGGGTAGTATTATAGGCGGTTGCATCAAAAATACCAACAACCGTTTTTACTGACAGTCTCTCAGCTCTTATAAGCATTAAAGACGTGCGAAGTCGTCACAGTACAATTAGGCAAATTCGAGATCGGTTGTGGAGCATGTCGATATTGGGATAGAATGGGTTAAATCTCATGTTAGTCAACATGGTAACAAGGCAGCAGACAGACTTGCCAAGGAAGCAATGCAACAGTCAACATGGACTTCACTGCCATGGCCACACAGTCATGGGAAAGCGCCAAATGAAGAACTATATGATTGATGTATGGCAGGCCAGATGGAATACCCTCAAAGGCAAGGATGCTCAGTACTTCCAGGAAAAAGTCGTCCCGAGAATAGGGGTTTGGCCTAGATGGTGGACGATAGCATTAACAGAACATGGTCCTCTGTCAGCATACATTTATCGATTTAAGCGCTCGTAAAATGATAAATGTGTATGTAGAAAAGTGGGTACACTTTTGCATTATGTGACGCAATGCCCTAAGACAAAGCAATATCACTTTAGCAACGTTTCCAAGCATTCGCTTGCCATTTGGAAGAAAAAGTTTCTTCATATCCCAATGAACTCTAACAGAATTTCAAATCTGACATTTCTAGAAGAAAATTTATTATTGCTACTACTAAACCACACTTGTACCTCGTCCATATTCCTCTGTGGAACTTCTAACGAATTGGTACATGTTGGAATGCGTGTGTATATACGGGGTGATTATAAAAAAACTATCCCGACATATGGGCCCCTAACTATCATACCATTCACAGAAACTGAATGAAATTTTGGCATAAGATATTTTGAGGTATGCGCTCAAGAATGATATGGAAAACAACAGTGTCACTCTAACAGTTACGGTTACAGTGAGAAAGTTTCGAAAATATCAAATGGCAACACCAAGTTTTTTGTATTGGAATGCGATCTCCATACTGAAAAACACTAAATAGCGTTGGAATGGCACCTGCAGCACTAAAATCCCCGGAGCTAGGCAAGGAAAAAGTAAAAAGGACTTTGCCGTGCACCAGAGCATTAATGTTCGATTCATTCGTCACACCATTTCTTCGGCCTGATCCCAGCCTGATTAGTCCTCCACAAAACGAGAAGAAGAAACCAAGAAATGCAAATTTCGGGTTCTACGTAAGACACAGTCATGACTGACGTCGTCACGCTAGGTGAAAGAAAAGGCACTGCGAAATGCGAGCCACGTATGTTGCTTTCTGCCATTCCGAACAAGATGCCGCTTTCAGGGAAAGAACGTGGGGAAATCGTAAAGATTTATTACCTGAATGGACAAAATGCCGCAGAGACATTGCGTGTTTACCGCAGAAACCATGGATTACGGCGAGGCCCGTGCACTGTCAAAGCTGTACGGGACTTGATTCATAAATTTGAAGAAACTGGTTGCACATACGATCGACCTCTCTGGACGACCTTCCGTTCCCGTGGAAGCTGTTGCAGAAGTTCACCAGACGATAAGCACAGTTCGTCCCGCAAGTGCACGCGGTGTTTCACGTGTTCTGAATCTGCCGAATTCAACTGTCCGCAAGATTCTGCGCTCTGTTCTAAACATGTTTCCGTATCGATTCCAGCGTGTCCAGATGTTGGAAGCGGGAGGCTATCAATTACGGCTGGATTTTGCGAATCAATTCCTTATCCGGTACGATGAAGATAGCAGCTGGCCTTTACGCATTCTGTGGACAGATGAGGCGCATTTCTCGTTAACTGGTAACGTGAATTCGAAAAATTGTGTGCACTGGGCAGACAATAATCCATATGATGTGCTTGCACGTCCATTACACGAGGAAAAAGTGACTGTGTGGTGTGGTATAACGAGTACATTCATCCTCGGCCCTTACTTTTTTGAAGAGGTTACTGCCGGTGATCTGCAAACATGTACAGTAACGAGTGCTCGCTATCTGGACATGTTAACTCGTTACGCGATTCCCGCATTGCAACGGCAAAATGGTCTATCTGAAGTTGTGTGGATGCAAGATGGCGCTCCTCCACATGTAGGGTCTTCAGTCAAACGTGTCTTCGTGTCTGAAGTTATCTCCCGTCATTTGACAGAGTTATCTCCCGTCATTTGACAGAGTTATCTCCCGTCATTTCCCGTTTCCGTGGCCACCAAGGTCTCCTGATCTCACACCAATGGATTTCTGGCTGTGGGGATATCTGAAATCCAAAGTGTATCAGTTTCGTCCGCAAACTGCATCTGATTTGAAAGATGCCATCAGAACTGCGATTCAAGATATTCCTATTGCCATGGTACGTGCTGCAGTGCTATCCACCATCTGCCGCATGCAAAGTGGCATCGTGTGTGAAGGAGGTCATGTGCAAAATTTGTGAAACACAATAAAATGCTTTATTTTATGCTGCTTCTCTGTCCTTATTGGTTGTCCTCACTTTTAGCCTATCTACCGCCGGTGATTTTCATGCTACAGTTGCCGTTCGAACGCTATTTAGGGTTTTTCACAATGGAGATCACATTCCAATACAAAAAACTTGGTGTTGCCATTTGATATTTTCGAAATTTTCTCACTGTAACCGTAACTGTTAGAGTGACGCTGTTGTTTTCCATATCATTCTTGAGCGCATACATCAAAATACCTTATGCCAAAATTTCATTCAGTTTCTGTGAATGGTATGATAGTTAGGGGCCCATATGTCGGGATAGTTTTTTTTATAATCACCCCGTATAGTGAACCTGACGTGAAGTTTGTTTCTGTGTAATGCTTGTTGTGTGTAGTGCTTCCATCTGCCATAAAGTTTTCTAACTATGAGTGAAGTGTAATAATTGCGGCCGACGCGAGTGCTGGTGGATGTCTCGTTATTTTGGAAACATACTGAGTCATATCATGACTTCTTTTCAAGTTATTTAATAGAAGAAATAGAAGAGAGAGAGAGAGAGAGAGAGAGAGAGAGAGAGAGATAGAGAGAGAGAGATTGTTAGTGCATGTTCGGTCGACAGCTGGAGCCAGACTGAACTCCCATACATTGAACATTGAAGGACCGAACACTTCCCGCTTCCCATTTCAGAGAGAAATCTAATCTTTCCCGGGGGATGGGTGTATCTGGAAATTTATTAATTTATGGGAAAATAACAAACACCGATATACATATATACAATAAAAAATCTGGGGTAAAAATTGTGATCATAGCATTATCCACAGATAATCAGTCCGTAATCGTAATTGTCCTTATGTAAATAATCAAAGAATAATTTTTGTCTTGTATGTGATAGAATCTGGAATTGAGTTTATCCAATCTAGAATATACCAATCTCATCAATCAAGCTGTCAAAAGATATAAATTGACGTCTATATGGCCGGCATTCACACTTCATTCACACCCGCTGGAAAAGGGTAGAACAGTTGACACTTGTCTTCTTGGGCGTAAATTATATCGATTATTAGGTGTCGGTGAAACAACTGATGCTTTTCTTCTTGGCCGTAAATTATACTTTTTAATAGGTAACCGTGTTACCTCTCTTGTTGGCTCGTAAGATGGGTCCTCCGAGCGCGTCCCCTTGATCCCGCTTCTCGCGTCTTATTGTGGAGTAGATGTAGGTTATACGGTCCAGGAATCGAATCAACCTCTGCAAACGTTGAAAGTTCAGAGAGCTGTCTAGAATTCTTATCTTCCAAGCCAGCATTCTGGACTTTGGCAGTTGGCGAAAGTGGAAGGCTCTCGTCTGGGGACACGTGGTGATGTAGTGCCATAGTGAACCATTTGAACCGCAGATGCATACGCTGTTACTAGAACTGCAAATGAAGTCTTATATGTTGCCACAGGGAACTCCAATACAAGAAGACGCTAGATAATACCTAGCTAGGGGTTGGCATAAAAAACATAATAAAAATATAAAAACCGCACAAGACAAGCAGCGCCACAGTACTCCCCCACGAGTCTAAAGGACGGCATATGGCACAATGCGAAAAAATATGACAATATAATTACGGCAATTTACTAATATAGCATTGACATGTGCAAAAATGTTTTTTCGAAAATTGCAAAAAATACGCAATACAAAAATTTCTCGATTTTATTGCCGATTAAGATTTCATATACATCTGTCTGTTGGCGGTAATTACGATTTATTCATTCGTTTTTTGGCGGGAAAAAAAAGTTTGGCTGGATTTTATAGCTGTGTCCGACCTTCGGGAACGCTCTGATGGGGAGCGGGGCGCGTCAGGTAATAAAAATTAAAAAAAGCCCTCGCATGTCCTAACGGATAAGGGGCCATTCAAGTATTACGTAAGCAGATTTTCAGCCATTTTTGACTCCCTTCCCCCCTCTTCAGCAAAAGTCAGCAAAACACTAACTCCCCCCTCCCCCTTGTCAGCAAAATTTCGTCAGCAGCTTAGAATACTTCATATCTTCAAAAAGGGGTGGTTTATGACGTAAGCAACCTTCAAACCCCTCTATCCCCCTCGATGCTGACGTAATACTTGAATGACCTCTAAGGCAGCGGTTCCAACCTTTTTTTGACTCGCGGAGCCCTTTTAAGTTAAAAAATTCTATGGCGGAGCCCCGTAGGCCAACTTTTTAATTATTCATCAAAGTCACTGATTTATTTTTACTATTTAGAAATAATTTATAATTTTTTTTTTTTAATTTTACTGGTTTTTTTTATTTTCCTCAAGCGACCGCGAAGCCCCTGGAGAGTGTACAAGGAGCCCCAAGGGCTCCGCGGAGCACCGGTTGAGAACCGCTGCTCTAAGGCATCGGTCTCCTAAACAGGAGGTTCGAGTTCCTCAAATCAAAGTTACGTTGGAATGTGTTTTATCGTCATTCTATTGTTTTCTTTGGTTTTTTTTTTGTGTGAATTACATCGTACTTAACGGCCCTGAAACCAATGAAATGGCCCGCACTTTCGTTAATTATGAGCACACCGTTTTCGAACGTTGTCGTGCAGGTTTATAATGATAACTTATGGTGGAGGGGGTGGATCTGGTTCAATCTATCTTTGAAATGCGCAAAAGAATGATGACATGTTCCGAGATATGGGTACGTTCCGTATTTTGCGATAGCGCTTGCCGCTGTGGTGGTCGAGTGGTTATAGTGCCGGACTCGTGATGCGAGGATCCGGGTTCGAACCCCACAGTGGTGGTCGGCTGAAGTTGGTTTTCTGTGGTTCCCAACTTCAAGGCGCAAATGCGAGCCGATCTCCCCGTTAAAAAGTCTCGCCACAGAGAGCAACAGTCCTACAACGGTAAATCATTCAACCATAACACTTCACTCATATCAAGGAAACAGTTATTTTCCGGATATTATGCTGAGGTGAGCTCGGAAAGAAAAGTCATCACGTCTCCGCCGGGACTCGAACCCAGGCTGGGTTCGAGGGCTCGAAAAAAGCCATCTCTGGCTGAGAAAAAAGCCATCTATATCTCTCTAAAAAAAAAACTTCACTCATAGTTAGAAAAACGGGGCAGATGACAGCACGACACATAACAGGCATTACACAGAAACAAACTTTACGTCAGGTTGCACTAAACGTACACGCACATTCCCGCATGTACCGATTCGTTGGGGGGTTCCGCGGGGGGGTGCATGTGTGGTGTAGCAGTAGTAGGTAGGGCGTCCAAAAAATGGCTCGGGGACCCATGATGTTCTTAAGTCAGCCACCTCGTTGGGCAATTTGCCTGTTGTGGCGTCGTATTTGTATTTGTATAAAAACCCGAATGTGTGTTGACCTCATCCATGATTTTAATACGTTTACTGTATGCCAAATCATAATTTGAGTCTTCGTGATAATAGTTAAGATATCTGTGATTATCAATGGTAATCGATTGTGTGTGAATCTAAATTTCTTTTTATTCTTATGAATTTAAAAATTTTAAAATTATCTCACGTAAATCGTTATCGATTTCTATCATTCCTGACTTGAGTCCGATGCGATTGTGAAACGTTTTTACATGAAAATATGAACGAAATTTACCTTGCAGTTTCTCCACCAATATTTCCTCTTTAATTTTCCCGTTTGTTCTCCGAAATCTCTGGCGTTAAGTTCTAAGTCATCTGTAGGATAAATATCATATATATTATTGTTGTTCTCGTAAGAACTCAAAATAATAATAATAATAATAATTGATGATAGATTGTCATTACTAGTGCGCGGAGTTTTTTATATATGTCATATTTTTATATTAAAAGTTCTGCCCTTGCGTAAATTTGTGTATTGAGATTGCAAAATGTTGAGGAATTTCTTACAGGAGATTGGTGAGATTATTTTTGGCACCGATGGTACCATTTTATTTTGTAAAATAGTAAGATATGTAAAACATCCCGCTGAAAAGTAACAACGGTGTTAGTAGCAATATTGCTATTCAATTGCTATACACGGTGTCCCGTAAGTGTAATGCATCCTTTATCTCATCAACCGTCCGTCACAGAGGTACGATTCCAATTTAAAAAATGCTCAACAGGCGTCCGAAAATTACCCTGTGCCAGTTTTGAGAGTGAAAATAGTGTGTAATAAAATGAAACGGTTTCCCTGTGCTCTAATTTCCAATGATAAAGTTGTTGCTCAGTTTCTCGTGATGCCAACAAAAAGAAAAAATCGAAATTTCTGAGTGCAATATTCGCTGAGATATTCAAATTCAAAAAGCTGAGAAAAGTTGGGAAAGGACAGGATAAATGACGTAAAGGGGCTTTGTCCGTCACCGTAACGCGAATATTATTCGCCATACGGGGGTTCCCCGGAGAGAGCATTTATTTTTCAATGTAAAAATATATTATTATATATATAGTATATAAACAGACTGAATATGATGTATTCAGTCTTTTTAAACCATTGGAAAATGCATCCTGCTAGCGAAGAACACAAAAATCGTGTTACATAGTATAATTTCATTCAGTACCTGCTTTTTGGTCGAGACTGGATAAATCCTCGTCCCTCCGGATGATTTTTTCGACGTTGCTCTTCATTATCTGCGTGACCTGGAAATTACAGGTGTCATTAGGACAGGAATACTCGATATCGATAACATAATAATTGAATATTGTACGAAAATTATGTAAATAGTGATTATTCATAATTGATTATGTGATCTTTTACCTGTAAATAATCGATAGCGCACACATCTCTGTGAATCTCGCCAAATTAAAAACAAACTTGGTGCGTTTAGCGCCAACTCCAACGTGATGGCAAACAGGAAATGTAAAGATGTCACGCTAATCACGTAGATTATTCTAGAAAAAGATGCTTTTACCTAGGCTGACCATATTTTCTTGAGAGAAATACGGGACCTCATGATTCCAAATACGGGAAAATACGGGACATCGCCAATTATCACCAAAAACGACGCCAAAGCCAAACAAAGTTGCCAAATATTGTTGAAATTACGGAAAAATCACAATGGCGGGAAATGTTGCATTACTGCGAATTGCAGTAGATTAAAATGTATTCCACGAAAAAAAAACGTTTACCAAGGCAAATGTGGGAGATTAATATCCCATATATAGTTGTAACTATCATTGAAATTATTTTTCAACTCAAATTATTTTATCTTCGACTTCAATAAAGAATAAAAATTCAAGTAGGCTTCGTGTGAAATACGGAAAAAACCGGGGCACTTTTGCCAAAAAGTCGGGACGGCCAAAAAAACAGGAAACACCGGGACTGTCCCGGGAAATACGGGACGTATGGTCACCCTACTTACCTAAACCTAACTCACTGAGCTATAAGTAAACTGGAGTGAAGCAGGCCTTTTTTTAACATGTTAACTGAGGGGGATTTTGTCCCATTAGCCTTTCTATTTGCCCCACCAGTGAAGATAAAAAGTGACCACTGGTGGGGCAAAGCCCTTTTCTTGTTTTTCTGAAGCAGCTTCAGCTTCAAACGAATATGAAGGGAGTCAAAGAAAAACTTGCACAAAAAAGATTCCGCCATTTGTGAGATCGATGTTTATGACTGATCTTTTGTTTTTTTTTCAAAAAGGAAAAGGAAAGTTTAACTGAAAAGATAAGTTTTCCAGGGACCGACTTGTCTGGAATAGGTGTTTTGCTCTCATAAAAAGACAAAGAACAGATGGGGGATGGCAGAGGCCAAGGATATGACCATTGATTGATTTTTTTTTTGACGCTCATTAAAGTGAAACGATTTAGTTATGTAACCCTGGGAGTAGAAAGGATCTAAAGTTACCGGGTTATCATCAGATGCCGGGGTTAAAAGATTCTATTTTAGAGCACAATATACACTCATTGCCATTTGCCAAATTGCCAAAAATTTGCGCACCAAGAAATAATTGTGGGATCGAAACGAAAGTTGGCCTGAAGGTACATGTCGGGCAGATATGCAAATGATTAGAAATGCAGCGTGATTGCGCATTGCGTAATGCCACTAGAGGGCGTTGAACTTCGTTCTCCTTGGAGTATAAAACAGGTAAGCAGAGCTTGCTGGAGTGTATTTAATCGTTTGCAAAGGAAATGCTGAGGTAGACGTGCCGTTACGCCGCCGTCGAAGACCATATGAGCAGTTGTCAGAGTTCGATAGGGGAAGAATCATCGGGATGATGGAAGCTGGGTGGTCAGCTCGGCGAGTAGCTCGTCAACTAGGCCGTTCTGATTTTACTGTGAGGAGGTGTTGGGACCAGTGGACAGAAGAGACGCCATTTACACGACGACCAGGTTCAGGACGCCCTCGACAGACCAGTCGTCGAGAAGACCGTCACATCATCCGAAACGCACGCGTAGAGCCAACTGCCTCATTGGCCGCTATCTAGACACAGGCAGCAGCTTCACTACGGGCCCCCTGTGTCTTCCCGAACCATCGCAAGGCGCCTGGCTGAAAGACATCTGGTATCGCGGCGCCCATTACGTGTGCTGCCAATGACACCCACCCACCAACGCCTCCGTTTGGAGTGGTGTCCAGCACGACGGGATTGGACTGCAACGGAATGCAATGCAAACACCAAACATGGCCCCCGCTCTGTCCCTTGTGGGATATAAGCAGGCTACCTTGCGGCTGGGCCATGCTGGAAAAAAGAAAATGCCCCGCTAGCCACCAAGACCACTGTCCGACCTACAACCCACGGAAAGGAATACAGACACCAACACCAAACATGGCCCAGCTCTGAGGCAGATTACCTAGCGGCTGGGACATGCTGGAAAAACTATCTTGATGTTCGGGCCCGGCAGGCATCCCCGGCCCGTAAGCCACAGGACCCAATCCCGCCGAGGCCCCCCATCGCCCCCGACTCCTGGCAATTACACCCCCAAAGTCCCCGGAAACCCCCGCCAAGGAGCCCGGGCGAATCGCCCGCAAGAGGCCAACAAAAACATCTCGAGCCATCCGCCATCATCACTGTACTCTGTCCCCAACCATCAGCCAATCTGCAACACCAACTTCACTCATCTTGTCTTTTGTTGGAAGGGTTTTTTCATAGGTCCGAATCTGCAAATAGAACATGAAAAACAGGATACATGTACAAATTCAGGTCCAATGAACTATAAATATGTAAGTGGGAATTATCGATATTGATCAATTGCTGGTGTTAATAATATCACAAGACTGAAGGAGCCGGGGGGGGGGACTTTTCATTGCCAGTTAGAGACATGTTTAGATTTGGTTATTATAGTCCTAATGATGAGATCAAGTCCGAAGAAATTACAAAGTTCACTTGAACATACAAAGTTCAGTTGCGCACTAGTGGATTCACCGGTGGTATACATTGGAACACATGAATATATTGATGAATAACAAAAATTATGGCGTTTCATAGCAGTTGAGAAAGTATATATAATGTGCTTATAAGCAGGTGTCCGGGTACAACGTCAGAGTTTTTATAACAGATGGGCTGTGGGAATGATCTAGACAAACAGCGATGCCACGAAACGTAAGATATATAGCGTACATGATGATATTATGTAAGCATTGAATAGTATATAACATGCATAGTAAATATACATGAAATGAGATAAAATTTAATTATGCTTATAGGACAACATCTGCAAACTACGCATGATTCAATAATAAAAATTTAGTGAACAATTCAATCAAAAAAAAAAAAAATTAAAATTCAATCGACAATGCAAGTAATAATAAAATTCAATCAAAATTCAATCGACAATGCAAGTAATAATAAAATTCAATCAAAATTCAATCACAATCAATAATTCAATCAAAAATAAAATTCAATCAAAATTCAATCACAATCAATAATTCAATCAAAATTCAATCACAATCAATAATTCAATCAAAAATAAAATTCAATCAATAATTCAATCAATAATTCAATCAAAAAAAATTCAATCAATAATTCAATCAACAATTGCGCTCAGCCCATCAAAGCAGAGTAGAAAAATTCAAACAGGATATTATTAAACATTGAATCTGAAGTAGATACTTTGGATACAAAAAATATATATGAACATGGAAAGAATACATATTGGCATCACTGACAATGATAAATTTCATTAAAATATCACTATACATATTTTATAGCACATGGGGTTAGGAAAGACGTCGCAATTATGGTACATAGTCTGAGTCCGAATCAGAGTCCAAGGGATCTTCTCTGTCTTGATATGCCATAGGTCTCGGGAAGATGTATAACTCTTGATTATTTTCCATAAAGTTGATAAGATTTTTAATCTTATTATAACTGCCAGGATTTTGGAAGACCTTCAACTTCCAAGACTGTGTATCAGCAACAGGGATTTGTAAGTGGAAGTCTTTGGTCAACGGGCAGGCTGTAGAGTAGTGGATGACCGTGCCCTCCCCGCCACATTTGCATTTCTCAGTCTGTCGATGAAATCTCGCCAGATATGCTGGGAAAGGACCATGTTCGGAAAAGAATATAACCATTTCCCTGGTCCATTTCCTATATCTGTATCTTGCTGTGGGGAGGAGAGCATATATTTTCCTGCCAACTTTGCGTTCTGTCTGCCATCGATTTTGCCACTTCTGCATCATTTCCTCAGATAAGATGTTCTTTGCCCATGACTTAGGGAAGAGCAGCGAAAAGTCAGACGTCACTCTTGCAGTCGCAGCTTTTGCAAGTTGGTCTGCCTGTTCATTCCCATATGTTCCTGCATGAGCTTTCACCCAATTGAGACTGATTTGAGGATTGGCACACAGAACCTTTCTGATTTGCCTAGCGATGATGTGTTGAGACAGGGGATCCCTGATTGAGTGGAGTGATGAAAGTGAATCTGTGAAGATAGATGTTCTCTTCTGGAGTTCTTCCGCTTTCTTAATAGCCATAAGTAAAGCAAAAAGTTCGGCTTGGAATACTGTGTTATTGGTATTCAATTTACAAGACCATCTGTAGAAGATGTCATCTTTCTGAAGGATAGTAAAAGCTGCTGCAACTCCATTTTCCGTCTTTGAACCATCGGTATAGATGTCGAAATAGGGTTTTTTAAACAGTTCAGTGTCAGTCGGATCTGCAGACATTTGTCTATCATCAGGATATTCTGCCGGGTGTCTCGTCCATCCGGTGATTTTCCTTTGGATTTGAGTGTGACTGATGTGAGTTGCATCTTGTAGTTGGATATTGCGTTTGTTCCGAAGTGCCCCCATTTTAGCTTCGTACTCCACGATATATCTTAGTGGAGGCAGACCAGCCAAGATTTGCAGGGCGTTTGTTGGTGATGTCGAGTAAGCTTTGAGGATGTACAATAAGCAACCACGTTGGATAGAATCAAGACGTCTACCCTGTTCCTCCGTTAATGTGATACCCCAGGCTGGGGCACCATATGCGATGATCCTCTCAGCCACTGTCATATATAGGATTCTTCGCATTGACGTGGTAATGCCCCATTCCTTTCCAGTAGAGCACCATAATCTTGGCATGAGGGCATTAATTTTGGTCGAAATTGTAGCGATATGGCTGTACCAATTCAGTTGGTCATCAAATGTCACCCCGAGAATCTTAATATTAGATCGTTTCTTAATGAAATTGTCGCCAATTTTTACCGATGGTGGTCTTTTGGAAGAGAGCCATAAAAAGTTGGTTTTATCCATTGCGATGCTGAGTCCGTGTTGGTCTAACCAATGATGGATTTCATTTAGCACATATGTGGCTAGTCTACCTGTGCCTTCTACTGTAGGGCCCGAGGCTATTACCGTAATGTCATCTGCGTAGGCCTGAACCCTGACATTCTTCGGCCACCTCTTAAGGAGGAGATCATTAAGGAATAAGTTCCAAAGTAGTGGCCCGGAACACGATCCTTGAGGGCATCCCCTTGCCATTCTATGTCGAACTGTTCCTAATGGTGTCCGCATCTGTACCACCCTGTGTTGGAGCATGCTTATCAGAATATTGGCTAGATTAGATGGTATAGGCAGATTAAGCAACTTTTCCCTGATAATATTATGATTGATGTGATCGAAAGCCCCCTGGATGTCCAGGGTAATTATTATGACGTTATGTTTTTTAATTCTTTGATTTTTGATCTCTGTGACAATGTCCATGAGAGCTTGTTCTGCCGAACTCCCATGGCGAAATCCATATTGAAGGGGGCTGATGACATTAGATTTTTCCAAGAAGAAGATAACTCTCTGGCAAATGACTTTTTCGAACAATTTACCCAGTGTTGATAACAAATGTATGGGTCTATATGATTTAGTTGATGTTGGATCTTTGTCTTTTTTGAGGAAGAAGAGGACATTGCTAATCTTGAAATGTCGTGGAAAATGTTCAAGTTGAAAGCATTTATTAAATAATGCGGAGAACACCTCGGGAAAGCTTTGCAGTAGAGCTTGAAGGGTTACATTATTAATTGCGTCTTCGCCAGGAGCTTTTTTCTTATTTAAATGACTTGCAATGTACCACAGTTCTTGGCGTGAGATTTTCTTATTATCCGGCTCGTGAGACACCAAACTAGCCGTTGAAAAGTTTATTTGATGATTGGTTGGATAGTTAGCCTCAGGGAAAAATTCTTGAAGTTGCTTTTGGGCTTGTTCTAGGACAGTCAAATTCTCGTCTGTATCAGTTTGGAAAAAAAGTTGTGGGGACAGAGAAGATTGTTTCACCGTTGCTTTGTAAAATATACCGTACGGATTTGTAGCTGAGTTACACAATTCCCTCCAGGAGCTTCTTTTTGTCTTCCTGATTAATTTTGAATATAAGGCCCTGTTACGGTGGTAAATGATTCTCAATACCTCCTTATTATCTAGGTTTGCCGCTAGATACCTTCTCTTACTAGTCCTGCATTTCCGTCTAGCGACCTCTAAATCTTTGGTCCACCACCCGTCGAAATATCGTGTCTTTTGCTTTGATATAAGGAGATACTTGTTACCCTGCGTTTTCAAGAGATTGAAGAGATCATTCGTACTGCAACGGAATGGAACCAGGTCGTCTTCAGCGACGAATCGAGATTCAACTTGAGCAGTGATGACAATCGTGTTCGTGTGTGGAGGCCCCGTGGTGAACGCTTCAATCCTGCCTTCGCTTTACAGCGACACACCGCTCCCACAGCTGGTGTCATGGTATGGGGTGCCATTGCTTACGATACACGGTCACCCCTAATATTGATCCATGGCACAATGACAGCCCAGCGGTACGTCCATAACATCCTTCAGCCACATGTGTTGCCACTCATGGCAGGGCTCCCAGGAGCCATTTTTCAACAAGACAATGCTAGGCCACACACAGCAAGGATGTCACAAGACTGCCTCCGCCACATTACCACCCTTCCCTGGCCTGCTCTATCCCCAGATTTGTCACCAATCGAGCTTATCTGGGATCATTTGGTACGGCAAGTTGGACACCCTACGAGGTTGGTCGAACTAGAGGCTCATTTACAGCAACTGTGGAACGAGATGTCTCAGGACATCATACGGAACTTGTATGCCTCAATGCCCGCTCGTATCGCATCGTGCATTCGCGCTAGAGGGGGTCCAACAGAGTACTAAAACTTCTGTTCATCTGTACTTTTTTCTGCAATAAATGATCCTTTTTCTTGGATTTTCTAATCACTTACTTATATCAACGTAGTACTTACATGTGTAAAATTTCGTTTCATTTTGACGACTTCTCCTGGGTGCGCAAATTTTTATGGCAATGAGTATAGATAAACAAACATCAGTGTAGTAGCACAAGACCAGTCAAATTCGGACATTGCGTGGTCTCCAGATCTGAACAGGGGGGGGAATGAAGAAAATAAAATAAATATTATGGAGAGAGAGAGAGAGAGAACCCCGTTTATACGACTTTCGAGAGACCGAATCACGGCATAGTTTTTATTTAGCCGTAACTCTCAAATATTCTCAGAAATTGATTTTTATTTAACTTTCGGACTATGCTTAAAAGTAATCTGAATATAATGAAAACAAAGAAAAGTCACGAGATTGCGATTTTTTGATAAATTTAATCCAATATGACTTTGCCTATTCAATCTCTCTCTCTCTCTCTCTTCAGGATTCTTACGATTATTTTACAAATGACAAAAAAATGAAAATTAAAAACAAATTTGTAAGATTTTCTGCGAACAATTCTGTTTATATCTACAGATTTATTTTTTACTATATTTTTTTGCAACCGTCTCCAAAAGTAACTCGGCATATTTAATTTCTTCACAAGTTTCACTCTTTCATAGATACAGATTTTTTGTCGAAATTTTAATTTCACGTTCAAAAGAAGGAGGGGGGGGGGAAGAGTTTCCTTTTTTTCAGAAATTAAGAACAGCTGATTCCACGTAGCCAGCTAGCATACAAGATACCACAACCAGGGGCGTCGGAAGTGTTTCGAACCTGTGGGTGCCCGTCTTGAGATTCATGCAGGAAATTTCGATTTTTGAATCAATTCTGTGGGTGCTCAAACCCGTTCTACAAACTTCCGTGGGTGCTCGAGCACCCCCGGCTCCGACGCTACTGACCACAACCACACGAAATTCTACTGGAAATTAAAAAACGAATTGATATATTGCACGTATATACTGCATATGTTTCTCACCAGCAGACCAGTTGCAAATGCTCCAGGAATAACGCTGGGGAACGAAGCACTAACACGATGGGAAAAAACTCTGAATTAACATGTAGTATGCGAAGAAGAAGTATGGTCTGTACATCTAGTATAGTTGCCTTTCGACAAATGTAAATTATTTTGATTATGGCTCACCGCGTGTTTCCAGAGTTCTCAAAAACTTACAATGAACAAACCATTTTAGAGCCCACTTTAAAGGGGTCATCAGCTTGCTGAATTTTTGTGTATTCGTTTGCAATCATACTGAAAATTATGGCTTTTTCCGGCGATAATATTCGTAAAAATATCAATTACAGTGACGTCTTTAACTGCTTACAAAAAAATTGTAATTCTATTGACAGAAATGAAGCTTTTACGGAGTTTCGGAATTCAAGTGGAAATGAAAACGCCGTGTAATTGAAGTTGTGCGTCTAATGAATTAAATATTTTAACATCAGAATGTATAGGAATGAACTGCGACTGAGCCAAACATGTATAATGAATGAATAAAAGTCGTATGAATGAGTCGTATAAACGAGTGTTCCACTGTATTGTGGTTTTATGAGTGTTTCTGTGTATACTGAACCCCACTGTGTGAATATATAATACTTGAACTTTGGTTTATTGTTGGGTCATATTCTGCGGTGATTTTCTTTTTTTTTTTAGCGCACGTTGGATTGTGAGATAAGTGTTTTTTTTTTTTTTATATTGCTCTCATTTTTTTTTAAATTTTCGTTGTGTATTTTCGATCGACTTATATTTATTTTTCTCGTTCGCATTTCATTTTCGTTGTTTTTTCGCCAGGTTCGCTCGCTTCTTTGATATAAGTTCGTAGGTTTTTGGACGTTAGTGTTAGCAAACAGTGTATACTTTTTCCCGGGTACTCTCAATAACGTTGTTTTCCTTCCATTTGGGCCTATTGTTGTAGTGTTAGTGTTTTGAGATAGTTAGCTAATTCTAATAAGTATAAATTGTACTTCGTAGCTTAATACTTTTTTTAGAGGGTGTTGTATTCTTTATATACATATTTATTTTATTCTTCGTGATTTAGTGCTGAGCATTCTACTTTACGTAATTTTTTCGTATAATCTCTTACGTATATTTTGCATAGTAATGTATGTTACATTATTTTAAATTCCAGTTAACGTTTCTCATTTTCCTATTTTTAAGTATTATTATTTTTATCTAGCTTTAGCAATAGTGTTAGTATGCCTCGACCTCGACTAGTGTTGTGTAGAGCTTGCGACGGGAGGTTTCCCTGGTCTAGGGGTATAGTAGCTGATAGTTTCAATTGTAAAGGGTGCTTGGTTAGGAAAAGGCTGGAACTCGAGGTCGAAGCTTTACGCGAAAAAGTTAGGGTGCTAGAGGGCCCGGTTATAACGGACCCTCTGGTCGTCGAGCCACCTGTTGATGAAGAAGCAATCTCCACGAACAACGACATTTTAGAGGGCGAATGGGTGGTCGTGGATGAGGTAGAGGGGGATAGTGATAGGGGTTTAATCATCGGCGATTCTATGGTTAGGGAACTTGGGAACCGAGTGTGTAGGGATTTTCGGGGTTTCGAGCGCTGTTGTCTTCCTGGGGGGAAGATTGGCAACGTTCGAGACGTTTTTCATCGCCGAAAGTTGCCCTTGCGGGTGATTCTGTGGGTGGGAACAAATCAGGTAGGAGCGAATATTAGTGAGTCTCTGTCAGAATACCGGGATTTACTATTATCCGCTAGGGAGGGGGGTTCAGATGTGGCAGTGATTCCAGTGCTGCCAAGGGGTAGTAGGGGATATAGGAGTAGGATCCACCAATTCAATATAGGCCTGAAGGACATTTGCTCCTCACTTGGGGTCACGTTCTTGGAGCTTCCCGCATTTACCGATAGGTGGCTTCGTTCGGATGGGATCCATCTAAATAAGAGAGGGGTCTGGGAGGTTTACGATAGTCTTAGGTCAGGTTTTTTACTCCCAGACCACGTAGTCGGGAATGCGGGTTAGTTAATGATAATCACAACAGTACTGACTTGAAATTACCCACCTCTGACTTGGATGGCTTCTCGATTGACAACAAACCACCGGGCAAATTAAAATGTGTGTTAATAAATGCCAGGAGCTTGGGTAACAAGAAAGATTTTTTAGAAACTATGATAGTTGTGGAGGACTTGGATCTTATAGCCATTACAGAATCTTGGGCAAACGATGGGGATGAATCTTTCTTACACATCTCCGGATACGATACTTTTTTGAGAAATAGATCTGATAGGAAAGGGGGTGGAGTGTTGATATACGTGAAATCATGTTTGAAGGCTAGAGAGTGTAACGTGCAGAGAAGTGATATTGAAACCATATGGGTTGAACTTGAGAACAAAAGACGTCATAAGCTTATTGTTGGGGTTTGTTACAATCCACCGAATAGGGATCAAAACTATATCGCCAAAATGCATGATGAAATTTCCTACATGTGTAAGCGAAAGAGGGTTCTCATACTAGGGGATTTCAATTACCCGGGTATTGATTGGGAGAACCTTTCATCTGGAAATCAGTATGAAAGAGACTTTCTTAAGTTGGTGCTCGAAAATTGTTTGTATCAGCATGTATCAGAAGCCACTAGGGGTACTGCTATTTTGGATTTAGTTCTTACTAGTTCTGAGGATCTAGTTGAACATGTTTCGGTGGGGGAAGAGTTTTCTTCCAGTGATCATCGTATCGTCAGATTTCACTGTAACTTTTCCTCGGGTAAGGTTGATAACAAAAGACTGGTTCCTTGTTTTCGGAGAACTAACTTTGATGTTTTGCGAAGAAGGTTAGCGGAAGTTTTCAAAGACCGGTTGGAATCAGTAGGGGTGGTAAGTCAATGGGAAGAATTTAGTACGAAGCTGTCCTCTGTTTTGCACGACGTCATACCCTTTGTTCGAAAAAAGCGTGTTTGTACATCACACCCTCTATGGTTCACGGATAGCGTGCGGAACCTTTATCTTGAAAAGAAAAGAGCATGCAGAGAGTATAAAAGTGGACGAGGTGACCTATCATTGTTTACTGATAAAAGAAGACTGTTGAAGAAAGCGATAAGGGATAGTAAAAAGCAAGTTGAATCTAGGTTGGCAGATAACATTGGCTCTGACCCAAAATCATTTTTTCGATACGTCAATAATGGATGTAAGGGGACAGTTGGCCCCCTCTCGATAGGAGGCTCAAAAGTAGAGAGCAATGTAGGCATGTGTAGTGCTTTCAATGACTTTTTCGCGTCGGTTTTTAATGGAGATAATGATATTCGATATACGGGTGTTGCATGGGGTAATAAAACGCTCAACGATATTCAAGTTGAAGACCGGGAGGTCCTAAATCTTCTAAGAAATGTATGTGCAAGCAAAGCACCAGGACCAGATGATATCTATCCCAGGGTTCTCAGGGAAGGTGCTAATGAATTGTTGGGGCCAGTCGCACAGATATACAGGAGTAGTGTTGCTGAGGGTATCGTCCCGAGAGATTGGAAACTGGCTAACGTTGTTCCGATATTTAAGAAGGGTAGTAGAGAAGTGGTGTCTAATTATCGTCCAGTGAGTTTGACGAGCTCCCTCTCGAAAATTTTGGAAATTATCATCAAAAGGCAGTTTGTGAAGTGGATAGACGAGAATAATGTATTGTCGGATAATCAGCATGGGTTCAGGAAGGGGAAGTCATGTGTAACTAACCTCCTTTGCTTCTATGATTACGTGACTAAGGCTTTGGGTAAGAGCAAAAATGTCGACGTTGTTTACCTTGATTTCCAGAAGGCATTCGATCGGGTCCAACATGGCAAACTCTTGAAGCGTTTACACGAGATTGGAATAGGGGGCAACTTGCTGAATTGGATAGAATCGTGGTTAAGAGATAGGTCGCAACGAGTTATGGTGAACGGGGAATTCTCTGGTTGGACAGACGTCACAAGTGGAGTTCCTCAGAGAAGTGTCCTTGGCCCCATACTTTTTTCACTTTTTATCGACAAACTCGATCAGGGTATCGATGGAATTACTAGCAAATTCGCAGATGATGTAAAGCTAATGGGGGTAATCGGAAATGAAAGCGATAGGGAGTTGCTCCAGACCAACTTAAACAAGATTGCAGCATGGGCAAATGAATGGAGCATGACGTTTAGCGTAGATAAGTGCATGGTCGCTCATTTTGGTTCGAACAACCCACGGTTCTCTTACGAGTTGAATGGTGTCACTATCCCGGATGCAACTAGAGTCACCGATTTGGGAATTCTCATTGACGAGCGACTTAAGTTTTCTGAACATTGTTCAGCGGTTGTCAAAAAATCGAATAGAATGCTTGGTCTCATTTTCAAAAAGGTCTCTTCGCGTTCTCCTAAAGTCATTCTTCCGATTTTTCGAGGCTTAGTTCGTCCTGGACTGGAGTATGCTGTAAGGTTTTGGAGACCATACCTACAGAGGGACATAGACTTGATTGAAGGGGTGCAGAGAAGAGCTACGCGTGTCCTTATTGGCACACAGGGCTTGAGTTATGAAGAGAGACTTCATTTTTTGAATATGTTTACATTGGATGAACGCAGGTGTCGAGGAGATATGATCGAAGTGTTCAAAATTTTCAATGGGATGGATAGGATGGACCATGAACTTTTAGTACACCGCCAATCAACCGCTTTTACAAGGGGACTCCAGTATCGATTGGTGAGGGACAATGCAAGGTTATGGTGTCGCAGGGAATTTTTCTCCAATAGGGTTGTTAATAAATGGAATAGCTTACCCCCGGAGGTAGTAAATTGTAACACAATTGACACGTTTAAAAAGAAATACGATAAACATGTTGGGGTAAATCGAGAAGCTATCCATTCTTAGAATAAGACAACCATAAGTATTCTTTATGGGCATTGTATAATATTTTATCATGTGTATATATTGTTTGTAATTTGTGTTAATTGCATTTTTAATTGGGTTGCTGTATTTTTGAAACATATGACAACCATATTTTTATGGGCATCTTTTTATCAGCCACCTCGTTGGGCATTTTGCCTGTTGTGGCGTTGTATTTGTATTTGTATTTGTATTTGAAGAGTGATTCCGCTACTATTGAATCTCAAATACAAATACAACGCCACAACAGGCAAATTGCCCAACGAGGTGGCTGACTTAAGAACATCATGGATCCCCGAGCCATTTTTTGGAGGCCCTACCTACTACTGCTACACCCCACATGCACCCCGACCACAACCCCCCCCCCCACGTGGAACCATGTGCGTGTACGTGTAGTGAAACCTGACGTGAAGTTTTTTTATTTCTCTGTAATGCTTGTTATGTGTTTAGTGCTGCCATCTGCCACTAGTTTTTCTAACTATGAGTGAAGTGTTATGATTGAATGATTTATCGTTGTAGGTTCACTCTCAAATGTTTGTAAAAGTTAGAGGGGTGGGGAAAGAGAGAACGGCACGGGTCTGTCTTTGGGGATGTGTTAGTGACAGTATCTCTTTGTGATGAAGGGGTTCCGTTCACAATCCCGACAGACGAAATCCCGACAAGTCACAATCCCGACAGACGAAATCCCGACAGGTCAAAATCCCGACAGATCAAAATCCCGACAGGGTCGAAATCCCGACAGGTCAAAATCCCGACAGGGTCGAAATCCCGACAAGTCAAAATCCCGACACGGTCAGAATCCCGACAGTTCAAAATCCCGACAAGTCGAAATCCCGACACTGTCGAATTTAAAAATTCAATTTCGCCGTATAAGCCGCACTTCGTGATTTCTGTCGGGATTTAAATTTCTCGCGGCGAGGGGCGTTGGGGCGACGATGAGAATGATAAATTGCGATCAAATAAATTTTTTCAAATTTTAATTTCGCCGTATAAGCCGCACTTCGGGATTTGAATTTCTCGCGGCGAGGGGTGTTGGGGTGACGATGAGAATGATAAATTGCGATCAAATAAATTTTTCAAATTTTAATTTCGCCGTATAAGCCGCACTTCGCGATTTCTGTCGGGATTTGAATTTCTTGCGGCAAGGGGCGTTGGGGTGACGATGAGAATGATAAATTGCGATCAAATAAATTTTTCAAATTTTAATTTCGCCGTATAAGCCGCACTTCGCGATTTCTGTCGGAATTTGAATTTCTTGCGGCAAGGGGCGTTGGGGTGACGATGAGAATGATAAATTGTGATCAAATAAATTTTTCAAATTTTAATTTCGCCGTATAAGCCGCACTTCGCGATTTCTGTCGGGATTTGA
This sequence comes from Pholcus phalangioides, assembly GCF_987345545.1. Classification (NCBI taxonomy): domain Eukaryota; kingdom Metazoa; phylum Arthropoda; class Arachnida; order Araneae; family Pholcidae; genus Pholcus; species Pholcus phalangioides. The sequence goes on from NW_028301637.1 coordinate 3,573,604, forward strand.
ATTTCTTGCGGCAAGGGGCGTTGGGGTGACGATGAGAATGATAAATTGCGATCAAATAAATTTTTCAAATTTTAATTTCGCCGTATAAGCCGCACTTCGCGATTTCTGTCGGGATTTGAATTTCTTGCGGCAAGGGGCGTTGGGGTGACGATGAGAATGATAAATTGCGATCAAATAAATTTTTCAAATTTTAATTTCGCCGTATAAGCCGCACTTCGCGATTTCTGTCGGGATTTGAATTTCTCGCGGCGAGGGGCGTTGGAGTGACGATGAGAATGATAAATTGCGATCAAATAAATTTTTCAAATTTTAATTTCGCCGTATAAGCCGCACTTCGCGATTTCTGTCGGGATTTGAATTTCTCGCGGCGAGGGGCGTTGGAGTGACGATGAGAATGATAAATTGCGATCAAATAAATTTTTCAAATTTTAATTTCGCCGTATAAGCCGCACTTCGCGATTTCTGTCGGGATTTGAATTTCTTGCGGCAAGGGGCGTTGGGGTGACGATGAGAATGATAAATTGCGATCAAATAAATTTTCAAATTTTAATTTCGCCGTATAACCGCACTTCGCGATTTCTGCCGGGATTTGAATTTCTCGCGGCGAGGGGCGTGGGGGCGCCGGTGAGAATGATGAATTGCGATCAAATAAAATTTCCAAATTTTAATTTTGCCGTATAAGCCGCACTTCGCGATTTCTGTCGGGATTTGACTTTCTCGCGATTAAGGGCGTTGGGGCGACGATGAGAATGGTGAATTGCGATCAAATAAAATTTCCAAATTTTAATTTCGCCGTATAAGCCGCACTTCGTGATTTCTGTCGGGATTTCCGTTTGTCGCTGCAAGTGGTTTGTGGCGCATACCATGATCAATGGAGATCAATAATTTGGAAATTCATTTACTTTTCCAACTTGGCGAAAAGCAAAGGATTCAGGGTTGCCTTTTTCTGGCATTTATCGATTTTTCTATCCTCCAGAAACACTGCTATTCCTTATTATTTTCTTTGAGAATTTTTCGAAATTCTTTCTCGCTCAAGTTTCAAATAGACTTAAAATGTCAAATGATATTGCACAAAGTTAGACCGTTTCATGAAGATCTTAATTTAAAATTTTCAAGGTTTTCGAAAGCAATGTAATAGTAGAGAAATATTTTTATTCATATGTATAAAATTACATGTCTTGACAGCTTAATTCACTGATTCATCGCCGAGCCGCAACCACTGAAGGTCAGGCCCGTATCTAGAAATTCCATTCGGGGGGGGGGGGGAACAAGGTGGTCAAATAATATATTTGGCCATGTTTTACCTTATTTCAATCATTTTCTCTGATTTCGAAGGGACCGGATCCCCAATTCCCCCCTTCTCACTACGAAGCTATAAACATAAAATTCTCTCAGTAGTTTTATTTTATACTGTTGAGACTCCCAAAAAAATTTCTTAAAATTCTATCTCTAAGTTGGTCTTAAGGCTTTGAAGAGAGTATGCAAATTGTGTGGTAGTGTAGTTGCATACAGGGTGTCCTTTAAGAGTTAGTACGGCCATACGGCCATTGGCTTCTCAACCATCCATGGTAGAGATGATTTCAGTTTGAAAAAATGCTCAAAAGGCGTTCAAAAATTACCCTGTACCAGTTTTGAGAGTGAAAACACAGTGTGTAACAAAATAAAAAAATATAAATTTTTAAAACTTCTAATTATAAAGTGACTGCACCGTATCTCCTGAGACCAACAAAAAAATCTAAGTTGACAAGTACAATGTTCGCCGAGATATTTGAATTCAAAATTCGAAGGAAAGGTGGAAAGGACAGCATAAATTTGGGGAAGGAGCGTTGTCGATTAGTTTTTGCTGTCTTTTCATAACTTTTCTCCAGTTTTCGAATTCAAATATCTTAGCGAATATTGCACTGAGAAACATGCAATTTTTTTGTTGGCATCAGGAGAGACAATGCAACAACTTTCAAATTGGAAGTTAAAGGACGGGAAATCAAAGAAAAATTTAGATTTTTTTGTTTTGAGCCACACACACTATATTTTCCGAGGATGATATCACTTTCCGCTATCTATACGAAGGTTTCAACGGTTGGTTGATGCGAGATGAAGTTAGGAAGGAAAAATTCACCTGTGCTCTTGCTAGGAATCAAACCCACGTTCTCGAGCTTTCTGGGTGAGCCCACTACACTACAAAGGCAAAGAATATCAATTTTTCCTTGGAACTTGTATGCGATGAACGGTCAGACCTAACTCAGGCCTCTGGAATCACGAAGTGCGGCTTATACGGCGAAATTAAAATTTGAAAATTTATTTGATCGCAATTTATCATTCTCATCGGCGCCCCCACGCCCCTCACCGCAAGAAATTCAAATCCCGAAGCGCGGCTTATACGGCAAAATTAAAATTTGAAAAATTTATTTGATCGCAATTTATCATTCTCATCGGCGCCCCAACGCCCCTCGTCGCGAGAAATTCAAATCCCGACAGAAATCGCGAAGTGCGGCTTATACGGCGAAATTAAAATTTGAAAAATTTATTTGATCGCAATTTATCATTCTCATCGGCGCCCCCACGCCCCTCACCCCAAGAAATTCAAATCCCGAAGCGCGGCTTATACGGCAAAATTAAAATTTGAAAAATTTATTTGATCGCAATTTATCATTCTCATCGGCGCCCCAACGCCCCTCGCCGCGAGAAATTCAAATCCCGACAGAAATCGCGAAGTGCGGCTTATACGGCGAAATTAAAATTTGAAAAATTTATTTGATCGCAATTTATCATTCTCATCGTCACCCCAACGCCCCTTGCCGCAAGAAAATCAAATTCCGAGAGAAATCGCGAAGCGCGGCTTATACGGCAAAATTAAAATTTGAAAAATTTATTTGATCGCAATTTATCATTCTCATCGGCGCCCCAACGCCCCTCGCCGCGAGAAATTCAAATCCCGACAGAAATCGCGAAGTGCGGCTTATACGGCGAAATTAAAATTTGAAAAATTTATTTGATCGCAATTTATCATTCTCATCGTCACCCCAACGCCCCTTGCCGCAAGAAATTCAAATCCCGACAGAAATCGCGAAGTGCGGTTTATACGGCGAAATTAAAATTTGAAAAATTTATTTCATCGCAATTTATCATTCTCATCGTCGCCCCAACGCCCCTCGCCGCGAGAAATTCAAATCCCGACAGAAATCGCGAAGTGCGGCTTATACGGCGAAATTGAATTTTTAAATTCGACCGTGTCGGGATTTTGACCGTGTCGGGAATTTGACCCTGTCGGGATTTCGACCCTGTCGGGATTTTGACCTGTCGGGATTTCGTCTGTCGGGATTGTGACTTGTCGGGATTTCGTCTGTCGGGATTATGACCCACACCCGTGATGAAGATAGCCATAGATAGTTGTTTGTCTAGTCCTTTTCAAAAAATTTCCTGTGCACTAGTAGCCTATTATTAAATCACGTGAAAATACAGGAATGCTCCGGGAAATACGAGACGTATGCAGAGGCGGATTTAACGGCGGACGCACCGAGCGCGCACCCGGGGCCCCGACTTCTAAAGCACCCCGAAAAACCCAAACTTCACACTTTTTTGTAATCGAAAGGGGGGAGGGGCCCAATATTTTCTTTTGTACCTGGAGCCGACTTTCATCCGCCACTGGACGTATGGTCATCCAAATAATGATTAAAAATAATTCTGGTTGCTTAAGTCCGGTTTCTAGTAGTTTTCGATGAAGATCATTTGATTATCGTTTAATGATTTGCTCTATTTCAGTAATAATCCAATGGTTATTCTTGAATTCCAGAAATGAACATTTTTCACTGAAAATCGCATAACTCTAAAACTGTGCAACTAGTGGTAGTGTAAGTCAGGGTATTACTGTACGGTGAAACCTCATTGTAACGATGCCCGATATAACAATAAATCCCTCTACAACAATATTTTTTCTTGATCCACAGAGCAAGGATCTAAAAAACCCATCATTGTATCAAACTTTCACTGTATCAGGGTTGGCAAGTTTTTGCCATAGATGGAAAAAACTTCGGTAAAAACTGTCAGGAAAAATAGATTCTTTTCTCCATGTATGCATCCAAGGCATTGTTATGCATTTATTTTTCTATTTATTATGAAAATGACAGTTTGAACTCAAATTTTGGTTTAACAATCATTAGAATTGGTAAGTTTTTGCCATAGCAGGGAAAAACTAGAGTAAAAAAGTCCTGATAAAAATAGGTTTTTGCCATGCATAAAAACACAAATCGATACTTGCCACTTTTATATATTCATGTCTAGGATCATTAAAAAAAATCAATGTAATAGAATTGTATATTGTTATAACGACCATGATCATCCCGGACGACGGGTGGTTGCTGTCATGGCCTCCACATCCTAGATCAAGGCCCATGGACTGGAATCGTTTGCGGGCCCCTGGTAAAACTTTTCACGGGTCCTTCTATAATTTATTTATTGCGTAAAAAAGCCAAAAAATGATGAGAATTGCCCGGCCCTAGGGCCCGACTTTTCCTACAGGTCATTGTAATGGAATGATCCCTATATTGTGGGTGTAAAAAAAAAAATACATATATTTTTCTTTTTTCAAAGGGCGCTAGGTATTTCGATCCCCCCCCCCCCTGAACTTCAAGATATCCATCTCTGCCTGTTTTTGCTTGAAAAAATGCTTAATTAAAGCTGTGGAATTTCTTTGATGTACTTTTTACGGGCCCATAATTAATTTTAAAACAACCCAAACTATATGAATTTATGCAGTTGAATATCAAAAGACAATACGGAGACATTTATTTTCATGCTTGAGAAGATATAAATAAAAAGTTGAAATCAATGTTATTACATGGATATCAAACTCAAAAGTAGGTCCGGCTAATTACTTCATATTTAATCTCCTGGGCTTCGTATCTCTAAGCGAACTCAATATTTCCGAAATCGAGTATTGGATACAATTTTTAAAATTATTGATGTGACAGAAAACCCCACCAAATTTCCGCATTTCTACATTAAAATCGGCAATTTTAACACTGATTTCTATGGGGCATCATCCTTTGCCTTAGGGGCCGTTCAAGTATTACGTAAGCAAATTTTTAGCCATTTTTGACCCCCTCCCCCCACCTTGTCAGCAAAATTTCGTCATCAGCTCTGCTCCTCTGAATCCTAACTCATATTTTCATAAAGGGTGGTTGATGACGTAAGCATTATCCAACCCCCCCCCTCCCCCCTTGTCATCAAAAGTCAGCAAATCGGAAACTCCCCTCCCCCCCATCGGTGATGACGTAATACTTGAGCGGCCCCTTACCCTCAAAGTGATGCTGATGATGGTGTCTATTCAAAAAGCTCTCGTTACTGGGAGGATTGAATAAAGTGGCGAACCATTATAAAGGCATAAATATTATACATATACGGGCAGGGTTGAAGAAATGACAAACCATTGTAAAGGCATATACACGTGTTAAACGCATTGCTAGGGAACCACAGTAACCAAAGTAAACGTTCGGAAAGTGATTGTTGAGGCCCAAAAACCATTGTTGCCCGACAGTTTTTTGCCCGTTTGGGGCATTTGCCCTGCTCTGGTGAAATTTTAAAGTAGCCTATCGTTCAAATCGGGTCCCATTTGGTATATATGCGAAATTTGGTGACGATCGATCCAAAATTGTAGATTTGTATAGAGAACATACACACACAGACACACAGACAGACAGAAAATCAATTTTATATATATATAGATAGATTTTTATCTGTGCCATGGATACCGTTTCAAATTTTGATTTCATTTGTTTTGCTTGTGATTAGAATGCAAAAACCTCCTTTAAACATTTCGGTCATTATCGAGGCAAATAAGTTTTGGATTTTTTTAAACTCAAACTTCTGAAAAATAGTTGCTTCAAATGTTTAGAAAACCTTCCGATTATATGCAAATTTCGAAGATTGCGTCCATATGGCGTATCAGAAACGAGATAGTATAAAAATGAAAAGTTATCGGATTGGTTTCTATTAAAAACTACTGTCGAAGTCACGGCATATTTTGTACTATGAAATCCTTCGAGTACTTCATTAGAAAGCCTTTAAAAGGCATTGCTATTTGCTTTGAGCTGGTTGAAATGAAGGGTCTGGCGTGTATTGGCCCGACGTGTGTCCCAAAAGCGAAAACCTGGTTGTGGTAGGCAACGCAGTACAAGTTTACGCGAAAACAAAACTGTTGGAAGATTGCCTTCAAAACGAAAAAATGATCTTGCGTAAAATTATGAAAGATCCTGGAGGGAAAATTTCAACAGATACAGTTCATAGAAGATCGGAGAATCTTGTGTTGGATTCATAAAAGAGGGTTAGGAAATCTCCTGTCACAAGGAAGCATCAAAGAGAGGTAGAGAAGAGAGACTGAAATATGGGCAAGAAATATATGTTTTATGGAGACTAATATCTTGTTTTCACATATTTAGTAGTGAAAAAAATGGAACTCTCATGTTCCAGACGTATGTTTTCAGCAGACAGTAAGTTCGAGCTTCGATAATGGTATGGGCAGCATTTGCTTTTCTAAAGCCCCGTTCACATGTGCAATAAAATATCCCGGGAAGTTCCCGGTAACAGGGATTTTCACTACAACCCGTTTACATGGCCATTTAGTTTATATGCCGGTATTCTTCTCCGCCCCCCCCCCACTTCTTTTCGGAAGTCGTCACTCGTCACGTGGGTTGAACGGGTGGTTGGCTCAAGATGGCCGAATAACCATATATATATACATACATACACACACAATCAGCGGCCAAAAAATTAGGAACACTCCTCACTTAAACTTTGACTCGTCCGTGCAGCACGCGCTGACATAATAAGCCGTATTTGCTGATAAAAAGCTTTCTCTTGGTCAGAAGCACCAGTAAGCTTTGCATTTTACCTGTTCATTAAGAAAACATTTAATTTCATACCATGCACCGCCCAGGCTGTATTGACCATTGTCAATTTTAGCCTTTGCCCCGAATGAGGGGCCTGGGTGGTGTCGGGTGCTTCATTATTCATATATAAAATACATGAATATAAATTGAAAAAAGAAGATACAGATTTTAAAAAAATGGGATGAAAAAATTTTTATCATAAAAAATTGGCTCAGGGGTGAACCTTCTACTGTGGCTAGGATAGGTCTTGGACCACGTCGTCTCTTCCGGGCTTGTTGGCTCGATGAGGAAAGCAACAGATTTTAGTGACTTTGAACGCGGCATGGTTGTGGGTGCCAGAAGGGGTGGATCCAGTATCTCCGAAGCCGTTAGCCTTCTTGGCTTTTCTCGTACCACAGTATCGGGAGTCTTCAAAAAGAATGGCAGCTAGGCCAAAAAACTTCGAGCGGAATAGTGGGCGGAAATCGCTTGTGAACGAAAGAGTTGCGTGGCGGCTGACACGCATTTTGTGTAGCAACAGAAGAGCTACAACGCAACAAATTGCAGCTCAGCACAACTCAGGATCATCGCAACGCCTATCCGTACGCTCTACAAGATGGATCTTAAAACGAATTGGTTTCAAATACCGGCGACCAACAAGAGTCCCTTTAATTTCGCTGCAAAACCGAAGAAAACGGATTTTGTGGACTAGAGAGCGCCGAAATCGGGCACTTGATGAATGGAAGATGACTGTCTGGTCTGACCAATCACGATTTCTTCTCCATGACGATCCTGCCATGACGTTGATGGCAGGATCCGTGTGTGGAGCAAGCAGCATGAAGCCGTGGATCCAGCAGCGACAATTGTTCAAGCTGGTGGCGGTGGTCTGGGGAGCATTTTCTTGATATACTCTTGATCCCATATTTCCATTGGAAACATCCATCAATGCCGGCCATTACCTCCACATCGTCGCTGACCACGTGGGCCCGTTTATGGCCATAATGTTTCCTGATGATGAGGGTTATTTCCAACAGGAAAATGCTGGAATAATCCCACGGGGCTAGAATTATCTCAGATTGGTTTGAGGAACATGGTTCAGAGTTTCAATTGTTTCAATGCCCTCCTCAGTCACCCGATCTCAAACCATTTGTGGGACTAGGTTGAAAGATCAGTTAAAAGCTCCAAAGCACCACCTTCTAATCTGAGGGAATTAAGAGCTGCCATATCGTTAGCATAGGCTAATACTCCTCCCCAAATGTTTCACTTGTAGAGTCCATGCCTAGAAAAATATCTGCAATCATCGAAGCCACCACCAAACCAGAACATGGCTCCCACTCTGTCCCAAGATAGGGATATAAGCGGTTAACGAAGCCACGCTGGAGAAAGTCATCAAAACCAGAGGAGGTCCCACACGATATCAGTGGTGAGTAGCAGGGTGTTCCTAATTTTCTGGCCACTGGGTGTATATGAGTGAACGTATTAACCATTTCACGTGTAAGCGTTTGGCAGAAAATTTGGATTATCTCTATTTGCCAAATCGGCGATAAATCTGGTAACCTCATCCTAACCTAACCGCACGTTAGAAAAAAAGAAAAGGGAAGGGGAAAAATATGATAGATAAGAGATTTTTTTTTGAGTCCATTTCCCCCCACCCTACTTATTCTCTCTACCTCTTAGAAAAGAGGGAAAGAAAAATAAACTTCAGTTGAGATAGGGTTACTATAAGCTTTCGCAATGGTGGAGAGAGCGGAAAGAAGACACAGAGAACTCTTGTTTCAATATATCCCCCTGGCGTTTGGACGCAATATTACGTCCGTGATAGCAAAAGGGTTGATTGTTTTAGAAAGCACTCACTTCGACGATCCTAGCCTGATGCTCCTGGAATCTCTTGCTTGCTGATGACGTCGCGGATCCCGAAGCTGGCAATTCGAGCTCGTCCAGTGGCGATGCGACTTCTTCGATCATTCCTGATCCCGACCTGAACAAAAAATTGGTGCGAAAAACTATTAAAATTGAGAGATCAATATGTTACACAGTCGAATCCCATTGTAACGAACTCCAAGAGACCGGAGAAATCACTTCGTTATAACGAAATTTCGTTATAAAGGAATTCCAGGTTTTTGCATTGTCCCTATGTAAATTTATCTGGTGGATTAGAAAAGTGTTCGTTAAAACGACATTTTCGCTTTAACGATATTCGTTAAAACGGGATTCGACTGTATCAAGGGTGCTCAAACTTTACAAAAAAAGCGGGACACTTCATTGCTGTAAAAACGGGTCACGGGCCACTTCAGTAATTAATAAATGTGCCGTAGGCCACTTAAATGCTTTGGAATTGCGCCCCGAGCCGTTAACTGCACTGGAATTGTGTCACTCAAGTAAACTAATGCCTCGGATCACTTGAGTGATCTGGAAATGTGTCGTGGGTCACTTAAGAAGGGCCGCAACTAGATGCTTCGTCAGACGGTACAGGCCAAAATTTTGGCGCCCTTTTGCAATGGTGAAGGAGAGGTTAAAAGAGGGAATTGACGAACGAGATCCCACTGGAGGGAGAGGCACCCGAGATAAAAGATCTGCGTCCCCTCCCCTGCACTAGTTGCGGCCCCGCATTTAAGTTATGTGAAAATCATGGGTGGAGATACGGGGGGGGGGAAATTTCCCCCCCCCTATCGTCAAAGGTGGAGTGGACTGATCTAATGTATATATGAATTGACATCATCATCATCGTGCCCCCAGCAATAATGACCGTGCCCCTCCCAGACTTCCAAGTCTATCTCCACACGGAAATGTGCCGTTGGCCGCTTAAGCGATCTGAAACTGTACCGCGGTTCACTGAAGTTATGGGAAACTGCACCGCGGGCAGCTTAAATGCTCTGAAGCTGTGCAGTAGGTCACTTAAGTGATCTTTTACTGCACTCGTGCCGGACTCGTGATGCGAGGATCCGGGTTCGAACCCCACAGCGGTGGTCGGCTGAAGTTGGTTTTCTGTGGTTCCCAACTTCAAGGCGCAAATGCGAGCCGATCTCCCCGTTAAAAAGTCTCGCCACAGAGAGCAACAGTCCTACAACGGTAAATCATTCAACCATAACACTTCACTCATAGTTTGTAAAACTGGGGGCAGATGACAGCACTACACATAACAAGCATTACACAGAAACAAAACTTTACGTCAGGTAGCACTACACGTACACGCACATTCCCGCATGTACCGATTCGTTGGGGGGTTCCGCGGGGGGGGGGCGGTGCATGTGTGGGTAGCAGTAGTAGGTAGGGGCTCGGGATCCATGATGTTCTTAACTCAGCCACCTCGTTGGGCAGTTTGCTTGTTGTGGCGTTGTATTTGTATTTGTATTTGTATTTTACTGTGTCGCGGGCCACTTGAGTTATGTGGAAATGTGACTTGAGTGATGTGGAACTGCACCGCACTCCGCTGAAGTGCTCTGGAACTGTGCCTCGGTTCACTAAAGTGAACGTTGAATATACCGCAAGCCACTCAAGTGATGTGTGAGTGCACCGTGGATCACTCAAGTGATCTGCAAATGTTTCGCTGATCCCCTTAAGTGATCTTGAAATGTGCTCTGGGTCACTAAAGCGACCTGTGAAAATGTGCCTCTTAGTTCATTTTTAAAAGTTAGGTTTCAGGTAGCGGGCCACATCTCATGACTCCGAGGGCCACATTTGGCCCACGAGCCATGAGCTGAGCACGTATGCGTTAGATACTGGAGGTTCAGAATTGTCCGTTTTTTTTTAAAGATTTTCCAGTATTTTACTGCGTCTGTCCAAAACGCCAGAGTGGCGCAGTGGTAAAATACTCGTCTTTCACTATGAAAGTTAGCGTCAAGGTCCACGTGTTCGAATCCGGGCAAAAAATATCAGAAACAAGTTCTTTACCAGCCGAGCTTGGGGTGATCAACGATAGATGGCGCCTTCATTTCCCACTCAGCTCCACTGGTGGGAAATTGGTAGTAAAACCGTTACATTCCGTAACGTAACGGAGATTCATTGCCATCGTAGGATCCTTCATGCCAGGGGTATTCAACGCATGGCCCTCGGGCCACATCCGGCCTTCGGAGCTTTTGTTGTGGCCCGCGAATCATTTTCAGATATTGGTTGAAACCATTGAAAAACGAATAATTTCGGAATTAATGAAAGAAATAATTCGATTTGATTAAATTCAGACAATGAAAGAAATATATCAATCAAACCAAGTAAGTGTGGCCCGCGAAAGACTACCAAATCATGCATGTATGTGGCTCTCCTCTTCCTCCTCCGAACCAGATCATGGCCCGCCGCTCTATCTCAAGTAGGAGATGTAAGCAGGTGATCGAAGAAGACCTCTGTCATGCTGGAAAAAAGTACATGCGGCCCGTAATCAGTTACTAAATAGTTCGAGTGACTCGAGTCTGGTTTCCAAAACGCACAAGTGGCTCGCACTCCCCCGAATGATTGAGCACCCTTGCTTTATACGATGCACCGTGAAAACTTTACGAAGGTAAAGGAAGGACCTACCACCCTACCGGGTAATTTTTCCGAGCCCCAAATTTTATCGTTGCACATTAATTAATTAACTCTTGAGGGCAACATATCCAATGGGTGGGTTTTCTGAGTAATGGAGGTTACAATCGTAACGAGATATTACAAGTATATGAATGTGTCAAATATTTCTCAAACATAGCCCCAACGTTCTGGAGAGGACTATCCTTGGCTGGAATTTTTGGAGGGCTCCTCCCCCCCCCCCCCCTTAGGCCAGACATTTCAGAGTTCCTCCATCTTGAATTTATAGTGCAAAAAGAAACAACGTAAATAATGAAACAATGAGAATTGTCCGAGGCCCTAAAGCTGGAAACTTTTGTTTTCAGCAGCCCCACTTTTGTTAGGCTACTTGGAAAGTATGGCCCTAACTACAATGGAACCTTGCTGTAACGATAATCTATGGACTAAGAAACAGAGGTGCATTTATGGTTTTTCTGCCTGCGAACTACACGAATTTAGCCGCCCTTCTACCATATTCTAGTCTAATTTCCTTGACTACTCTTTCCTCGAATTCGATACCTTGTGCTATAACCTGCTTGGCCTCGCCCACTCCTGCGAGTACACCCGTGTCTCCAAGTCATTCTTTTAGACCATGCGCCACTCTCCGTCACTCTTTTAGTTTAGTCATTCACATGATTACACATTGCTTTGGTCATTCACATGCTTGCACACTGTTTTGGTTCACTCACATGTCTGCACACTGTTTTGGTCACTCCCATACTTGCACACACTGTAGATCACTTTTGATTGCTCACTGACCCCGGGTCACTCCTTCGATCATTTACACGTTTACACATGCTCCATGCTCTAGATTAGGGGTCTGAAACTCTGCACTGAAAACATTTGTCAGGGGCCCCAAAGCGGACTGACAAAGGTTCTTTAGAATGATTCTTTGTTAAACTGCTTTTTGGGGGAGCTACGGATTAGGGAAAGGTACGGGTATAAAAAGTTTGAGAACCCCTGCTCCATGTAAAAGAAGAGGTACTGTACTACAGGTAGAGGTAAATGTACCACAGGGGTCGTTCAGAGCGCGTATTGGTTAAAAAATTAAGTGGTACATTATTACCCCACCTTGGGTGGAAAAAATGTGCCAAAAAAATCCCCCCCCCCTCTTAATGAAAAAAAAATGTCTTTAACTACGAATTGAAAGCTAAGATGTGTTGCAACATTGCCTAAAAACTTCGGCCTGATATGATAATTATTAAAGAGGTTATAGTAAAACAACCTAAAAAAAAGTGGCACCCCCCATTATTACCCAATTTCACAGTAGTTTACCGTACCATACTTTTGTGTACTACAAAGAAAGTAACTTCGGGACAACTTCATTTACACTTCCGGAGGGTACATAGTGCAAAATGCCGATGCTGTTAAAATCCCTCGAGAGAACAAACGCTGGTGAGGTATGAAAAAATATACCGAAGATTATTTTGAGCGCAATATAAATAATATCGTTGTAGCGGTTTCGAAATATAGTTATTGTAAAAAATATAGTCATAGAGGGGTTTATCGTAGTAAAGAATATCGTTATATCTAGACGCAGCAGTTTAACATTGCACTATAGGGATTTATCGTTACTTCAAGTGTTACTGTTTCGAAGTGTTTCACCGTATTTCTTAAAATTCCAAAAATGCAATAGCAAACCATTATATATAGTTATAATTATTATACACTGAGACCTCTCTTGACGGACACCCATCTCAGATACTGTCACCTCTCTTTTACGGCCAAATAATTTCTCCCTGTACAGTAAAAGTAAGCATTAAAAACATAGGCGGAGATAGACTTGGAAGTCTGGGGGGCACGATGATGTTAATTCATATATACAATATACATTAGATCAGTCGACTACACCTCTGACGCTGGGGGGCAATGCCCAACTACGCCCCCCCCGTATTTCCGCCCATGATTACAACCCCCCCCCCCACCCCGATTAACGGCCACCCATCTTTTACGGACGAATTTTATTTGTCCCACCGGTGTCCGCAAAAGAGAGATTTTACTGTATTTCAATTTGTCACCCATCACACATGAGTCATACCGATAGACTCTCTCGTTGAAAAAAAACCGATGCCATCAAAGATATCATTCGAGATTCAAATTAGTTAAAATGAAAATGAATATCAAACGTATTCACAAATATGTACTTACATATCGAAAGGATATAAAGATTGAGTCTTTGATTGATAATGTGGCGACGAATCAACAACGTTTCGATGGGAATAACCTCATCACACACGCGCTAAACCCTTTTTTTTAAAGGTTAAAACGCGCTGTGTCGGTCTTTGTTGGCTTGGGGGGCCATTGCGACCATCTTTTGCGCATCGGTCGGAATGTGTGTGTGTGTGTGTGGACACCCACTCCCGTTGAGCATCATCATCTACGGGAAAAGGTCATTTGTTGCATCAAATGAGCAACCGGAGATGAAAAGGGAGAGAGAGATGGCCGGATGAAAAGCCATCGTATAAGGAGAAGACATTAAAAATAACTATCTAGTTAGTGATGATGCACACCAAGGAAAATTCATGGCGGATTTTCTTTTGTCTTACCTGCCTAATTAAAATTTATTTTCTTTGATTTTATCATTAATTAAGATAGTGCTCCAGGGAATTCTTTTATTTTTTAGTTAAAATTACTATGACTAAAAAACGAATTTAAATTTCATTTTTATGTTAACTTTATCTTTGTGCGCTATTATTAAAATTATAAAAAAATATATACATAATACACAGATACTGCATATAAATCTTTTCAGATTTGTGTCGCCATCTCTTGGTGTGATATAGAAGTTTAGGTTTTCGGTTTTTCTCTCTGGCAATAGATGGCGCTAACGTTTTCAGATTTATGTTATTTTATAGGATTACGGCGCGAATTTTAAATTGATTTTTTGGTATTTATTTCATTACATGTCCCATAGATTCTCAAATAGTTTGAAATTCATAAAAAATTGAAGGAATTTGTATATTTGAATGGTTTGCGAGAAAGTTGTTCTCTTGAATGGGGACTTTTTCCTTTTTTGGAACGGGGGGGGGAATGAAAAAAAACTATTTAGTTCCGATTTTTGTCAATAGAGGGAGCTGCACCAAAGCAAATCAGATAATTCTGGACCTAAATCTTTTTCTAAAATCTATTCTAGATCCAAAACGTTCGTAAATCTTCATTAGGAGTTAGGCAGCGAGGCAGTGCCGCTTTTAATAAATGGGCCCACCCAGGCACGGCCCGGGGAGCCTCGAGGGGAAGGCCTCTCAAAAATGAAAACCAGTTGAAATTCTCGAGAATTTTCCCAGGTAGGGCATAAACCGCTGTGGTGGTCGAGTGGTGATAGTAGCGGACAATATCGCGAGGTCCCGAGTTCGAAGCAAACTATCTCCACAGTGGTGGTCGGCTGAAGTTTGTTTTTGGTGGTTCCCAACTTCCAGGCGAGCCGATCTCCTCGTTAAAAAGTCTCGCCCCAGAGTGCAACAGGCCTACAAACGGTATAAATATTCAGTCATTACACTTCACTTCTGAAATATAGATGGCAGCATTGAAAAATCACACTCAGCACTAGGTGCACACTCATACTGTTAGGTACAGAAACTTACACTTTCAGCACAACTCACAAGGTAAAAAATTGCCTATGTCGATAGAATTGAGTTGTGCTCGGTTTGAAAGAAAGAAAAGTACGGCCTTAGAAATATCACTTGGCCCAGGAACCAATAATGCTACTCAGACGGCCCTGGGCTGAGAGTAAACATCACTGATAATGCGTTAGGGGCCGTTCAAGTATTACGTAGGCAAATTTTTAGCCATTTTTGACCCCTCCCCCCCTCGTCAGCAAAAGTCAGCAAACCGCTCACCCCTCCAGCTTGTCAGCAAAATTTCGTCATCAGCTCTGCCCCTCTGAATCCTAACTCATATTTTCATAAAGAGTGGTTGATGACGTAAGCATTATCCAAACTCCCCTCCCCCCCTTGTCATTAAAAGTCAGCAAATGGGAGACCTCCTCCCCCCATCGATGATGACATAATACTTGAACGGCCCCTTATCTATCACAACGGAAAACCTTATCTTATGCAAAGCGCCAGTAACAAGAAAATTCAGAAATGAGCTGTAAATCGTACACCCTGCATTTTATAAGACTCTGATTTACATAATTCCAGCTATTTACATAATTCATAATATTACATAATTCCAGATTTACTTTCGTGCAGCGCCCTCTATCAACAATATCATAACTATTCAGCTTTTAATCCGTTTTGATGGAATAATGTATAGGTAGAAAGAGGGAAATCTCGAGTTTCACACAGTTGCCGATAGGTAGCGCTAACGCTCTTCCTTCGGCCACCACTTCAGTGTTTGTCAAGATGGCGACTGCACAATAGAAATCGTTTTGTGTTCTAAGCCTCGCGGAGTGCGAGTCCGTAACAACTGTTAACCGTGCTTTTCGTCGACAATACCCTGGTGTTGAACTTCCTACCGCTCAGAGAATTAGGCGATGGTATAAACCAGCGGTTCTCAACCTTTTTTGGCACAGGGAGCCCTTTCTGGTACATAATTTCTATGGCGGAGCCCCTTAGTCCTATTTTTTATTAATTCATCAAAGTTACTAACTTATTTTATAATTGTTTTTTTCGAATTTACTAGCTTTTTTTTTTTTTTTTTCTAGAGCGGCCGCGGAGGCGCTGGGAGTCCACACGGAGCCCTTAGGGCGGGCTCCGCGGAGCACCGGTTGAGAACCGCTGAAACAATTCAGAGACACGGATTGTCTGCGTAAAGGGAAATCCCCTGGTCGTTTCCGCATGTCAGACGAAAATGTGGAGCGCATCCGACAGAGTTTCGCACGTAGTGCACAGAAATCCACTCGCAGTGGATGCGAACGTGCTCGCAAAAGTTTGGGACGAATTCGACTACCGTATGGACATATGCCGTGCATCCCAAGGTGGACATATTGAGCACCTTTAATTTGGTTTGTAAAAACAACTCTATGATTAGCCATGTAATTTAAAATTAATTTTAATTGTCTATGTGTTCAATATTTTGTGTAATACACGCATTTCAAATCTGGTGATTCTTTTTGAAACACCCTGTATATTTTTCTAACAGTAATTGGGACAAAAAAAACTTCGCATGTTTGTTCTCGAGAATGCCATCCCACGATGGGTCAATGACGAGACCTACACTTTAAAGATGATCCAGAAATTTCACCCCCCCCCCGAGGTTTCGGCCCCGGTACATTTCGCCTGCCTTAATCGTATGATTGGTCGAGTGAGTGACCAAGGTGAGGAAGTGAAATATTGTGTGGGTGACCAAATGAGTGATCATATAAATTACTATGTGAGCGACCGCATGAATAAATGAGTGTGAGTGACTGTATGGTTGAGTGAATGGCCAGTGAGTGTGAGTGACTGTATGGTCGAGTGAATGGCCACCAGTGAGTGTGAGTGACTGTATGGTTGAGTGAATGGCCATATGGATGATCAAGTGAATGGCCATGTGAGTGACCGTATTAGTGACCCCATGAGAGATCATCAAGTGAATGACCGTATGACTAATCAAGTGACTAGCCACATGAGTGGTCCTTCATCCGGTCATTTAGTCATATGGTTACCCATCCGGTCACTCACTTGCCAACTCATATGGTCACTCACCCATTCACTTGTTCACTTACACGCTCATTCAGGGATTCACTTGGTTATTCACTCACCCACTCGGTCATTCATATGGTCACATACTTGGTCATTTACCCACTCACTTCTTCACTCACACGGTCAGGGCAGTCGAAATGTCAGAAGCAAAATTTCCGAGGGCGAAATGTACCGGCGACGAAACGCGCCAGAGGTGAAATGTCGGAGGAGAAATTTCCGTAATCACCTCTAAAAGCGGGGTTTCTTAACATTTTTTAGCTGCGACCCGAAATCAGCACCACCAAAAACTTTGCGACCCATGAGTCTATTTCGACTTTTAAAAGAGGATTATCAAATATTCTTGAATAACAAATAGCGTTTGTTTTCCAAAACTTTGTGAAACCAGTTCATGGCATCTTAACTGGGTGCCCAGGGCCCCCCCCCCCCCCTTATCGAAAGGGATCCCCTCTGAAACATCTTATTAATGGAATTATGTATTTATTTAAATTAATTTTGGATACCGACTCCCCCTCAAAATTTAGAATGAATTTCCCCCGGGGCGCGGTAGCCCGGTCGATAAGATGCTCGCCTAAAGTACCAAAGGATGTTTAGAGGTGTCGCGAGTTCGATACCCGGTCAGAAAACTTTCCTGACACAGGGGTACAACAAAAAAAACGGCGACTTGACCGCAGCAAAAAATTGCTATCGCAGGGAGTTTCCCCCCATCGAGGGGTTAGCGTGCCAACCTCTCGATGAGTATAAAAAACAAGCCTGCCGTTCGGAATCGGCAATAAATTGTAGGTCCCGGTCTAATTAGCCCTCGTGTGCAGAAAATGACCGTGGTGCGACAAAAATGATCAAATAATGAATTTCCCCCTCCATGAAATTGTGGTTCGATGGGGGGGCAAAAAAATGTCTGGTTTCTAGCCCCGGCCACGATCAAGATGCCCTTGAAACAAGTGACGCAATAAATGAATTTACAACCTGATTGCAAGTGGATTAGTGCGACCCATAGGTTAAGAACCCTGCTCTAGAGGCCTATAAAAAGGTCAGAAAATACAGTAGAACCGTCATATATCGATTACCCGCGGCTTCGCTGGATTAGGTAATCTAAAAATTACTCGGCGACGATTCCCCCCATAATACATTTGAGCGCCTCATGACCCCCTTGGAGGTTGAATTTCCAGAAACCCCATCTTAGTGGGCATCTGCATTTTAAAATATAATACTGACCAAATTCCATATTCATAGCTTTAGTGGTTTCGAATCGGCCATGATTGCCCCATATAACCTTTAAAAATGACATATTCTATTATGGATAAAGGAATCCATAATGAATGGGATGGACTATATGCAATCATCTTATAGTCTTGTTTATAATTTTGATTGCCCATTGGCGTTTGTTGTTTAGATTTTAGTTATCTGTATGTGATTTTAGATTGCTTTGATAAATTGCCTTCGTCTGAGGCGACAATGTTTTTTTGTTTATAATAAAACTTTCCGGATACACCCATCCTTCGGGGACGCTTCGATATCTCTCTGAGATGAGAAGCGGGGTATAGCCGGTCTTCAGAGGTCAAAGCACCAGGGCAAGTGAGAGAGTGTCTGTTAAAATATGGTTAGTGCTTGGAATCCGCGAGTGATTGACGATCACTCATCAACGACGTACGTAAATTTCCTCCGGCATGAAAGACCTTGAGGCTGAATGATCACTAGGACAAGGGATTCGTAGTTAAATTATTAAAAGGTAAATGTAACGTTTGCGAAGAATAAGGAAAGCTATGGGTAAATTTTCTCAAACGAGTCAGAGAAAAATTATCACGAGGTTCATAAGTGGGGGGTGGCTATATTTCATCGAGGAAAATTATTAATCACCATGAAAACCTGCTAGTTGTTTGCAAAAAATCCTCCAATTACCACCGAAATAGCATAATAATTACCAATCAGTTGCAGCAAATTTGAAGTAAAATCAAATAAACGTCGAAAATGGCAAATAATTGGTGTGAATATTCAGTCAAAATACCGTAATGCAATTTAGAGCAGTATTTTCATGCCGCTGGTCCAGAACCGGTGAAACTATTCCTCATATATTTACATATTTTTTTCCAGTTTGCTAATTATTTTTTCCATTTATGTATTTTTTGCTGGACCGCGAATTATTTCTCCTATTTATTCATTTATATACGAATCTAAAAATTATTTATCCTTTTTTTTGACGGTTTACAAATTATTCTTCTCCTTTACAAATTTTTTGCTATTCCGCAAATTATTTCTTCCCACGTATTTTTTTTGCCAAAAATGATTTCCTCTTTTTGCCCCTGTCCGTAAGTGATTTCGCATTTTTATACGTATTTAGGCAAGTCCGAAATATTTTTTCTCTTATTAGTTATTCATTTTTTTTCGGTCTGAAAATTATTTCTTCTGTTTTTGTATTTTTCCATTCCGCGAATATTCCTTCTACTTACATAGTTTCTGCTATTACGTAAATTACAGTAGAAGTCCGTTATAATGGCAGTTTACAATCAGCATGTGGTCATACATGGCATCTATGGGGAGGAGCTGACATATGCTCACTTGATAAATACCTATGGGTAAAGAGATTTAAGAAAAATGTCACTTTAGTCTCTATTTTATGTATAATCCTTAGAGAAGGGAAAAAGAAAAACATGTTTTTCAAGAATTTCCGTAGTCGTTAGAGCGAAAACTTTGTTTCTTTAACATTTTAGCTCTCATGCAATCAACTGCGAACTAAGATTCTCGTTATAAGCCGTACTCGTTATAAAGGGACTTTTACTATACCTCTCCTTGTAACTACTTTTTGCCACACTGCAAATTATTGTAAAAAATTGTACGGTCCGCAGTTGTAGAAAGGTCGATTTACGAAATCAAGTGTGATTCATTTTGATAAACGGGCCATTTCACGGCCAATTTTTTTTTTTTATGGATTATATGGTCACACTGGTTATAACAAATTTAATTGACACACAACAACAGTCGTTATTATATATATATATATATATATATCATAACACTTTCTTTTTAATGTTTTTTTTTCTCCATACTCCGTACAAGCTCGAATCCGATGACAGTCACAGAAGAAATCAGTTTGTTTATTTTTTGTTTTTAAAAGATGGCCTTTTCTTTATTTCTTTTCTTCTTCTCACTCTTATTTCCAAATACAATTACATACAATATAATAATACATTATCATCAATACCGTCATACTGGCTGGTTTCCACTTGCACATTACAAGAAATAGCATTGAAAAAATTTTTACTTCACCAATCACGAAAAATCTAAAAAAAAAAATTTAAAAAACGAAAAGAAGAAACAAAAATGGGGGGTTAAAATGTTGAAGGAGGGGTCCCAAGCCGTAAAAAAAATCAAATCAGCTCTTTTTTTGATTATATATATATATATATATAACCATTTTTTTAACATTATTATTCAAAAATCTTACGTAAAAGCGTTAAAACTTCGGACTGAATCAGGAGTGGTCAAGGTCTTAAAAAGGGGAAGGACTTTTATTTTAACATGGGGACCCCTCCTCCTTCTACAATCAATTAATCAATCAAATTGATTAAATAAATCATACATTGAGTCCATTGTAATTTTCTTTGCATATTTTAAAATATCAAGCGTTTAACGAGAGAAAAAATACACAAAGTAAAAAAAAAAAAAAAACACGAATTTAAAATTCATATGATTTTAAAAAAGTTCAAACAAAACTTTATTTTTATGAAAACTTGAAAAATGGGATTTATATCCATTGACAGTTTCGAATTTGTGAAATTACTGCAGCGCCATCTTTCTATCACGATAGGAGCTATAATAAAGCAAGAAATAGTTTGTGATTCAAACTTACACCGACAGATGACGCGACGCTAAAATCAACTTACACTTTAAAACTTTGGTGTTAAGTATAGGAGGCGCTACTTGGAATGAGAAAAAACGAAAAACGGAGAAAATTGTTTTATTGATTTTCTGTCATTTACAAGAAAAAAAAATGTCGGTCTGTGATGATAAAATATTCGTTTTTTTCCTCCCCAAGTTTGAGCAAGAAAGGGGTAAATTCTGAAATTAAAATGGCGGCGTGAAGAAAGAAAATGATAGAAACACGCATTAGTTCACTGAAAAATATGCAAATATCGAAGATATTTTGTGTAAAAACAACTGAAAACTGTCAATGGATTTACAGTATTAAAATAAATGATAATAACATTGGAAACAGCAACACATAATATAGTTTTTCGAGAATTCACGAATTTATGATACATTTGTTGAAAATATTGCAAAAACAAAATTTGATTCGATCGATAATTAGCAAAAAACTGCCAGAGTGGTTGGTAGAGCCAATAATACCACCGAAAATGTCGAATCTAATTAATTTCTGTTGTTTTAAAACCGATAAATTTATCCAAAATTTTCGATTATACTGATTTCGCTCTTCGAAAATTCGAACAATTACAAGGTGAAATCCCGCATCTAAAGCTCATTGCTAGTTTGAGAGAAGCACCAATAATATGAATTAAAAATAACCTACATTTCTGTAACTGGTAATCATAGGAATATAATTTATAATAATAATTATTTAAAAATATTATTAATTACAATTTATACATTAAAAAATATTCATGACCAATTAACAATCAATTAATCAAATTATAAATTTTAATCAAATTAATTTAGCACATCATAGTAATATGACACGCATTGTGGTAGGTACAGTTATTTTGGTGCTTCTCTAGATGGCGCTTACACAATTTGATTAGCATCACCTTCATTTATTTAAATTATCAATAATTTGTTTATTTAATTGGCAAATTAAATAAATACTAATCAACCGTTAATTAATTGGTGAAAAAAATTATAAGAGTTTTCTATTATTGAAGTTTTTAGGATTTCACCACAACAAAAATGCACTCTCAAAAATTGTTCAAACACATTCATTGCTAAATAAGAATAATAATAAGAGAAAACCTTCTTCTTAAAGCCTTAATTAACACTTTCTACTTACTTAGTACATGATGCATGTAAATCATCCTTTTAAGGAAACCAGCTATGGAGCATTCTTTATAATTTTTTACACTTTATTTAAAATCTTTCTCATTGGGAAGGTTCATTCACATTTAATCAGAATTTTCACCACTTCCTTTTTTTTATGTTTATTACAGAATCACTATTTACTCATATTTTACAAGTTTTCTTAGATACACATTATTGGGAGTCATTAAGACGGCAGTTCCTTTTTTTTTTCCAATGGTAAGAAATTAAAATTATAATAATAAGTATAATAATAGAAAATTAATCATCAATTGCTTGAAGGTATCCAACTCTTAATAAAAAAAAATATGTATTTTTTTAGGCAAACAAAATCTTTGAGGCATTGACATTAGGATGGCACTACAATAGGTATCACCGTCACTAAGGTGAGGCGCTAGATGGCGCTTGCAAAATTTGATTCAAAAACTACGTTAGGTTTCTCGTTCCAGCCTTCGACGAGTAAAAACGAAAACACAAAATATTGATACTAGGCACGGGCGTGAGGAATGGATTCCGCTTCCACCATAGAGTTGTACATACGTATATACTCGCGGCTTCAGCGGGCCTTGGGCCCCACACCTTAATTCAGTCCGAAGCTCTTCACGCTTTTACGTACGATTTAATTTCTCGAAACTAAAAAAGCTGATTTATTTTTTCACGGCTACACATAGAAATAATGTAATATTTTAACCCCCCCTAAATCTATACAGGTTCCCCTCCCCTTTGAACTTTATCAGTTCCAGTCCATCCCTCACGCCTGGCAACAACAACAACAAGCCACACAAAAAAAAAATTGAAAGGGCCGGAACGGGACCAAAAAACACATAAAACAGAGTTGGATACTTTCAATTGAAATTCAGTATTCTACTTGCTGGTGAACGGACAGATCTGCGCAGTGGTGGGTATAGTCAAAAAAGTTTTTAAAAGTGACGGAATATTCCGCCGATGGTAAACTGAAATTGAAGTCATGATGAGAGACAGACGCTATTCAGGCATTAAGATGGCCTGAAAACAAAGTTCTGATTTTCCCTACAGGGTTTCATTGACGCATGATGGCTGGATGATGATCGATATTAATGTTTTCACACTGATAGCACCATTTTATTTATTTAGTTACGGATATATCCGCGCAGATCTGGAAAAAAATTAGATATTTCAACACATTATCAAAATATTGAGGAAAATAAGCTAGAAGAAGACGAATAATTTGTGTACTGGTCATTTCATGTGAAAGATAGAGATGAGACAAGATCACAGGGTCATGTACAAAGCTTTTCATGAACTGCTCGTTGAAACGTGCGTCGATATAATGAAGTAAAGGGTTTATATATATAATATGTATAAAGTACAAGTTGAAGATAAAGTAAAAATGGCAGCCATTTTGTCTGTTCAAAGATGGTTCTTTTTGTAGTTCTTCCCACTTTTTTTCCGAAGAATGAAAACATAAAAACAAAACGATTATTATTACAGTAATTATCTTTCGGTAACTTCGGGTCCCGTTATATATATATATATATATATAATAAGTGATAATAATTATTATTATTACAATGGCTCTAAAGACGTGTCTGTGTGAAAATTGTGTTCAGATGATGGTCCATGCAAAGTCTCGTTCGTTAATGGAGCATGTTCTGGTAATGTTGCTGCTGCTGCGTCTGTTGCTGCATGCTGTCGGCGGCGTTGGTGACCTGAGAGGGCGACGTTGCGTCGTTCTCAGAGTCCGACGTCGTGCAGTTGCTGCTGGCCGCGCCCAGCTCGGGCTGCTGCTGCTGTTGTTGCTGCTGTTGCAGCTGTTGCTGCTGCTGCAACTGCGGTGGCATGGGCACCAGGAGGGTCGGATTGCTGCACTGCTGCTGTAGGCTGACGTCGGCCGGGTGCTGACGCTGCGCTAGGTGTAGGGGATCGGCCGTGGAAGAAGGGGGAACACCGGAGCTGGAAGGCGCCATTGAAGGGTGGTCCGAAGGTTCCTTCAACCTCCTCTCGGCTGCCGCTCGGCTCAACAGATACTGGGCCGCAAACTGGTGTCTGGGATCCGTTCTCATGGCCTCCATATGATGCAATAAACCTAAAAGAAAAGAGAAAAACTATTGGATCACAAAGAGAACAAGGTGGTGCCTGATATAACCTATCAGCAGAAACTTTTGGTTTTATCCTGCAGACCCAAAGCAGAATATTCCGAAAACTTCAGTGCGGCTGCAGAAGAGTCTTGAGAAGAATTTTAAGAAAAACATTCTTCTGCATAGAAAACACCATAAAGGAATTTTTACCGCTGAACATTTTCAGTCAGCTGAGGGTTTGTTGCAGAACAATGCAAAACGTTCTGCTTTGGGGTCTGCAGCATTCGAAAAAGCCCTGCTTTTTTTTAATGCTGCAGCGATGGACGCACAACACTAGATGCGTACTCAAACTGTTAGGTACACAAGCGCACCTCCAGCACAAGTCATTCTATAGTAAATTGCCCGAGGTGATAGACCGGAGGGGCGCTCGATTTGAAAGCTCGCAGAGCTTGCGGGTGATTCAAAAAAGATCCCCATTCTTCACATTCATTCTTTTAGCTTTGTGCACCACTGGTCAAATGAGGATTAAATGGGTGAAAATTTTGTTGAAAAATGGGTGAAATGGCTTTTGAAAATACACTAAAAATGGTATATATATATATATATATATATATATATATATATATATATATATATATATATATATATATATATATATATATATATGTACATACATTGAGTACATGTGCTTTGACCCCCCCCCCTGGAAAATGTTTGACCCCCCCCCCCCCCCAGGAAAAAGTTGAAATGACGGCCCTGAAGGAACGGCAAGTCAGCTATACAGAACCTGGTATTCGAACAAGTGTATTGAGTAAGTATTCGCTGCATCTTACCTGTTTCCTGCGTGAAAACATTCTGGCACACGGTGCATGGCCACATGCGGAGCGGCGGGCAAGGAAGGGCGGCCGCCGCAGCTGCTGCCGTCGGCGGCTCCTGATGACCAGCGATGTGCTTCCTCAGGGAGCCCTCATTCACGTAGCACTTGCCACACAAGGGGCACGGATGGTTCACAGTGTTACGCCTCTTACCTGAATCATACATACATATTAATAGTAACATTAGCAAACATATCATTTGTAGTTTAGGTAGGTAGCATTAGCATCCTGAGATCAGAATCGAAATACATCGGGACTCTGAAACACTCGAGACCATCGGCGGGACTTACTTGAGATCACTTGCTGCTGTTGCTGCTGCTGTTGTTGTTGCTGCTGCTGTTGCTGGTGCTGTTGAGTGATGTCCTTGTGCATGATGTGCATATGTTCCAGCACAGCTTCGGAGTTGATGAAGCTCTTATGGCACAAGGGACACACCTGCGTGAATGGATTGCAGACTAGGGCAACATGCTGCAGATGCAAATAAAAACAAAAATAATCAGAAATTTTACACGAGATGGGAACGTGAATCGCAAACATAACTGATTACACTACAACTAGTAACTGGTTATTTGACACAAAAATTCGAATAGTAGCCGACTCGTTCAGGCAGTTTTATGGTAAGCGTATCAATTGTGGGAGTCTGGCTCCGAATCTTAGTTATGATGTGGATGAGTAGAAAATCAAAATGGGACCTGAACTGCAGTTTCAAGTCGTTCCGAAAAAAAGCTCGAAACATCTCTGGGAAGAGAGAAGACACGTTCAAAACAATACTTATATAACATAAAATTCGGGAATTCGCTTCAGAATAATAATGAACAGATGGCAGCACCAGTTTCACACATTAAACAAGCATAACTCTGACGCCATAAATCCGTTAGGGCCACGCACATACATGTTCTTGCATGTACCAATTCATTAGAAACACCCTACAAAAATGTTTACAAGGTGCATTGGACAGTTAAGTAGTAGTTTCACCAGTAGTAGTGAGACCGAATTAAATACTTATGATGTTGTTTCAAAAAGATTCGGTGCACGAAAATATATGCCACACAAAAAACTATTTTCAAATATTATTTATAAACTTCTCTACGTTTAACTGCGAGTTTGAATTTTTTTTCCCATAAAAAGTATCTAATCTACTGCACTAAACTAACTATCTGCATCAAAAGTATTTTCAACGTATTTTAATACAAGCTGCTGGTAAGCATTACTTATGCTTTAAAATGCCCTTTTCTCAAAACTTTTTTTTTGTCAGATTGTGTTTTGTCATGTTTTGTCATGAACCAGCAACATTTTGTCAAATGTTCCTGGTTCAAATGTCATGGAATTTTGTTAACGTCTGGTTGTCGTGTCCCTTAGTACTGAGGAGTTAGATGCTTTAAAGAGATTATTTTTTATTACAATAATTTAAAGCATTCTCATGGTGTTAAATATGGGTAAATTTTGATAATTTCCAAAAATAGTCGTCTGTTGAAGATAAATTTCGGGGGGAAAATGACAACAAACGATCAAAATCGTGAAAGCTCTTGCTTTATCTACCTTTCTTAGCATTTTTTCTATAAAACGGGTACTGGGGGTTAATTTTTTTATAGACAGTGTCTCGAACTGGTCAAAACAATAATAAATTTTTGACTGCCTATGCCATTTTCTATGAAAAACTCTTTTTTTTAATGTCAAATTTTAGGCAAAATTCATGTAATATACGAACCACGATTGCAAAAAAATGCTATGAATAAAAAAAAAATGCTTTGTTATTTTCACAGTACGATTCAACTACTAATAACGCAGGTTTATGAACTTAAATTTAAAGGATTGTATGGTATGTTAATAAGTTACACTCAAATCTGTTCATGTGTGAAGGATTTTTTTTGAAATTGCATTCTACATATCTTGCATAAAACACTGCAATTAGACATACAATAGACCTTAGATTTTGGTTTTCGACCATAACAATATATAACAGAATATCATATTAAAGTTTTGTAATGATACAATAAATAGAATTTTAGAAATCTTGATAAAACTCGGTAAAATGTCAAAAATAGCATTCTCCGTAAAGCGCGTTAAAATTGTATTCACAGATTACTTGTTTATGAGAACGAATCATTACAGGGACGTAACTTCGATTCTAAGCGTTTATGAACAAAATAAGGACTGTTTCGGAAAAACAAAAATGGGGCTTTCATGAAAACCAAAAATACAAAAATCAATATACTTTTTTTTTCTAAAATGACGCTTTTAACGCGGTCGGATACCTAAAATCATTGCTGGACGACTCTCGGGTCGCCGTGGCGACAAGGAAATCGGCATTGGCACCTAAAATTTTCTAAATGTGGTTGCTAAATTGGAGTAAATTTCTAAATTAGAATCTAAGTTGACACAATACTCTAATTCCATTACGCCACATCTTTTAACATGGGGAAAGTGAAAGAAAATATTATTTATATACAGGACCGTTTTTCTTGAGGCTCTATGTTTGAGATAACATGCTTGGCACCTAAGAAATTGGACTGGAACTTGAGTATTTTTTCGATTTGTCAAGCCCTTACTTAAATTGTACAAAAATATCCACAAAATTTAAGAGAAAAAAAAATTGTGTGCCTGAAGTAAATAGAAGAAATTAGAAATGCTTTATGATGTTGTCAACGTGAGAAGTGCCTGGTAATCCTCTAAATGCCACCACACACACACACTGGTCTAATGTTACGTGATCCCACGTCACGTCAGAGTGGTGTGTAGCGGCATTAAGTGATTCAAAAGAGCGTGTAAAGAGGCCGCAAATGTGAACGTCGGCTGCAAAAACATTTTTTTTTTTGTGATTTCTCAACATTTTCCCATTTGGCGCTTACAGTGTCTACCACTTTTACCCTTCATTATATTGAAAATTATTTAAAATGTTAAAAAGGTAGTTGATATTTCACGCAGGAAAACATTGGAAGCCAAGGTCATACATACATCGACCCTTCTGAAATTTTTCGAGGAATATAGTGAACGTTTTCTGTACAATAACAAACTCTCTCGTTGTAAATTCAATGATCGGAAAAGGGTAAAAATTGACCGATTCCCGAAAAATGACGCACAGAAAATGAAGGACACGACGATGATGATGATCACGGATATTGAAAATGCCGTGGGTGTAGTTGGCAGCAGGAAAAAAAAAATCGATCGGTCGGAGGCAAGAGGAGAGAAGAAAAAAAACGAGGGCCACGGTGGTATAAAAAAGAAAAGGCCGCTGCTGTATGTGAGTGCGAGCCACGCCTCCACTTCCGGTCCAATCCCTAAAAAAAATCGATGGCCCCACTCGTACATGCCGTGCTTTTTTTATGCCAGTTCTCCAAAAAAAACCCTAAGCAATGGCGTCGACGAGGACGCGAGCTACAGAAAAAAAATATATATCTGATATATCGGTCAAGTAAAGTTCGCCGATTAAGTTAAAAACACTGGAATTTTATTCAAGGCCCGTAACTAGGCTGGGGCAACCGGGGCTCAGAGCCGCCCTTAGGAGGGGTGTATGACAGGTGTGGTCACACAGGGCAACGTGGTTCCACCCTCCCCCCCCCCCTCACGCACTTGGGGTTATAGAAGTGAGAAAATATAGATTCATCAAATACTGTATGTTTTCAATTTTGGGAATTTTTCTCACATTAATTCTGAATTTTCATCAAAATTTTGGGATTTTTCTCTCATTTATTTTGAACTTTGATCGCTTTTGGGATTTTTTTTTTCATATTTCATAATTTCTGAGACTTTTTTCTCGTTAATTATCAATTTTCATCAATACTGTGATTTTTTTCACTCATTAATTCTGAATTTCCATCAATTTTGGGATATTTTCTCTCATTAATTCTGAATTTTCATCTCTCAATTCCACCTTTCCATCTCTCAATTCCACCTTTCCTCTTATTAATTCTGAATTTTCATTTCTCAATTCTACCTTTTCTCTTCTTAATTCTGAATGTCCATCTCCCAATTCTACGAACTTTTCTCTTATTAATTATCAATTTTCATCAATTCTGTGATTTTTTTCACTCATTAATTCTGAATTTCCATCAATTTTGGGATATTTTCTCTCATTAATTCTGAATTTTAATCTCCCAATTCTGAATTTTCATCTCCCAATTCTGAATTTTCATCTCCCAATTCTGAATTTTCATCTCTCAATTCCACCTTTCCTCTTATTAATTCTGAATTTTCATTTCTCAATTCTACTTTTTCTCTTGTTAATTCTGAATTTTCATTTCTCAATTCTACCTTTTCTCTTGTTAATTCTGAATTTTCATTTCTCAATTCCACCTTTCCTCTTATTAATTCTGAATTTTCATTTCTCAATTCTACTTTTTCTCTTGTTAATTCTGAATTTTCATTTCTCAATTCTACCTTTTCTCTTGTTAATTCTGAATTTTCATCTTCCAATTCTGCAAACTTTTCTCTTATTAATTATCAATTTTCATCAATTCTGTGATTTTTTTCACTCATTAATTCTGAATTTTCATTTCTCAATTCTACTTTTTCTCTTGTTAATTCTGAATTTTCATTTCTCAATTCTACCTTTTCTCTTGTTAATTCTGAATTTTCATCTTCCAATTCTGCAAACTTTTCTCTTATTAATTATCAATTTTCATCAATTCTGTGATTTTTTTCACTCATTAATTCTGAATTTTCATTTCTCAATTCTACTTTTTCTCTTGTTAATTCTGAATTTTCATTTCTCAATTCTACCTTTTCTCTTGTTAATTCTGAATTTTCATCTTCCAATTCTGCAAACTTTTCTCTTATTAATTATCAATTTTCATCAATTCTGTGATTTTTTTCACTCATTAATTCTGAATTTTCATTTCTCAATTCTACTTTTTCTCTTGTTAATTCTGAATTTTCATTTCTCAATTCTACCTTTTCTCTTGTTAATTCTGAATTTTCATTTCTCAATTCTACCTTTTCTCTTGTTAATTCTGAATTTTCATCTTCCAATTCTGCAAACTTTTCTCTTATTAATTATCAATTTTCATCAATTCTGTGATTTTTTTCACTCATTAATTCTGAATTTTCATTTCTCAATTCTACTTTTTCTCTTGTTAATTCTGAATTTTCATTTCTCAATTCTACTTTTTCTCTTATTAATTCTGAATTTTCATTTCTCAATTCTACTTTTTCTCTTGTTAATTCTGAATTTTCATTTCTCAATTCTACCTTTTCTCTTGTTAATTCTGAATTTTCATCTTCCAATTCTGCAAACTTTTCTCTTATTAATTATCAATTTTCATCAATTCTGTGATTTTTTTCACTCATTAATTCTGAATTTTCATTTCTCAATTCTACTTTTTCTCTTGTTAATTCTGAATTTTCATTTCTCAATTCTACCTTTTCTCTTGTTAATTCTGAATTTTCATCTTCCAATTCTGCAAACTTTTCTCTTATTAATTATCAATTTTCATCAATTCTGTGATTTTTTTCACTCATTAATTCTGAATTTTCATTTCTCAATTCTACTTTTTCTCTTGTTAATTCTGAATTTTCATTTCTCAATTCTACCTTTTCTCTTGTTAATTCTGAATTTTCATCTTCCAATTCTGCAAACTTTTCTCTTATTAATTATCAATTTTCATCAATTCTGTGATTTTTTTTCACTCATTAATTCTGAATTTTCATTTCTCAATTCTACTTTTTCTCTTGTTAATTCTGAATTTTCATTTCTCAATTCTACTTTTTCTCTTGTTAATTCTGAATTTTCATTTCTCAATTCTACTTTTTCTCTTATTAATTCTGAATTTTCATTCTCAATTCTACTTTTTCTCTTGTTAATTCTGAATTTTCATTTCTCAATTCTACCTTTTCTCTTGTTAATTCTGAATTTTCATTTCTCAATTCTACCTTTTCTCTTGTTAATTCTGAATGTTCATTTCTCAATTCTACTTTTTCTCTTGTTAATTCTGAATTTTCATTTCTCAATTCCACCTTTCCTCTTATTAATTCTGAATTTTCATTTCTCAATTCTACTTTTTCTCTTGTTAATTCTGAATTTTCATTTCTCAATTCTACCTTTTCTCTTGTTAATTCTGAATTTTCATCTTCCAATTCTGCAAACTTTTCTCTTATTAATTATCAATTTTCATCAATTCTGTGATTTTTTTCACTCATTAATTCTGAATTTCCATCGATTTTGGGATATTTTCTCTCATTAATTCTGAATTTCCATCGATTTTGGGATATTTTCTCTCATTAATTCTGAATTTTCATCTCTCAATTCTGAATTTTCATCTCTCAATTCTGAATTTTCATCAATTCTGGGACCTTTACTCTCATTAATTCTGAATTTTCATCAATTCTGTGATATTTTCTCTCATTAATTCTGAATTTTCATCAATTCTGTGATATTTTCTCTCACTAATTCTGGAACCTTTACTTCCTCTCATTAATTCTTAATTTCCAATGGTGCGTAAATATTTTTCAGCATTCCTGTATATTTTGTGACAATGCATGAATTTTTTGGATGCCGATTCCTCGGCATCCAAAAAAAATTGAGAGGAGGAGGTAAGGTGGGGGAGAAAAAAAACCCTTCCTTTCTCTGAACATAACCTTTCCAGGGTGGGGGGGGGGGGGGGAGGCAAGAAAAAGTCTGCCTCCACTGCCCCGAGAAGGCACGCTACGGCCCAGATTGATTCAACAACGTGACGACAGTCAAACGTGCCAAACTCTAAAAAATGCACGAACGACGAGTTCTTCTTACCTTGGAACCATGAGTCCTGAGACTGGAATCCGTCGCAAAGCACTTGCCACAGGTATTGCAGACATAGGGGCGATTTTTAGCCCTTTCCATTTGGCTGTCGTGATTCCTAAGGTGCTGCTGCAGGTTCGACAGCTGTATGAACGCCCGATTACATTCCGGCACTGGACATTTGTAAGGACGTTCGCCTGTGCACACAAAAGACAACACTGACGTTACACATACACATGCCAAAAAATGAGTAACATTGAGACACACACACTCATTCTACGATCGTTGCTTCGAACGCATAAGTTTTTCAGTTTACATCCATCGATCGAGCGAGTGCTCGGTGGATATTATTCGACCAACTCTTCTGACATATAT
The DNA here is from genome assembly GCF_987345545.1 of Pholcus phalangioides. NCBI lineage: Eukaryota > Metazoa > Arthropoda > Arachnida > Araneae > Pholcidae > Pholcus > Pholcus phalangioides. Next base: position 3,605,665 of record NW_028301637.1, read on the forward strand.
ACCACGATAAATCGGTTATTGTACATGAATAACTGGTTATTATGAATACTCACCAATCGTCTAGGTAACTTTGATTCAAATTTATCACTTTTACCGGAGATTCGGCATAAGTTTCGTTGGTAAATTTGATGAATAAATGAAATTTATCTCCTTTATCCGTGATTATGCATAATACCCTACTGTGATTGGTGAATTCGATAAATATGGGAAAAAATTCCAAATGAGTCTAGTATGTGTGAATATAGTCGGATCCCGATGTAATAATAACAAATTTTACGACCGTAACCCGATATAATGATACATACATGCATAAATTATCACGTATTGCAGTGGTTTTCAACCCGGGATCATGTGGCCCCCTTGTGGTACTATATATGCTAAGGGGGCCACAGGTAAACATCAGATGAAAGAGGAGCCCCGACAAATGGTGAAGGGGGGCCCACGAAGAATTAGAGCTTTAAATTGAAATATGGAGCAAGAAAATGTTATTACTTTCAGAATAAAGCAAAGCTGTCAATAAAACCAGGGTCATCTTAATCCACGTGTCCCATGTGGGAATTTCCCGGGGTCTCATATCCATGGGGGGCGCACTGTGAGTAGATATGTGAGCTATTGCTTTCAGCTAAGAGTATGGGGACCCCCAGAACATCGCTTTGCTCGGGGACCGTATGATGTTGAGACGGGCCTAAATAAAACCCCCCGCAAGGAGGAACCTCACTAGCCTAGAGCTATAGCCTAGGGTATGCGGGAATCAAAGATGATGTGTCGATGATAAGTTGGCGTTGGATCGTCCCATATTTTACACATACAATTCAGCTCTTGGATGATATAATCATCCACTTTCTGGATGCATGCCAAGCCCAGGGTTCCAGAGATAGGTCCCATGTATAAAATTTTTGTTCATTATAAATTTAGTTTTTATCAAATTAAATTCGTAGAAATTCATTTCAGTAAAAGGAAAGGGCCTCGTTCTGCGATGAGAGTTGGAGTGGAGGTCCCGGATAAGACAGAGGGCCTACGTGAAGAAAATATTGTCCAAAGGGGGGGTCATGGGCTGAAAAAGGTTGAGAAACACTGACGTATAGTAAGTATATCATATAGTACGATTTATCATGTTTACCAACGAAGCGACGCTTGGGTATAAGAGCGGTCCGAAGCCTACAGGAATTACTCTCTTGAAACTGAAATAGATAAGCTTGGGTATTATGCATAATCGCCAATGAAAGTGATAATTTTTTTTAGTACTTATCAAATTTACCAACGATGCTTGAGTATTATGCATAAGTCGTTAATTTATGGGAATTTATCAAATTTAACCAAAATGCTCAGCAATTATGCATAATAATCGGCTATTATGTACAATAACCAGATTTATAATTAAATAATTTAATTAATTAATTATAAATAATTTAATTAATTTAATTATAAATAATTTAATTAATTTAATTATAAATAATTTAATTAATTTAATTATAAATAATTTAATTAAAATTTTAATTTATAATTAATTACAACATTTAACGTAACAAATACAGGGTGCATAGTATATAAAGTCTTTATAATATACCCTTTCAACTTCTGAACCAATGATTTTAGAGAAACACTTTCACTTAGAAAAATAATCCAAATAACTTGCCCGTATGATATTTATTTAACTAGGGGCCGTGTATGCAGGGTGTCCCATAAATTCGTAAATAGTTTAAAAATTTATAAAAAAAACTGAAGGAATTGTATTTAATGCGGTTTGCGAAAAAGTTATTCCCAAAAAGGGGGAATTGTTTTTGGTTCAGAAAAAAAAAAAAATTAGAAAATTTTTATTTTATCGATAGCGCTTTCTGCAGACCTAATTGGACCTGAACCTTTCTTCAATCTCTTCTTTCCGAAACGTTTGTAACTGGTGATTCGAGACTGAGGTAAAACACATTGTCAACGGCCATACCATGCTGAAATAAAACACTTTAGAGAGAGAGAGAGAGAGAGTGCTTTATCCACCGATTTAAATATCAAAATTAAAACCTTATGTAAGAGCCAGTAACAGGAAATTCAGAAATGAGCTGTTAATCGTACACCCTTGATTTTATAGGACTCTGATTTGAATATTTACAGTGACTTTTTTCCGTCCAACGCCCTCTATCGACAGAAATTTGAATTTTTTCCCTGAAACACAACAACATAACAACCCCCCCCCCCCCGAACAAAAGTATGTTCCATTTCGTGAGGTTCACTTTTTCGCTAACCGCATTATGATATAATAATTTCTTGAATTCATTTATGAATTTGAAAGTATTTACGAATTAATGGGACACCCTGTATATGAGATAAAAAAAGAAAAAATTCAAATAGTCCTCCTTCCTCTTTCTTTTCAGCGATTTTTGAATTTGAATTTTCTCAGCTTTGGGCTGAAAAAAAAAAGACTGGGACAGCAACTTTTTGATTGCAAGTAAGAGGACGGGAGGACCGCAAAATTGTATTACATGTATTATTATTTTTTATCTCGGTACACACATATATGGACCCTCCCCCAGTAAAATCAATGACGAATCTAGTATGGGAACGGTATTTGAACACTTTTTCTAATCAAAAGTATGTTACCACGAGTTATTTGAGCGGAAACAAACATAAACATTTCACCCTGTTGATTAACAATCATTTTTCTAATCAACAAAATCAATATTTCCCAATTAAAAATATTGACTATTAAAAGGTTAACACAATTTTTTTGAATTATTCTATTATATTCGCCCGAATCAGCCGGCATGGCCTAAAACTCGAGGGACACCACCTTATTGAATGTTGGGGGTCTCGCCCGTCCCACGACGGAACGGGCATCCCGGAAAAGCGAGGTTTTACGAGGATAACAATCCTGAATTTCTTCATTTTAATTTAATTTCTTAAGATTCTTCTAACTTTTCGTGTATGTTTTCTTATTACATTTTATACTTTTTTCCTTCTATTACTACTTCTTATGCTTTCTTGACGGAAAAAATAATTATTCCTTTCCATCTCATGTTGTTTTAGTTTTTAGTATGACTTTCATTAAAATTTTTTTAATAATGAATTTTCATATATTTTTTTTAATTTAATTAATTTCATAAATTTTTCATAATTTCATTCTAAATTTTCTTTTTATATTTTTTCTTATTCTGAATTTTTTTTTTTTCTCTCTCTCTCTCTGTGATTCATACGAATTTCTTTTTTCCCTATATGTGAAAAGAAATGATTTTTCATTACAATTTTGCCTGACCTACTTGATAAAAATTTCTTGTTTTTTTCCTTCAAAAAATTTATATTTTCCATTTAAACTTTTTTGTCTTGTTTATTGTAATTTGTGGAATTTATTTGAATTTTCTATAATTTTTTTAATTTTTTTCTTGTCTTCATTTTTATTTATATATGAAAATTTCAATTTTGTAGATTTTCTTAATAAAAAAAAAGAAAAGAAAAAGAAAGCATACAATATTATAAGAATGATAAATAAATAAATGAAAAAGAAACACGAAAAGTTTGGGGAAAATTGGGTGTTAATTTATAGAAAAAGTTTAGAAGAAAAAATTATAAAAAAAATTAGAGAATTATAATTACAAATATATAGTAGTACAATCATAATAAATAATTAGAAGAAAAGAGCATAAAAATTTTCAAGAGTTAGAAATTATACAAGAGCAATATAAAGAGTTAGGGAATATTTAGAAGGAAAAGTCATTAATAAAGTTTGGAAGAATTTATAAACGAAATATAATTTGGTTTATCGGAATAATTTCTATAAAAATGCAATACAAAAAAATGCTAAAAAATTGTATTTGATTCAAACAACAGAAATCAATTTTTGTTATTGAATTTTATATTTATATTCAACATCAAATGATTCTTATTTAGAATTTTATTTTTCTCCCCATCTTTATTAAAGTAAAAATTTATACTTTTTCCTTCATATATTTTGATGAAAATTTATCTTTAATCTTACAACAAAAAATGTGTTTTATCATTGTTTATGAAATTTTCTTCCTTAAAACAACTTTAGATATTTAGGTAGTGTTTCTTCTATGAGAGTTTTATGCACACATTTTTTTGCCATATAAAGCTGTTATCAAAGTTAAAATTTCCTATTTAATTAATGAATAAATAATGAAATTACTAATGAATATTTATAAACAAAAATTTCCTTTATCATTACTGATTTTCCTTTTTTTCTTTCTATTGAATATTTTCTCTCTTCATAGATTTTCATTTTTCTACAAATTGTAACTAGCATATAGGATATCCATATTTTCAAATGAATTTTTTTTCCTTACGCTTATGTCACTGTCGTACGCAAGAGGCTCCTCCGCCACCCTCCAGCTGAGATTATTATAATTTTTATTTGCATTACATACCTGGGTATAAAATGAGATCACACCTTTTTCCCAAGAAAAATAAACGATCACCTCATTCACCCAGGAAAATTCTGCGTACGCCACTGGCTTATGTTTCCCATATGCTGCTCCGTATTCGAATTGCTTGAATGATATCTGATAGCTTTAAAGTAGTAAAAAATTTACTGTGCTTTAGTCTTAAAAAATTGAAAATGACTGAAATATATGTAACTTACTTATGTACTTCAGTCATTTTTCTTTTTTCAATCTAAAATTGCAATATAGTAAGTTTTTTTAAAGCCATCACACAGATATCATTCAAAAAATTCAAATACGAAGCAGAATATGGGAAGCATAAGCCAGTAGCGTACACAGAATTTTTCTGCGTGTGTGAGGTGATATCTCTCTCTCTCCTTAGAATAGGTGTGAAATTGAGAAAAAAAAACAAAATTGATATAAAAAGTGTAGTTTGCCTTACTATCAGGGCGTAGTTTTTTTTTAATAAATTAAATATTGTGTAATTCACCCAGAATTTCATGACAATTGCTCAAAGACATTTGCTCATGCCTCGGGATTCAGAAATGCGTTATTTTGCATTTTGTTATGCTTATTTGCAGCTGGTTGCAATGGAATGCGATCTGAAAATATCGTCGACCGATACCGTCATTCTAACGCTCTTTCCCATTCGGAAAAATTGTACGAGATTCACTCAATCAGGAATCAAATTCCCTGACCGATGGACCCCATGCACTGTGTTTTATGGTCCTGTCTCCATATTTAACCCCTCATCGATTTCTCCTTCAGAGGATTCGTCAATGGCAAAGTTACGCCTTACGTGTGACCACCATCGGCGAACTGAAGATAAGAATCTCGGAAGTGAACGAGACTCTTCCGAAATCGATGTTAGCCGATAAGTGGGTCGAAATGTGTATAGATTAGATGTAGTCCAAGCTAGAAAGTTTACTCATATGTTGAAATATGGCAGTTTTATGTAGCACAAATCGCGATATGCGCTGTTTGTGTCACATTTTATGCGTTAAGTAGTTTTCTCATGATACAGCGACATCTGTGAGTGAAATTTTGAACTATTTTTTTTAATTAATCAAAAAGAAAGGGGGAAAAAAGGTTCTGAATCATGATAAGTGTTGGGCCCGTCAATTTTGGGACATCTTGCAGCGATGAACAAGAATGCCAAAATGCACAACAGTTCATTTCTGGATCCCGAAAAAGTAAAGGTATATGAATGTCGTTGATCTGTTGCGCCACCTACGCCATTTATGTATTGAATTGAGAATTTTTTGAAACCGTGCCATCTGTGTGAGTGAAATTTTGAAGGATTTTTCAGTTATACACCATGATTATTATTGAAGCCGTTAATTTAGAGACACATTCAATTTGATATCGTCAATTTTGGACACTGCAAACAAGCATGACAAAATGCATAACCGCTCTTTTCCGGATACCAAAAACGTAGTTTGCAAATGTGGTTGATCTGCTGTGTGCGCGCCATCTACATTATTTATATCGCTCTTTGTGTGTTAAATTGAGTTTTACGAAACAGCGTCATCTATGCGTAAAATTTAGAACTATTTTTTAATTTGAAAAAAAAAACCGTCATAAGTATTTTTGTGCATTATTTCAATTACAGTCGAATCCCGTTACAACAAACGCCAAGAGACCGGAAGAATACATCCAGAATAATATAACAGCAATATATAACAGTAATTACAATAACTATTCCAGAATAACATTTTAATTTTTTTTTTCTTCAATCGTCCCTCCATCGTTATCTTCACTCAATTATTTCCCTGTAATGCACCTATTATAGATTTGCAATTTTAACAATGCTTGGTATCGTAGCAAAAATATCGATTGCACCGGTGTTGATTGTTCGTATCGAAAGTTTTTATCAGGTTTCGCTTAAATAACTAATTCATTAATTACTAGCAATCAATAAATTTATAATATGATACAATAATGATTATACTGTATTAGAGTGGACCCTCTTTGAACGGTTTTTTCTTGTCTGGAGGCTTCCTTTTCCCCGTATATTAGTTCACTTCTATTAAGGGGCAACCTCTTAATAATGTTAGTTTTCTGATTCGACTAGAAAACTGACAATAGGAAAAAAAAAAAAAGAAGTGGAGGTGAGAGACTACTCACCCGTGTGCAAGCGCGTATGCTGCTGCACATGAGACAACTGTTTAAACCTGCGGTCACAGTAGGAACACTTGTATGGTTTCTCGCCCGTATGGATGCGAATGTGTTGCAACAACTGGTGGTTGGATGAGAAGGACTTCAGACACTGTTGACACTGGTAGGGCTTTATGTCACCCCGGTGGGCCTCCCGCGAATGATGCTGCATTGCCGATTTGTGCATAAAGATCTGAAATAGAAATGAATCGTACCTTCATACAACATGTATTTACACAGGGAACATGATAAAAACAGCAAAAAGTAAGCATGCTTTGGCGTTATGAAACCGTTAATGAATTTTGCAAGAGGCATTAATATGAAAGTTTTACCGTTTATTGCTTACACTGCCAGATCTTAGCATTATTCAGCCAAATTGGTTTGGCATTACCAAACCACTAATTTAACTAAATATGACTTCTGATCATAGGCGGAATTAGACTTGGAAATCTGAAGGGGGGGGGGCCAAGATGATGATGTCAAGTCATATATACATTAGATCAGTCGACTCCACCTTTGACGCTGGGGATACCCCCCACGACCCCCCCCCCGTATCTCTGTCGATGCTTCCGATGTTCAACCTATGGATCCAGACGTAATTCAAAATCTCGCATATTTTTACTGCCACTAAGTGATATCAAAAACAGCGGAAAAGATAAATTCCAATATTCAAATGAAGATATTTTTCCTTCATACCTTGTCGAATGATCAGCAAAGCTTGGAAACAAGCCTCGCGAATAACGATCATCGAACGGTTTCAGGAAGCAGGCGGTAAACACAGTGAATAATAAACAGTACTGTGGTGTCGATTCTACACCATTGAAAAAAGTCAACAGTTGAGGTCACTTGAAAAGTTATGAATCCTACGTGAATGTGGGCAATGTCGCATTGTCATTTGTGGTAAGATTACTCTGCCTTATGGAATTTTGGATAATTCGATATTCATTTTTTTCATATGTAAAGATGATGTCCCTCTTTACTATTTATAGAAGATACGATACTTAGATACAATGTAGAGATGATTTTCTTTTTATATATATTTTTGAAGGAAAATTCACGAGCGTCTGTGGGGGAATCGAACCAACTTCCCCTCGCAATCGGGGTAAATACGCTAACAAATACACTACAAAAGCATTCGTCGTTTCCTTTCTCATATACAGTACTCCGAAATGAAGTTTGACATGTGACTCGGCTAATAGCTAATTTTTTTTTTTTCATTTAAACTTTGGCAAGGTTCATTTTTATATTCCAGAACTGGCTTGAATAATGCGCTACTTAGAAATTTTCGTCAAAACTTGACAAATCGAAAATTATCCAAAAAAATAATGATAATAAAGTTTTTTTTTTTTAATTGTCTCAATGACAATGATTTTCGTACTTGAATTGTCCTGAAAATGTTTATTGAGATAACTTTGGTTACCACAAATGCATTTTTTTTTCAATAGTTCATATTTTTTCTATTTATAGTGCATAAAATGCAATCCGCGATATTGACTGGATCGGTAAAAAAACCTGCTAGAATTAAGGTTTTTTCACCGATCCGTGTCGATGTTGTATCGTTTCAGTGTGCACCGCGCACTAGGATACTAACACTGTGCACCCTGGTTTTCAATTCTGCACTATGTTCGTACTGTTCCGCTATTCGCAACCTAAACAGCGCCGAAAATTTCTACTAGTTTTTCCTTAAAGCTAGATACAAGCTTTGTATAGTAATTGTATATCTTTCAATGTAGGCTATACGGTACAAGATTGACCAATGATTCCGATATTTCACACAAACATTCAAAAATTACTACTGACCATCGCACAGAGTAATAACAACTAACAACAGAGTAAATTGTTGTAACAGTATTTCAAGTGGAAAAGCCGAAAACGTGAGTCAGTATAACTATCATTTTGCTAGTGATCAATTTAACTTGTAAATGGCAGCGCGGCTTTGTGAAATAAAATTATTCATTTTCTAAAATACGAATTCAACCATGTCAAACTTATAATCACATCAGATATCTCGTGTGATTAACCACTCAGATTATTTCAATAAATAAAGACGGCGGCACATCAAACTCGATAAGCCGGAAGGACGAGGGAGAGAAGGAGGGTCGCAATCCGAGTAAAACAAGCATTTTGTGAACAGAATTTCAAAGATACAAGAGATATATTTAAATGACAAAGTATCCGATTTTCCACATGGGAACAAGAGCGTTGACTGTCTAGAGATGCCAACTATGAAAGATGGTTCCGCGAAGAAAATGGCCCCAATATTTTGCAAAGAGAGGGAAAAAAAATTAGAATAAGGACCAGACACCAGCACAGACTGAGACTGAGCTCCCTTTCCTCTTCGATATAATATGTCTCTACTACTGTAAGGTCCGGTCTGTTTTCTTCCCTAATCCAGACACGGTCACGTGACAGGCAAGTATAATTTTCAATGGCGTAAACAGGGAAAGTGGGAGGTACAATGACCTTTTTTTTTTCTCCCTTTCATTATTGTTATTACTACACTCCAGCCCGCTTATAACGAAATCGGATACTACGAAGCATCGGTTGCAACGCATTTTTTTTCGTTCCAGGGAACCTGCAGTATCAAAGTAGTGTTGACAATATCGCTTATAACGATAGATAGATGTAGATCTCTAACAACAAACAGAGCTGGTTATGTTCATCCACAACACCGTTAGAATCAAGAAGAATGGACAATAACCGCAGTTTCATTCACGGCAGCGTTTCTCAAGGTCGCTACACACTACTCTGATGTGACGTGGTCCCATGTCACGTCAGTGATAGGGTGAGTTATGATTCGTGGAAATTCTGTAACATTCTAACGTCACAGAATTGCTACGGATCAGAATTCACCACACCACTGACACTCCAATGGTACAAAATTCCTACGCATCAGAATTCACCATGTCACTGATAGTCCAACATCACAGAATTCTGACGAATCAGAATTCACTATGTCACTGTCATTCGAATGTCACAAATTTTGCGCGAATCAGAATTGACCATGCCACTGACATTTCAACGTCACAGAATTCTCACAAATCAGAATTCGCCCTATCACTGATATTCCAACCTCACACCATTACAGCGAATCAGAATTCACTATGTCACTGACATTCCAACGTCACAGAATTCACTATATCACTGACATTCCAACGTCACAGAATTCACAATGCCAATGACATTCCAACGTCACAGAATTCACCATGCCACTGACATTCCAACGTCACAGAATTCTCCCACAAATCAGAATTCACCATGTCACTGACAATTCAACGTCACAGAATTCCCACGAATCAGAATACACCATGCCAGCGGCATTCAAACGTCACAGAATTCTCACGAATCGGAATTCACCGTGCCACTGGCATTTCAACCTCACACAATCACAAGGAATCGCAATTCACCATGTCACTGGCATTACAACGTCACAGAATTCCAACGAATCAGAATGCACCATGCCACCGGCATTTTGTCGCAGAACTCTCACGAATCAGAATTCTCCATATCACTGACATTCCAACCTTACACAATTACAAGGAATCACAATTCACAATGTGACTGACAGTCCAACGTCACAGAATTCCTACGTAATTGAATTCCGACGAATCAGACTTCACCATGTCACTGACATTCCCACGTCACAGAATTCCCACGAATCAGACTTCACCATGTCACTGACATTCCAGTGTCACGGAATTCCCACGAATCAGACTTCACCATGTCACTGACATTCCAACGTCACAGAATTCTCAGGAATCAGAATTCACCATGTCACTGACATTCCAACGTCACAGAACTCCCACGAATCAGACTTCACCATGTCATTGACATTCCAACGTCACAGAATTCCCACGAATCAGACTTCACCATGTCACTGACATTCCAACGTCACAGAATTCACCATCTTACCGACATTCCAACGTCACAGAATTCACCATGTTACCGACATTCCAACCTCACACAACTACAACGAATCAGAATTTGTGTTCCTGGCTTGCCGGGCAAAGCGAGGTTAGAAAAGGATCACATTATGCATTCGGCCAATTCAATGGATTTTTATCATAACGATATCTAAGAATTTTCCAGAATCTGTGATTCGGATTTCCCGGCACGTCTCGATGTGTGTCCCGGCATGCCGGCTAATACGGAGGAATACGGTATTTATGACATGCTTCAATAATTTTCATTTTTAATTAAATCTTTAAGTCTGTCCACAGACCAAATCCGTCAAATCTTTGCGAACCATAGATTGAGAAACGCTGCTATAAGTAGATTCCTCTCGTTGAAATAGAGTATTTATCGTGTATCGATTATGACGAGTATAGGATGTTGCTAATGCTTTAACATTCGAATGCGTCTTCGTTATATCCGGGCTCGACTGTATTATTACATAGAATGTTTTGTTCCCAACACATATAGCTGAAAACAAGTTGATCGAGCATGCTGACACATGTACGAAGGAGGTACATCAGTAAAAACGAATTCAGTGTAATTATGGAACAGGATAGGAGTCATTTCTCCATCTCATCATCATCACAAACAATTTTAACAAATCAACTATCTAGATGGCGTCAGCAGCAGATGCGATGACGAACCACGGAGAGGTCTCTCCCTTGTAACTAATGATTTCATTACGATACCCTTAATGAAGAGCGTTTAGCTCTCGATGATTCTCACATTTTACAAGCACAGGACACACTCGAAACAACATCATCAGACAACCATTATCCTGTCGCAGAGCAATAATTACTCTTTAAAATCAACGCACCACTGGAATTTCAACATCGAAATGTTATCGAATCCGGGTAATTGATGGAAGAGGAGATCCCATACTTATGCATACACCGTGATTCGTTTGATGTGTCGTGTCTCTCGTTCGTAGGTGCGTCTCAGAAAGCATGAGCACGTCAATGAAGTAGAAATAAAAAAATAATGTAAATAACTAAATAATAAATTTAAAAAAATTCATTAACACTTGAAAATATCACAACGAAAAAAATACTATTTTTAATGTATTTCAATACAATGGAAAAGAATAAATATTAGATTTTAACATGGAAAGAGAAAACGAAACGAAAAACGTATTCAAAAGGTATACTCTCACAATATATAAAGGCAATGAAAAATTCAACATTCCCGAAATTCTTGTCTTCCGATTTTTTTGCCAAAGTTTTTTTGAGTGGAAATTTGAACCATTCTCTCTCTCTCTTTCTCTATAATACATTACATTCAGCAGTTTCCTCAATTTATCAGCAACTACTAGATTAGAGGTAGATTCGAGATAGTGGATAAGTTTAGAATTCACGAAAGAAATAATTCCGACACCCATGAAAATTTAAAAATTCATGAGAGAAATACTATTTTCAATGTTTTTGAATACAATGGAAAGTAATAGAGATGGAAAGGGCAATAAGAAAAAAATGTACAATAAGACAGTCTCAAAAAATATAAAGACAATGGAAAACTCAACATTTCCGAAATTCGTGTCTTCCGCTTTAAAAGTTTCTTTACGTGGAAATTTAAACCACTCTATGATACACTGCTTTCAGTGGAGCAAAATTCCCTCCAATGAACCGTGACGTTAGCGATAAATTCGAGATAGCAGATACGTTTACAATTCACGAAAGAAATAATTCCGACGCCTATGAAAATTTAGAATTCATGAAAGAAATAATTCCGACACCTATGAAAATTTAGAATTAATGAAAAAGTAATTCCGATACATATATGGAAATTTAAAATTTACAAAAGGTATAATTCCGACACCTTATGGAAATTTAAAATTTACAAAAGATATAATTCCGACACCTTATGAAAATTTAAAATTCACGAAAGAAATAATTCCGACACCTATGGATATTTAGAATTCATGAAAGAAATAATTCCGACACCTTATGAAAATTTAAAATTCACGAAAGAAATAATTCCGACGCATATGAAAATTTAGAATTCATGAAAGAAATAATTCCGACACCTATGAAAATTTAGAATTCATGAAAAAGTAATTCCGATACATATATGGAAATTTAAAATTTAAAAAAGATATAATTCCGACACCTTATGAAAATTTAAAATTCCCGAAAGAAATAATTCCGACACCTATGGATATTTAAAATTCACGAAAGAAATAATTCCGACGCCTATGAAAATTTAGAATTCATGAAAGAAATAATTCCGACACCTATGAAAATTTAGAATTCATGAAAAAAGTAATTCCGATACATATATGGAAATTTAAAATTTACAAAAGAAATAATTCAGACACCTCATGAAAATTTATAATTCATGAAAGAAATAATTCCGACACCTTATGAAAATTCAAAATTCAGGAAAGAAATAATTCCGACGCCTATGAAAATTTAGAATTCATGAAAGAAATAATTCCGACACCTATGAAAATTTAGAATTCCTGAAAAAGTAATTCCGATACATATATGGAAATTTAAAATTTAAAAAAGATATAATTCCGACACCTTATGAAAATTTAAAATTCACGAAAGAAATAATTCCGACACCTATGGAAATTTAAAATTTACAAAAGAAATAATTCCGACGCCTATGAAAATTTAGAATTAATGAAAAAGTAATTCCGATACATATATGGAAATTTAAAATTTACAAAAGGTATAATCCCGACACCTTATGAAAATTTAAAATTTACAAAAGGTATAATCCCGACACCTTATGAAAATTTAAAATTTACAAAAGATATAATTCCGACACCTTATGAAAATTTAAAATTCACGAAAGAAATAATTCCGACACCTATGGATATTTAGAATTCATGAAAGAAATAATTCCGACACCTTATGAAAATTTAAAATTCACGAAAGAAATAATTCCGACGCCTATGAAAATTTAGAATTCATGAAAGAAATAATTCCGACACCTATGAAAATTTAGAATTCATGAAAAAGTAATTCCGATACATATATGAAAATTTAAAATTTAAAAAAGATATAATTCCGACACCTTATGAAAATTTAAAATTCACGAAAGAAATAATTCCGACACCTATGGATATTTAGAATTCATGAAAGAAATAATTCCGTCACATTATGAAAATTTAAAATACATGAAAGAAATAATTTCGACACCTTATGAAAATTTAAAATTTACAAAAGAAATTATTCCGACACCTTATGAAAATTTAAAATTCACGATAGAAATAATTCCGACACCTATGAAAATTTAGAATTCATGAAAGAAATAATCCCGTCACATTATTAAAATTTAAAATACATGAAAGAAATAATTTCGACAGCTTATGAAAATTAAAATTCATGAAAAAGTGATTCCGACTCCTTATGAAAATTTAAAATTCATGAAAAAATGATTCCGACACCTTATGGAAATTTAAAATTCACGAAAGAAATAATTCCGACACCTTATGAAAATTTAAAATTCACGAAAGAAATAATTCCGACGCCTATGAAAATTTAGAATTCATGAAAGAAATAATTCCGACACCTATGAAAATTTAGAATTCATGAAAGAAATAATTCCGACACCTATGAAAATTTAGAATTCATGAAAGAAATAATTCCGACACCTCATGAAAATTTATAATTCACGAAAGAAATAATTCCGATGCCTATGAAAATTTAGAATTCATGAAAAAATTATTCCGACACCTATGAAAATTTAGAATTCATGAAAGAAATAATTCCGAAACCTATGAAAATTTAGAATTCATGAAAAAAGTAATTCCGATACATATATGGAAATTTAAAATTTACAAAAGAAATAATTCCGACACCTTATGAAAATTTAAAATTCACGAAAGAAATAATTCAGACACCTCATGAAAATTTATAATTCATGAAAGAAATAATTCCGACACCTATGAAAATTTAGAATTCATGAAAAAAGTAATTCCGATACATAAATGGAAATTTAAAATTTACAAAAGAAATAATTCCGACACCTTATGAAAATTTAAAATACATGAAAGAAATAATTTCGACACCTTATGAAAATTTAAAATTTACAAAAGAAATTATTCCGACACCTTATGAAAATTTAAAATTCACGATAGAAATAATTCCGACACCTATGAAAATTTAGAATTCATGAAAGAAATAATCCCGTCACATTATTAAAATTTAAAATACATGAAAGAAATAATTTCGACACCTTATGAAAATTAAAATTCATGAAAAAGTGATTCCGACGCCTTATGAAAATTTAAAATTCATGAAAAAATGATTCCGACACCTTATGGAAATTTAAAATTCACGAAAGAAATAATTCCGACACCTTATGAAAATTTAAAATTCATGAAAAGAAATAATTCCGACATTTTATGAAAATTTTAAATTCACGAAAGAAATAATTCCGACACTTATGAAAATTTAACATTTACAAAAGGTATGATTCACAAAAAAATTTATGAAACAAATAATTTCAGAATTGGTGACCGCCTGCAATAATTTGCTCCTCCCCCGCTTCGATTCGAAGCTCAGTGAATACCCGGTTAGTAAGATAATAGTCACATCTATTGTCTTAAGACGGCACCCACAGTGTATCAAAACTAGACAGGAATCAGTGACTATTTTCCTTGTTACTCGCCTTTACAGTTGGATTATTTTAGTTTCTGTCGGTATCAAAGTTTACTCTGCTATAATTGAACTACTTAGCTGGCTGGGATCAGAGCTTCAGCACGATCCCCCCACCCACCCACTTTTGGAGCAGCAAAATTCAGGATTCGGAGCAGTTTTTAAGCAGCAAATTCAGGATTTGGAGTAGATATTTATAAATTGGATAAAATAACTTACAAGAATATTTTTGTTAACCCTCACCCCTTTTCAAAATAAAACAACTGCACTTGTTTTTTGTTATCAAACATCTTTTCATAAGATTGTTTTTTGTTTTTGGTGTTTCAGGCTTTTGACACCCTGTTTGAAAGAGCGGCTGTCATAACATTTTTCGCACCAGTCTATTTAAGATTATTTTTGCTTACTGAAGGCACTATTTGCTGCCTGGAACCGCAGCACTTCAAATAGGATGAAAAGTTTCTATAAGTTTTCAATTTTTTTTTTGATATTGGCGAATTTATAAAATAAGAAGACAGAGATTTAAGCCAAGGTTCCATTCAAAAATTAAAATAATAACAAAAACCCATGTATCAATCATTTCGATTATCATTCCTATGTCACTTCTAGGGGATAATTATTATTCATCTTCAAGCAAATCCATGATGAAAAAAAAAAACTTTGCATATCTTAACCAGAGAATCAAAGTTCACAACTAACATGATGGATCCAAATGCTATTTTAAAACTGGTTTAGCCTGGAGACATGACTAGAGACGTAACCTGTATAAATTTTTCCTTTCAAATTTGAAAAATAAAATATATATATATATTGTTCCTTCCTAAACAGACTTATTTTAAGACTTGATAATTTAATGGAAGCATGTAGCGTAGCAATATCCAATAAATGCTGGTGTGTAATTTCAGTTATGCATATGCCAGAATTCACAACAACTATTCAACTAATCATTTCTTTCCACAATAATAATAATTGATGGTGTTAATGCCGAATGTAGAATGTATAAAAATGTTGAACTTTCTCCGATTTATTAAATATTTCCCAGACAATGTAGAAAAACATACGATATCGAAAATACGTGTATTTTATGCACATGTTCAAATATTTCAGCATTTTTTTTTAGGAAAATCTCTTATCTATCCGTCAATCACGCGTGTTTATGTCCATAAATACTATGACAAATATCCCGAAAATGAGTATAACAGAATTACTTTAGAGAACGACATAATCATTCGTTATATATTTCTCTTACGCAATCACCTCTTATGCAGTAACCGATTCTGTAAATAGATAGAGAAAAAAAGTCATATTTCTATTTATAGCATCGAAAGAGAATAAAAGTAAAAAATAAGACAATGATTTCTTTCCGAGCTTTTCAACCGCAGCACGGACCGATCTTATCGAATTCTTTGTTGAATTGTTATTGTCTAGTTACGTATATTCAGTGCCATCGGAGGAAAAACTCACGTGGCTTTGAACTGTTCATTTTCTACATTAGAGAAAAATCTTTTTTTTTTAGTAATATAAGAAGTAAAGAAATAAAAATTTGAAGCATATTTTTTGGCGATTAAGGAATACTGCACACCTTTTATACGTAGAACCAAAAACAAATGTCATTAATTGTGAAAATTTATATATACAGAGAGATTCAGAACTCACAATGGCAAAAAAAAACTTCAGGGAGTGATAAAACACAACGACCACTAAATAAGCAAGCACCTAAGTGCTCTGGAACTGCGCCGCAGGTCACTTGAGTGGTCTGTAAATACGGTATGCCGCCCGCGAGCCACTTAAAGCAGGGTGTCAAACTCAAGGCCTCCCCGAAGGGACTATTGACAACCCGCGACGTCCCAGCAAGGTCCAAAAATATTGTTTTTTTTTTAATTAAAAAATCCAAATACTTTCGACTTATAAAACGTATGAAGCATTTACGGCAAAAAATAAAAATCTGAATGAATCGGCAGTGACTGTATTTTTTTTGTATGAAATCAGCTACATAATCTTGGAAAATTCCACAATTTCAAGCTTTTTTAGCGACAGTTCCTTGGTTAAGAAATGGATGGAAAATGTATATCTTAAAATATGTGCGGGATTTCGTGATTTTTTCCATAACGAGACGTATTGTGGTCGAAAAAATAACAGCAGCAGGCGATAATTTCCGTGACCGTGTTGGAAGTAATATCCTCAAAGGTACAGTGTTTTTCAACAGCGCTCAACGAAATTTCGGGTGTTCCAGACGTGGCTCAAATGACTATGTTTCTTCCAGTTTGGCGATGGCGATATGCACACCACTGAAGAATTTGTAGAAATCGTTTCTATTCATGAAACCACAAGGGGGGGGGGGGGGCGAAGGGAGATATTTCGGACGTCGTGGCGAAATGGGCTAAGGAAAAACACCAACACCCTATGACTTAACTCCTAGCAGTGAAAAATAATGGTACGTCAGTAATGTCTGTAAAAAACCCATAAATTTTACTTTCCCACACTTACAGCAAAATTGGAAAAAAAAAATGCATTCAGAAAATTCTTGAACAGCAATTTTACCGTTGCATTATGTATCAGCAGGTCCTTTGCTGCGAAAAGTTGGAAATAAGCGGCAGAGCCTTCTAAATCCTGTGACAAACACTATGTTTATTAAGCTATGTTAATAATTTATAATAATAATAATGTTAATGTGCATTTGGAGTGTAGCAGTAGTAGGTAGGGCCTCCAAAAAATGGCTCGGGGATCCATGATGTTCTTAAGTCAGCCACCTCGTTGGGCAATTTGCCTGTTGTGGCGTCGTATTTGTATTTGTATTTGTATATGCTAATAAGCTATGTTTATTGTTAGATAAGGAACATTTTTTCAAACACCGCTCATTCAAATGTCATGAAACTTTGTGTGCCTCTCAACACTATAGTGTTACACACTTTAACACGAGGATTTCTTATAAATTTCGATAAAAAACAACCAACAATTAAAATCCTAAAAGCTCGTGTTAAAGTATGTAGCACTATAGTGTTGAGAAGCTCACAAAGTTTCATGACATTTGAATGAGCGGCGTTCGAAAAAATGTTCCTTATCTAACAATAAACATAGTTTTGAGAAAAACGCACTTTAGTGAAAAACATTAGCATCTGTAATGCCTGCCAGCAGTTAATGTAAAAATACATTGAAAATATTTTTAATATACAGGTAGAACAAAAACTTAAACTCAGTTAGGCGCAGAAAATTTCATAGTATATAAAAACTGGAAAATGTGTTTTTTGGAAAATTTGCCTGCACCAACCTCCTTACTCCTTAACCGAATGAACTTCTCGAAATCCTTGGGGAACTGCTGCACAGTTAAATTAATTTTCTTTTTCAATTTAACGATTCATCGACCTTACTCAGCATCAGAAATCCAAGAAAAAATTACTAAGCAATATAAAAAACACACACACACAACACATCTATCCTATAGGGAAAAAACCAAGTATTTGAAATATAAGTAGGCCTCATGTGTACAGGCATCAGTTGCAACATCATCGGATTCTATTAGCGATCACGGACGGGGTCGAAGACACATCGCCGATTATACCGCAAATAGCAAAGATAGGAAGATCATGATGTCCGATGGATGATAAAAAAAATAATAGCAATTTACAAAAAAAAAAAAAAGAGCCAATGCGATTTCATACGTGACATGCAGAGTGAAAACAAAACCAAAAAAAAACACAGACAAATATAAGCGTGAAATAAAACAACAACAAAAAAACCGCCAAAGAAACGTGAAAGTTGAGGTCCCGAGTTCTTGTTTGTTTTCTGTATCTAACCCGGTTTTTTTTTGTTTTTTTTTTAATTTCGGGGACGCCGCGACCCTCGAATGTCTGGAACTCCTAGACAGCCTTGTTGTTTTGGCGGGAAAAAACCGGTTGACCAGGACACCAGCCACCATTCTCTACCATCTCAAAAAATAATAATAACCTGTAAAAAACTATCTTGTGGGTCGTTATAATAACGATAACAAACAAACAAGATGGAGAAAATTTTTTTAAAACTTGTTCTATGGAGGGGGGGGGGGGAACTCAACAACAACAACAACAACTATATATTTGTCTGTCCACGTGACAAATCCCAAATGATCAAGATGCGAATCATGCTGATGAAGAAAACACAAAAAACGAAACCCTTTTTTTTATTTGTCTCCCAGACTTCGTCCATCATCTTTATTTCGATTGCCTTCAAAAATATTTTTACTTTTATACTATTACTATGTCTAGAGTTGAAGGAGAGAGAAACGATGACTCCGCCCTTCAACTTTTCGGCATGTTGTAGCAACACATATCTAATTGGTATGTGTCGCCTATTTTTACAACAACCAGTTCGCAACATTGTTGCAAATAAGTTTCCTCCTCCCTCCCTCTTAAGAAGTTACTATCATGACATTAGTGGAGAAAATTGGAGAATTAAGATTGATGATGACACAGGGATGCTGGAGATACGAGCGAGATCAATAGACTAGAACTGTATGGACGTTTATATACGGGGAAAAATATAGGGCCTACAGATAATTTTTTTACTCTCCCCAGTATCACGTTTAGTGGTACGGACAATATACAGTAATGTTTATATCAGCATTTCCCAACCTGTGTTTCTCATAGCACTCAGGTATCCGCGGGCACTTCTGGGAAACTCCGCAGCTGCTTCAACTATGCAAATACAAGTACCAAGGCCAGAACAGGCAAAATAACAAAACGAGGTGCCAGAAGAAAAGATGTCAATAAAAAAAATATGGGTGTCAAATACAGTCGGCTCCGCTCAAGCGGATATCAACGATAATTCCACCACACAATACCCGGTTTAACTGGGTGCCCGATTATGCGGGGAGCAATTCAATGGCCATTTTACAACGTTAGTATGGTTTGTCCATTAAAAACTGATGGAAAAAGGATCAATATTAATAAAGCTTCTCGAATAAATCATAGATCAAAAATTAGATGAAAATTACATTTAATTACAAAATGATCACAATACCTAAGATTTTTACTTTTTATTAAGAAAGTTAACGCCCTCTATTGGCTCAGCAGAGAACAAATAATAAAATAATTAAATGTACGTATTGAAGACAACCTGGATACGTGCAGGGGCCAGTACCTACTTTCAAATGTATTTATCCTGACCCTGTCACATATTTTACATTAATTCCAAAAGAATTTCATTCAATAAAAACACCATGTGTGTAGTTGTTGATGTGTATTATCAGTTGTCGTGTGAAGCGTAATGTTCGATTATAATCGGAGGGGAAAACTCGTTGAGATTATTATATTAAGCGGAGAACTTTAACATTTCCTCTATGGCAGAAATTTTGGTTTAGTGGGATTAATCTGTTAAAGCGGGGTATCTCTCCATTTATCCGTTATCCCATTACGCGGACCCACTGTATAACTAAAATACAGCGACCCAAAGTAAGAGCAATTATCACGAGGAAACAAATGGCGTACAAATAAATGATTCTGGCAATACACTGCCCATAAAAAATTATGGTTGTCTTATATCTAAGTTATGGATTGCTTCCCGATTTATCCCAATATATATGTTTATCGTATTTCTTTTTAAACATGTCAATTGAGTTAGAATTCGTGACACGCACACACAACCGAGGGTAAACTCTTTCATTTATTCACAGCCCTGTAAGGCTGGTATTACACTGTAAAAGTTTGATAAAATCCCTTTTATAAAACTAAAAAAATTCAACCAATAAAGCTCATAGGTACATTCGAGGACATGCAACCGATAATCTTATTAGTTGAATTTTTCAAGTTTTATAAAAGGAGTTTTAGAAAACTTTTATAGTGTAATACCGGCCTTAGAGAAATATTCTCTGTGACACCATAACCTGGAGTTGACCCTTAGCAATCAATACTGACGTCTCTTTGTCGAAACATTCAATCGAAGGTGTATTAGTCATGGGCCATGACATGACGGCCATCCTATCTATCCCATTGAAAATTTTGAACACTTCGATCATGTGTAAACATATTCAAGAAATCAAGTCTTTCTTCATAGCTCAAGCCTCGTGTGCCAACAAAATCACGTGAGGATCTTTTCTGCAACCCCCTCAGCCAAGTCCATGTCCTTCTGTAGGTATGGTTTCCAAAACCTTACTGCATACTCCAGTCTAGGAAGGACAAGCCTTGGAAAAGCAGAAGAATGACATTAGGAGAACGCGAAGAGAACCTTTTAAGAATGAAACCGAGCATTATAATCGATTTTTTTGAACACCGAGGTGAGTTTGAGCAAGTGAATGGGCAGGTGAGCAAGCGAGCGAACGGATGAGCACGTGAGGGAACAGATGAGCAAGTGAGCGAACACACGAGCAGGCGAATGACCAGGTGAGCAAGTGAATGATCAGGTGAGCAAATGAGTGAGCAGGTGAGCAAATGAATGAGCAGGTGAGCAAATGAATGAGCAGGTGAGCGAGTGATTGATTCAGTGTGGTCAATCATATGGTTACTCACTTACCAGCTTATTCGCTAGC